>NC_042619.1:90066537-90386016 GCF_901001135.1 Rhinatrema bivittatum
GGCTGGAGACAAGGCCTGATATGAAGGCAGGATGAAGCCAGAACAGGACAAGACACAGACAAGACAAGGACTGGAAAAAACAGATAACCCAGAAGGCCCGAAGGGCACAGAGCTAGGCAGGGGGCCTGAAGGCCTTTGGGCTAGGCAAGGTAAGGAGGCAGGAAGGCACATAGGCCACAAGGCAAGGCTAAGAACAAGAAGGCCCTACGGCCACAACGCAAGACCTGGTAAGGGAGGAAGGCCCGTAGGCTACAAAGCAAGGAACAGAGGCCAGACTCAGAACTAAGAGTAACTCAATGAATCAGCAAGGAGGTTCTGGCAAGTCAGGTCTAAATAGAGATGGGGGTGGGGGTGGTGCAGGAAGGAGGAGCTTGGCAAGATCTGGAAGCCAAGTCTGCTGAGGACTCCTAATGGAGAGAAGGCTGCACCACAGGGTGATTCAGATTGGTCACTAAGGATCTGGTTCAGATGACTGAGAGCAGAGTTTGTAAGAGTTCTGCTGGTGAGAAGGTGTCATAGCAGGAGGCAGCAAAGTAGGATGAGACTGCATAGCAGGCGACTGGGGGAATTAATGAAAACAAATCATTTAGCTTGGTTTGATGCTCACCTCGGGCCAAAAGAGGTCACAAAATAGCCAAAGTTCACATATGGAAGCATGTAGACTTTCATGATTGCACATGCAAATTGTGGATGTTTTGTGACCTCTTTTGGCCTGAGGTATTGGCCTAGATGAGCATGATACCAAGCTAAAGGATTTGTATATGTTAATTACCTCTTATGGAGGTCATGCTGAAACATTGATCAGTTTTGGGATGGGTATTTGCACATTACATGTGCTTCTTTTTGGACTGAACAGTGTTCTATCATATTAGAATTTGTTGCCTTTTTAGGACTTCTGTGCAATTTAAAAACCCTTAAAATAGAGTTGGGGTAAATGGTTCATGCAACCGGGCATTACATGATACTCAAGACTGTTCCAGCTCTCTGATGCCCCTTGGACTTTACTACTCTTATGGTCTGTCCATGCTGTCTTATATTACTGACTACGTGTCCAGTTATGTTATCACCACCCTCTCCTTTTGTTTTTGGATTTTGATGTGAAGTTGTGGCTGCTTCTCCTATCTTTATTTATTTTTTTTTTTTAATAAACTGACAATTAGATAAATAAAAGAAACTGTTTAAGGTTAGTTAACTATAAACAGAAACAAACCTGCCTAAAAGGAAGCCTTGCATGGCTAGACAGATATATAAGCAATCTATTAAGATTTATTTTGGAAATATCAGGAAACTGAGCTACCCATAAGGTAAAAGAAAACTGAGCATATCTGATAATTCTGTAGCTATATACTATTATATATATATAAAGAAGAATATTAAAGTAACCGCATTTCTGGGCTTTCGAGGTAAGGAGGAGGCCCTGTAGATTAATCTGGAAAGAGGGAATGGAGCTTCTATTTATGTTGATATAGTATACAGACCTCCATGACAAACAGAGATCATGGACAGAGATTTAATGTAGGACATTCACAGGATTGCTGTGAAAGGGGAGGTGCTGCTGCTAGGGGATTTCAATCTGTCAGATATTGACTGGGAAAACCTAACTGCAGTATTTTCTAGAAGCAGAGAGATACTGGAGAACTCTTCTGTCAGCTGGTAACGGAACCCACATGGGAGAGGGCAATACTGGATCTGCTACTTACCAAAGGGGACAGTATTTCTGATGTTATAGTGAATGATCATCTGGGATCCAGTGACCACTCGATGGTGTGGTTCAATATTAAGACTGAAGAGATGAAGGTTTATTATAAGGTGACAGTCCTAGACTCCAGGAAAACTAACTTTCTTAATAATGGAGGAGACCCTCAAGGAGACATTAGCTGAATGGGAAAATCTAGAGGAAGCAGAAGGGCAGTGGGCAAAATTAAAAGGAGATATTATAAGGGCAACTAATCTTTCTGTTAGGAAAATAAAGGGAAGAGGATACAGAGGCTGTTATGGTTTTCTAAAGAAGTAGCAGAAAAGATAAGGGAGAAAAGGTTAGTGTTCATAAACTACAAGAGATCGCAGAAAGAGGATGACAGGTGATAATATCTGGAAAACTTAAGAGAAGCCGGGAAAAATAGCAAATTCAGTAAAATGAGGGGGATAAGACTTTTTTTAAAGGATATATAAGTGATAGAATGAAGTGCAAAAGTGGCATTGTGATACTCAGAGGTGAAGGGAAGAAAATGTAGAAGCTGATGAGAAAAAAATAAAATTGCTTAACAATTTGGTGTTCACTGTGGAAGGGCCTGAAGCAGGACCACATAAAACAAACAAAAATAAGATTGCAAGTGAGGTAAACCTCAATCAATTTTCAGAACAGTTTGTTCTGAAACGCGCATATATGGACATATGTTATAAAATTGCCTGACCTCATGCACATGTGCACACAATTTTAAGTGGATGCACACCTATTTATGCAAATGCCGCTTCTACGGCGTGAGGGGATTTTAAAAGACATACACGCCACCGCTGCCATTACCAGTTTTCTCAGTTCTTTCCCAATTCGCCCAGGTAAGAATAGGACTTCCAACCCCCGCTAGTTTACTAGCCTCCCTTCTCCCATTAGCCCTGACCTTTAAAATCCTGTTGATCTGCCTAGAATTTTTTTGTTTTACAACTTACACGTCATCCATAGCAGAAGTAAAGTTATGCAGCAGGGGACCCCGGCACTCGCCTGTACGCATATTTATGCGCAAATTTGAAGTTTAAATCCAGGAACGTCCATGCCCCGCTGAGACTATGCCCATGCCCTGCCCCTGTTTTGAACTTTTCATTTGTGAGTGTAGCGGTAAGTATACACGTATCCGGACATCTTTTGAAATCTGCTCAGTATGTGCCGGCCTGACTTGTGCTCATATTGCCCGTTTTGGTGCATGCTGGGCTTTCAAAATTCACCTTAAAGTAGATAAGGTGATAGGACTGGATGAGAGGTCTAGAATGGGTAAATGTGAATCAGTTATTTACTCTTTTGGACAATAGAAGGACTAGGGGGCACTCCATGAAGTTAGAATGTAGCACATTTAAAACAAATCAGAGAAAATTCTTTTTCACTCAACGCACAATTAAACTCTGGAATTTGTTGCCAGAGGATGTGGTTAGTGCAGTTAGTGTAGCTGGGTTCAAAAAAGGTTTGGATAAGTTCATTACCTGCTATTAATCAAGTTGACTTAGAAAATAGCCACTGCTATTACTAGCATCAGTAGTGTGGGATATACTTAGTTTTTGGGTACTTGCCAGGTACTTGTAGCCTGGATTGGCCACTGTTGGTCTGACCCAGTATGGCAATTTCTTATGTTCTTATACATCCAAGGGTACAAAGACGGTAACTTTTAAACAGGCATGTGGCGCACGTGTGCATGCGTTCATCGGCCCATGCCCAGGGACGCAGTCATTTTATAACATACATGCGTATATGTGCATATGTTATAAAGTAGTCTGACTGTGTGCAATTTTAAGTGGACACATGCTTATGCATGCAAAAGCTGCTTCTACCATGTAAGTGGGGGGATTTTAATAGACACAAACTGACGCCATTACCAGTTTTCCCAGTTCGTTCCCAGTTTGCCCAGGTAAGGAATAGGACTTCCAAATCCTCCTAGTTTAATAGCCTCCCTTATCCTTTGTTAACCCTACCTTTAAAACCCTGCTGATCTGCCTATATCTTTTTGTTTTACTACTTACATTGCATCCATAGCAGAAGTAAAGGTACATGCAAATTTCAAGGTAAATTCCAGGAATGTCCATGCCCGCCCAGACCACGCTCTCACACCCTGACCCTTTTTTGGAACTCTTCATTTGTGCGTATAGTAGCAAGTACACACATATGCAGGTGGCTTTTAAAATCCGCTAGGCACACAGCGGTCTGACTTGTGTGCATATCTCCCAGTTTGGGCGCACACCAGACTTTTGAAACTCACCCTTAAGGGAACTTAGAGATGTCCTGGCAGCTCTGCTGGCTAACCATTTCAATACTACTTTAGAGTCAGGAGTGGTCATTGAGGACTGGGAAAGGGTGTATGTGGTTCCTATTTATTTATTTATTTTATTTAAGAGTATTTATATACCACTTTATAAAATCGGTTTTGTCAAAGTGGTTTACATAGAATAAAAAATAAAAAATAGAAAAATAGAAATAAAAATCATAACAAAACAATAAGAAATAAACAAAGTTAAAAAATACATAAAATTAATTAATAGCTGGAGCACAATTCTAGCTAGAAATAAATCAAATATTTACTAAAGTAAATAAAAAATAATTGTTGCCGTGGACCTGCTATTGTAATGGGACGGGGGGGGGGGGGAAGAGAGGAAAGGTACAAAAAGTAAAAATAAGGGAAGGGAAGAAAAATAAGGGAAAATAGGGAAGAAAGGGAGGGCGGAGGGAGAAAAAAGGGAGGGTGGAGGAAGGGAGGGTGGAAAGAGACTTTATGTTTGGTCTTGAGTAAATGCTTTAAATGCTAGTTGTAACAGGTGGGTTTTGAGTGATTTTTTGAAATGAGAAGAATTTGAAATTGAACGAAGAGGGTTGGGGAGGGAGTTCCACAAAATGGGTCCGGCTACCGAGAAAGCTCGTTTTCGGGTGACATCTAGCCTCGCTTGTTTAGGAGATGGGATATCTAGGAGATTTTGGGTAAGTGAACGTAGATGACGGGTAGGTTTGTAAATCCGCAGTAAAGAACAAAGCCAGGTGGAGGTTGGGTTATGAATCAGGCCATGAATAATAGACAGAATTTTAAATTGTATCCTAAACTTTACTGGGAGCCAATGTAGTGATTGAAGAATTGGAGTGATATGGTTGTGTAAGGGGGTCCTGGTTAATATTCAGGCTGCACTATTTTGAATCAGTTGAAGGGGGTGTAATGAGGAATCTGGTAGTCCTAGGTATAGTGCGTTACAATAGTCTAGTCCAGAGAAGACTAGGGATTGGAGAATGGTTCTGTAATCACGGTAGAAAAGTAATGGTCGAAGATGTTTTAAAAGTTGTAGTTTATAGAAGGATTTTTTGGTAAGTGAAGAAATTTGTTGTTTCATGGAAAGATCTGAGTTAATAATTATTCCTAGGTTAGTGGCATGGCGTATTATGGGTACAGAGGAGGAGGCTGGAAACTGCAGAACAGTTAGTCTGACCTCTATGGTGAGTAAATGAATGGAATCGCTGCTAAAACAGAGGACTGTGCAAATTTTGGAATCCAAACAATTACAACATCCAGGGCAGCATGGTTTTACCAGAGGTAAATCTTCTCAGATGAATCTGATCAATTTCTTTGATTGGGTGACCAGAGATTTCATCAAGGTCTTTGATATGGTTCCGCACAGAGGACTTATAAATAAATTAAACGCCCTTAGAATGGATCCTAGAGTGACTGGCTGAGTGAGCGGTGACAAAGGGTAGTAATAATGGAGTTTTCTCTGAGGAGAGGAGTGTTACTAGCAGTGTGCCTCAGGGATCTGTCCTTGGACTGATTCTTTTCAGCATTTCTGTGCGCGATATAACGGAAGGATAGTTGGGAAAGATTTGTCTTTTTGCCGATGATATCAAAATCTGGAACAGGATGGACAGCCAGGAAGGTGTGGAAAACATGAGGAGGGATCTAGCGAAGCTCAAGGAGTGGTCTAAGATCTGGCAGCTAAGATTTAATGCTACAAAATGCAGAGTAATGCATAGGGATGGTAACTTTCAAATGAGTGCATAAGCACACATGCACACGTGTGCATGTATATTATAAAATAGCCTAGGTGCATGTATGCGTGTGCCTAATTTGCAAGTGGGTGCGCATAGCTGCGTAAAGTCATGTTTGAGCACATGACACATCCACGCCATGACCAGTTTCACTAGTTCATCCAGTCTAGAGCTGGGTCCTCCAAACCCCATTGGTTCTTTAGCCTGCACTCCTCCCAGTTACCCAGACTCCTCAAACCCCTTAGGGATGTCTGCATTTTTTTTTTTAACTTACATCTCCTCCGTAGAAGTAGTAAACTTATGCAGCACTGGACCTGGGTGCACACCCCAGTGCGTAAGTACATGCGCACACATCTCATGGCCATGCCCCTATTTTCTCTAATGTGAGATGTGCACGCATTGGCACATGCACGCGTATCCCCCCACTTTATAAAATCAGGTAGACACTTGCATTTGCTAGATGTGCACCCATCTCCTGATTTTGGGGTGCACATCTCTTTTAAAATTAATCTTTTTGGATGTGAAAACCCACGGGAAAGGTACAGAATTAGAGGTGAAATTCTTCTAATTTCAAAGGAAGAGCAGGATCTGGGGGTAATTGTACCTGATGATCTTAAGGTGGCCAAACAGAAAGATGGTTGGCTGCATAGGGAGAGGAATGATCAGCAGAAAAATGGGAAGCGATATTGCCCCTGTATAGGTCCATGGTGAGACCTCACTTGGAATACTGCATACAATTCTGGAGACCCCACCTCCAAAAGGATATAAACAGGACAGTGGCTACTAAAATGGTCCATGGTCTTTGTTCTAAAACATATGGAGATAGACTTAAAGATCTAAACATGTACAGTCTGGAGGAAAGGCGAGATACGGAAGATAAGAACATAAGAACATAAGAAATTGCCATGCTGGGTTAGACCAAGGCCCATCAAGCCCAGCATCCTGTTTCCAACAGAGGCCAAAACCAGGCCACAAGAACCTGGCAATTACCCAAACAGAGACATTCAAATATCTTAAAGGTTTCCATGCATCAGAGGTGATCCTCTTTCAATGTGATGAGATTGAAAGGGGGGTAGACTCAGGAGTAATATTAGGAAATATTTCTTTACAGAGAGGGTGGTGGATGCATGGAACAGCCTCCCAGTGAAGGTGGTGGAGACATAAAATAGTATCTGAATTCAAGAAAGCATGGGATCAATAAAGGGGGTCTCTAAGGAAGTGATGGGAATTGTAATGCTAAATTAATTGGACAGATGGGCAGACTAGTTGGGCCATAAGGTCTTTTTCTGCCATCATGTTTCTATTTATTTATTTAAAATTGCTTAGAACCCCACTTATCGCAACAACAGTCAGACTAGGCAAGCAATATAATACATAAACATTAAAAGACAAAGTACAAACATAATAAAGTAAAAACATGAACATTCCCTCAATAAATTGTTACTGTGGGGTATCTTTTAATTTCAGATATTATATAAACCCTAAATATATTCTTTCTAGATAAGCTTTGAAGAGCTACAAAACAGTTCTAAAAATCAAGTACAGAGAATATGTTTGAAGGTTTTCATTGTAACCCGCTTTGATGTCCAAAGCAAAGGGCAGAAAATCAAATTTCAAAAATAAAAAAAATAAGAGTTCAAATTCCCCTTCTTTATTAGAGATGTGCTTCGTTTTTTTCTGCCGGGTCGTTTTTTGACTCGGATACCTCGTGGTAAATTTCGGGTTTTCTCGTTTTGTTTTTTTAAAAAACGAAACGAGGAAACCCGAAACCGGGCCGAAAAACGAAACGGCAAAAAAAGCTTAAAAAAACCCCACCCCAAACATTTAAAATTTGTTTTCTAAATACAAACTACCCCCCCCCCATCCCGATCCCTCCCCAAGACTTACTAAGTAGTACATCCCTGGTGGTCCAGCGCGGTCCCCGGCTTCCATTTGCCCTCCGTGCCCGGTGTAGTGCAAGCCCTGCGCCTCAAAATGGTGCCGAATAGCCTGAACTACCATGTCACAGGGGCTTTCGGCGCTATTGGTCAGCCCCTGTCACATGGCCATCGGCGCCATCTTGTGCTCCTATCATGTGACAGGAGCACAAGCTGACCAATAGCGCCGAAAGCCCTGTGACATGGTAGTTAGGGCTATTCGGCACCATTTTGAGGTGCAGGGCTTGCACTACACCGGGCACGGAGGGCAAATGGAAGCCGGGACCCCGCTGGACCACCAGGGATCTTCGTAAGTCTTAGGGAGGGATCGGGATCGGGGGGGGGGTGTATTATAGCTAATTTAAATGTTTGGGGTGGTTTTTTATTTAAAAAAAAATTTGTGCCCC
This sequence comes from Rhinatrema bivittatum, assembly GCF_901001135.1. Lineage (NCBI taxonomy): Eukaryota > Metazoa > Chordata > Amphibia > Gymnophiona > Rhinatrematidae > Rhinatrema > Rhinatrema bivittatum. The sequence continues at coordinate 90,074,586 of NC_042619.1, forward strand.
TCTCCCCAGGCAAACCCGAAAACCGAATTTTCCCCGAAATTCGGGGAAAATTCATTTCGGGTTTCGGGGACAACGAAACAGCAACGAAGTAGGAAATTTCGTTCAATTTCCTACTTTGGGCGAAAAACGATACACATCTCTATTCTTTATGTGTAGTACATAGTGCTGTTTATTTTACACAGCTTGTGAACACAGTATACAATTACAGTCACCCACATACCTTCAGAGGCAAATAGTTCAAGATGGATTAACGTTTCCTCCATGTACTGTGAGCTTTCAGACAATCTCTCAAAAATCACATTATCCTAACAGAAAGTAAAATAAAATTGCATGAGAATTATACATAAATCTGTGAATTTATATAAAAACTTTCCAAAGGAGCTTGTCATAGTAGCTACAAATGCAAGTCCTTCAGGTAGGGTATCTTGATTAATCATAATGATTATTGACCAAGGACAGATATAGGATTTTCCAATAGACTCTGCTGTATTAGACATGCCCAGGGTTACATTATAGGTATCAAGTTTATCCCTCTGCCCTGCATCCAAATATGCATTCAACGTGTCTTTTAAGATTATGGGCCTCATTTACCAATATCGCATTGGTAAATGAGGCCGCGAACAGAACAGTGGTCTCTTGTGAAGATTTGATGACCTTCGGAGTGAGGAAACTCACTCCAAGAAGAGATTTGGGCAACGTTCTCTCAACCTAGCTTGATGGACACTCTACCTGGGCAACAACAAGCTAGGTTGAGAGAACATTGTCCAAATCTCATCTTGGAGTGAGTTTCCCCACTCCGAAGGTCATCAAATCTTCACAAGAGACCACTGTTCTGTTCGTACGTCTCATGTTGAATGTGAAAGTGGCCCCCAACCCCCTACGCTCATAACTAATCCCCACCTCGAGTTACTAGGTGGGCCTACCAAGGGGATACAAATACCTGTCTAGGGAGTAGGATCTATAGCAAGGCTCTCTCTCTCGCTCTCTCTCTCGCTCTCTCTCTCTCTCCCCAAATTCCGGGACCTAAAAAGAATCATACAACATGTTGCTTGCAGCACCTAAGAGCGGACACTTTCGTGCAGTGCGATGATTCTTTGGTTGGTTTTATCGTGCACCACGAAGCTATTTCGCGATTTGCGAACACATTTGCGCAAATCGCGAAAACATCGCCGCACGCGATGTTTCCCCACTGCACGAAAAAAGCATCATTTGCATGGGACACGCCCCTTAATGCGTTACCAATGCGATATTGGTAAATGATGCCCTAAGTTTGAAAACCAATTCAGTTGTGAGAAAAAAATTTTGAATGCACTATCTACAAATTGGAAAAACAGCATAGCTCTCAAAAGTACAACTTTCACCTCTTCCTTTCAAAATCATTCTACATGCAATGCAAAAACAGTAAGATTAATTTTGCCTTTTTAAATTCATTGGAAATCAATTACAAACTCATGTGATGAATAAAATTAGAACAGTGGTGCCCCCTCTATTTCCTACAAACTTAAAATTGCAAAGAAGAAAAAACGGAGGGGAGGGATACAAAATTATTTTCCTCCTTCCTATTTTTAAAAAGTGTTCCTGCAAGGTTAGCCTGAGGCTCCAGTTTGAGCTCTATCAAGCATCAGCATCTCTTGCACATCTCAGCTACTCCTCAATGATGTGTCTTGAGGCTTGATCACACTGAGGTATGTCTGAGTCCCTGGCATTTTCTAAGACACTAGTTACTTCATTAACTAAAGGGCTAGGGCACTGTAAATGTATATTTTTACAGCAAGTGGCAGATGTTGATCTTCTAAATAAGAACTGTATTGCTCTTGCCACAGGTAAGCAAGATTGCAGAGGCAGGAGATAACCACAATAATTTACCCAAGGAAAGAAAATAGTAAGGGGCCCATAACAATGGGAAAAAACTGAATGTTTTTGACAATTTTTAGGAGCCTGAGCATTTCGTTTGCCATGGGATCTGATACAATTCTTGATGAACTTTTAGCTATGGGTGCTTAAATGCAATTGTAAATAGTACTGATAATTATTTTTAAGACTGGACAATGTTGATCTAAGCTAAATTTACTGTTCTTAAGGAAAGCTGTGCAATTCATGGTCTAAGGGTCTAATCTTGTAACCCCCAAAGCAACCTTAAATCTATATTTTTTTTTATAGATTTAGAGCATCTTTCAATACTTTGTAAAGGGTCAGTAAATCGATCACATTTGTCCTTTGCAGTGGTTTTTTGTTTTTAAGAATAAAATTACCAGTGGAGCCCAGGTCACCTATGCAATCTTATAATTCCTTCCACATAATTTCTAAAATATAATTCTTATTTTAAAAAGATAAATTATTAATATATTTTGAATCTAAATAAAATGCTTTATAACATTTTCCTTTTCAGGCATTCTGGAGCCTATAGATCTACTTTCCAAAAGGGAAAGAAAGGCTATAACTGTTAGTATGCAATCAGATAGAAATTTTAAAAAATAATGCAACAGTGACCCAAAATGAAGCAAGAGATCTGATTTATTCTGCAGATGTTTAAATTTTTGCTTCATTTTCTTTCTTTAATTATAGCAAATCCTGCACAACATTTGAACAGTAAGATGCTAAAATACAGAACTCTGTACAGAAATTCTAAAGTATAAGAAAGCTTTATTGCATCAAAGGTCTATTGACTAACAGACTTTTCCTTATTGGTACTCATCTACAAAACAAATAAAAAATGTAGCTGCAAGCATATAGAAACAATAATACATCAAACAAGACTGAATGCAGCAACTATATTACTGAAAATAAGAACTTAAAGGTGAATTTTAAAAGCCCAACGCATGCATTGATTAGGAGATGTGCGAATGTTAAGTTGGCGTGCGCCAAGTGGATTTTAAAAGCCACCTGGATACTAGAGATGTGAATCGGAACCGGAATTGGTTCTGATTCTGGTTCCGATTCACATCGTGATTTTTGTTTCGTCCGGCCCGATCGGGTTTTTTTTTTTATCGGCTGCACCCGAGCCAATAAACAAAAAACCCACCTCGACCTTTTAAAACTAATCCCTTAGCTTCCCCCACCCCCCCAAAACCTTTTTACAGGTACCTGGTGGTCCAGTGGGGGTCCCGGGAGCGATCTCCCGCTCTCGGGCCGTCGGCTGCCACTAATAAAAATGGCGCCGATGGCCCTTTGCCCTTATCATGTGACAGGGTATCCGTGCCATTGGCCGGCCCCTGTCACATGGTAGGAGCACTGGATGGCCCACACCATTTTTAAAGATGGCGCCGGCCATCCAGTGCTCCCGCTATGTGACAGGGGCCGGCCAATGGCACAGATACCCTGTCACATGGTAAGGGCAAAGGGCCATCGGCGCCATTTTGATTAGTGGCAGCTGACGGCCCGAGAGCGGGAGATCGCTCCCGGGACCCCCACTGGACCACCAGGTACCTGTGAAAAGTTTTTGGGGGGGTCGGGAGGGTGGGGGAAGCTAAGGGATTAGTTTCAAAGGGTCGGGGTGGGTTTAGGGATTATTTTTGTATGCCGTTTTTCCTGCCCTCCCCCAAAATGATAAGAGAACCCCATGAACAATATCGTGGGGTTTTCCTATCGGTTTCGGGGAGCCCCCGATTTCTGACAATTTTGAAAATATCGTACGATATTTTCAATCGTCTGAAATACGATTCACATCCCTACTGGATACTGCGTGCACAACAGAAATTTTATTTAAAAGGGGCTTGGGCATACTGGTATTGCTAAAATTTGCACCTAAATACTTGCGCGCGCTGGAGTGCCCTGCCGTGTAACTTTACTTCTGCTATGGATGATGTATAAGTTATAAAACAAAAAGATCTAGGCAGATCAGCAGGGTTTTAAAGGTCAGAGCTAATGGGGGGAAGGAAGGCTATTAAACTAGAGGAATTTGCAAGGCTTATCCCTTAACTGGATGAACTGGGAAAATGGGCAATGCCGTCGGCGCATGTGCCTTTTAAAATCCCCCCACTTATGCAGTAGAAGCGGCATTTGCATGCACAGGCACACATCCACTTAAAATTGTGCGCAGTCAGGCTATTTTATAACATGTGTGCCAATGAATGTGTGCCTGCTTGCTGCTTTGAAAGTTACCATCCTAGAGAATAAGGTCGCCTGTGTGGTTTATTTAAGAAATGTCTCATCAGAAATAAAGCATTGTGTTGTTCTACAGCTTTCAATAAAGGAGAAAAATCAAGCAAGATATAATGGAATAAGTCAAAGGACAACTTTAGACAAAGCATTCCTATGCACAGCAAGCCTTTCTGGAGGTGAACACCCCTGCAATGACAGAATCTGGGAATAGCAGTTTCTTGGTTAGCCCAAATGAATGCAGTGTGTATGATTTGGCTCCCTCAACTTTTGTATTTGTTTAACATGGTTCCTATTTCTCTTCCACCAGTCTTTTTTCAGACTTTAGCTAGAATAGTTAGGGGATTTATTTGGCATATTAAGTTTAGAACACTCCAGTTGTCAAAATTGGATATAAGAGTAGGTTTGCCTAATTTTTGGGATTACTATTTAGCTGTGTTATTTAGTTACGTGGGGCAAAGCTGTACCCCATGCTCCACACAGCATTGGTTGGAGTTTGAGTTGGGTCCAGGTGGGACCCAGCACATGGCTGTTCCTTGGCATCTAGGTGGTGAATGATCATCTTTTGGATTATCCATAGCGGCCAAGAAATGGTGAACATTTTGCTCTAAATAGGGATATGAACTTTTGTCAGGATATACTCCCATCTTATCCTGTTCCAAATTAGCTAGCCTTTGATCCCCGAAGGTGAATGATATCATAGTGCAGTCTTCATTATGGACCTTAGTGGAGCTTTTTGTGAATGGTGCTTTTATTTCTTGGGATGATTTTAGAGAGAAATTTAACTTGCCTGATTTTCCTATATATAGATTTTATTCAGCTAAGAGCCTTTACCCTAAATAGGGAAAATAGGTCAAGGATTTTAAAATCTGCTCCTCAGGTAGAGTCTAGTGAGTTCCCCTAGGGGCAAAGTAAGTTGAATTTATCAGGCTTTTAGGAGGCGATCGGAGGGTCTGAAGCTACTTGTTTTTAAAGCTTGGGAAAAGTAGCTGGGAGTTACCTGTTGTGAGGAAGATTGGGTGGAGGTAGTAGAACATCTCCACACTCCTGCTATCTCAGCTAATATAATGGAACAACAATATTGAATCCTTCAGAGGGCTTACCTAACCCCGGTTAGAATGCATGCCAATAATAAGACAATTTCTGAACTCTGTTGGAGAAAATGTGGGACAATCGGGCATCTCTTTCATGTATTATACACGTGTCTGGTGCTCACCTCCTTTTGGTCAGAGATCCTGCAAGTCATAACAGTAATTATTTCAGTTCAAATTCCAGAGGATCCATGACTATATTTGTTTTTATTTGTCCTGGATATAGTTGAAGGGGACAGAACTTGGACTCCTATTATGAAACTTTGCTTGGTAGGTAGAAGGGTTATTTTGACCAATTAGAGGAGCAGTCAAGCTCCTTTGATTCAAGATTGGTATAAACCCTTGGGGACCATGATGGAATTGGAAATGTTGATGGGAAGTTAGAGGTGCTTATGAACGGGTGAACAAGTTATGGGATCCAGTGTGCAGATTTCTAAGGACCAATCGATATAGAAGCTTGTTCCTTTATATACTATGTAGATTTAGATGTATATTGTATCTCTCATATGATCTCTGTGTTTTGTGGTACAATGACTGTAGGATATGCACTGATTTTGAGGTGGAAGGAACTGGGGGTGGGGGGACTGGGGGAAAGGCTGTTGAAGGGGTTTTATTCTGTTAAGGATTGCTTGCACTTGTGTGCTGAATATTGATGCACATACGTTGTATGCTGGACTGTTACTTTATGTATTTATTTTATTTATTTAAAGTTTTTTATATACCGGTGTTAGTGTGTACATCACATCGGTTTACATTATAACAAAAGCTTGGAAATACATTAAACAGGGAATAATAAGGTATGGGCCGTGTGAACGCATAGAAAGGCATAGAAATACAGAGCAACTGGCAAAGGTTCTGAACCTAAGGGGTTAAGGTTCAAAGTATTAAAAACATAATAAGCAAAGTTTAAAAAAAAAAGTGGAATAGCCATGAACAAACAGCCTCAGTAGCATAAGGACCAATTTCCTGCATGGGTTTTGGACTGTTGAGGCGGGAATCATGGAAAGAAAATTAACAGGTAAGAAAACTTCTCCTTCCATTTTATCCAGCTACATCAGTCCAGTCCAGTCCAAGCAGGTAGAAAGTACCGAAGACCCACAATTGAGGGAGGGAGGAAGTAAGGGCCGAGGAAGGGAGGAAGTAAGGGTCACTTTGAGAAGACCAGCCTCAAAAGTCACATCCCCCTTAGCTAACACATCCAGACGATAATGTTTTGTAAAAGAATGTGAGGAGGACCAAATAGCCATCTTGCAAATGTCCTGTGCCCAAGACAAAGACTGTGCTCTAGCAGAATAGGAACAAATAAACTCTGGGGCCTGCTGGCCCCTAAGCAGATAAGCCAAAGAAATAGCATCTCTAATCCAATGGGCTAAGGTTGCCTTAGAGGACGGATGCCTCATCTTTGCACAGATCTCTAAACAACACAACGGTTTCTGATATTTATGGAAGAATTAGTCACTTCCAAGTATCTAATGAGACCTGGCACTCATCCCTAGAAAAGCCTTTTAAAGTGATAGACTGATTCATGTGAAATGATGAAAACAGCTTCAACAAAAAAAGAAGGAATGGGTCAAATAGACACCAAAGTAGAATCAATAATGTCCCTGCAAGACAAAGCCTGAATATCTGAGACACAGGGCCGGATTTTAAAAGCCCTGCGCGCGTAAATCCGGCCAGATTTACGCGCACAGGGCACTCGCGCGCCTATTTTGCATAGGCCGCCGGTGCGCGTAAGTCCCGGGGCTTCATAAAAGGGGCGGGAGGGGGGCGTGTCCTGGGCGTGCCTGGGAGTCAGGGGGCAGTTCGGAGCGGGACCGGGGGTGTGGCACCGGCCCGGGGGCGTGGTTGAGGCCTCCGGACCAGCCCCCGGGTCGGGTGATGGCGCGCCAGCAGCCTGCTGGCAGGCGTAAATCTGCCAACAAAGGTGGGGGGGTTTAGATAGGCTGGGGGGGTGGGTTAGGTAGGGGAAGGGAGGGGAAGGTGAGGGGAGGCGGAAGGAAAGTTCCCTCTGAGGCCGCTCCGATTTCAGAGCGGCCTTGGAGGGAACAAGCAGCGTGTGCCGGGCTCGGCTCACGCAGGTTGCACAAATGTGCACCCCCTTGCGCGCGCCGACCCCGGATTTTATAAGATATGTGCGGCTATGCGCGAATCTTATAAAATCCAGCATACTTTTTTTCGTGCCTGGTGCATGAACAAAAGTACGCGCGCGCGTAAATTTATAAAATCTACCCCACAATGAGCAGAGCAAATGGTCACCAAAAACACATTCTTCACGAAAAGATCCTTCAAAGAGATCCGCTTTAGTGGCTCGAAAGGAGAAGAGACCAAAGCATGTAACACTAAATTAAGGTCCGACTGAGAAACCAAAGGTCGGAAAGGAGGTCACAATCTTTTAACACCCCACATGAATCAGACTACAACCAAACAGGTCACAACTGAAACAGCCTGAATTTTGCCCTGTAACAGGAAATATTCACAACCTGCATCGTCAGATAATTTAGGTACACATTCTTCTCCAGACCCACTTAAAGAAAGGTGAAAATAATCAAAGGAGAATAGCCTTTCTTCCTTAACTTTGACTTTCAAGAGCCAAGCCATAGGTTGTATAAGATAAAATGGAGCAGGATCCTCCATAATAATGAACCCCTCCATCAGGAGCCCAAGGGTATTTAATAGAGGCAGAGGAAGCTCGATCTGCAACCAGAAAGGCTTATATCCATTGTGACTAGAATCCAAGAAGGGGTCAATAAACTTGCAACTGTGAAGACTGTCCCTTATTAGGAAAGGGAGGTGCATAATGTAAACCTGGAAGTGATCAATGAAATAGGAGAGCAGACTGCAGAGGTCTCATATTAGCCCTAGCCCAAGGAATCAGATCCAGCAGCTGCCATGGATCCAAGCAATTGAAAATAATCTCCAAACTTCGGATTTGGTAACGCATTGAACCTCTGCGTTTGCCGCTGTACCTTGTTCAACTTCCCTAAGGTCAAAAAGACACACCCTAACTCAGTGTTCAAGTGCAACTCCAAGAACTCTAGGGATTATGAAGGGGAGAGATTGCTCTTTGTGAAATTGATTGCCCAATCTGAGTTTTCTAAAACTAGTTCGTGCCTGAACCCCTTCCTAAAAAGACTTTGTTCTGATCTACCAATTGTCCAGATAGGGATAAGGCAACTCCCCCTCTCACCATGAAGAGGCCATCGCCGCCCCCATCATTACTTTAGGAAGATCTCAGAGCTGTTGCCAAACCAAAGGGAAGTGCCCTGAACTGAAAGCGTTCCTGCAGTATATAAAAATGGAGATACTTCTGATTGTCCTGTCTAATAGGAATATGAAAATACATTTCCAACAGGTCCAATAAAGAAAGGAATTTGCATTGCCTCATCGCCATCAGCACGGAATTAAGGGTTTCAATTCAGAAATGATAGATGTTGAAATTGCTGTTGACTTTCTTGAGATCAAGGATAGGCCTGTAAGACCTGTCTTTTTTGGGAAACACAAAATAAATGGAATACCTGCTGAGACCCCTCTCCTCCAAGGGAACCAGAAACACTGCCTGCAATTGCTGAAGTCAGAAAAAAGTCTCATACGCTGCCCTTTGCTTGATGACTGAGGTACAGGGGAAAACCATAAAGGTGTTGGGAATGGGTGCACACAATTTAAGAGCATAACCGCAGCAAACTATCTCTATATCTGAGGTTATTTAGGTCCATTCCTGGTAAAAGCACTGCAAGCGGCCCCCTACCAGAGTGAACCTGCCAAGCCTCACTGAGAAGAGTGACTGGCTCTTGAGGAAAGAGTAGACTCAGACCTAGGTTTCCTGAGGTTTCCTGAAGGTATGAAAGGACTGACTCTTTAATTTAGAAGCTTGAAAACCCCAAAAGGAATAGGAGGAGGACTACCTAACTGGCCTATATCTCCTTGATTCCCAAAATTGTCCTTGACTCCTTTGGACCTGAAGAAATTCTGAGGCTTATCTTCAGGAAGCTTCTGAGATCTTGGATCCCCCAGGTTCTAAACAAGTTGTTCCAGATGTTTTCCAAAGAGAAGCATACCCTTAAAGGGGAAATTTCTGAGGCAAGATTTCAACCAGGAATCTGCTAATGGCCATCACAGAGGAAGCTACAGCTCTGGAGGAGGTGCAAAGGAGATCATAGAGGGCATCTGCTGCAGACTCCATTCTAGCCAACTTTTCGCTCTCAGGGAGCTGCTGAATCTAGAGCAAACGTGTGCGTACTACCATACTGCTATAAATTGAGATTTGGACCATTAGAACAGAGTCAGAAAAGACATTTTAAAGGACGCTCTATAACCCTGGCGAGAAAATGGTGCAACCCTTGACCGAGATTGCAATCTTTCTGGTGACTGCCATAACCAGCGTTTTCACCTGAGGCATCTGAAAAAGCTGCTGCACCACATCATGAGAAAGAAGTTATAACTTGAGGAGGTTCTTCATCCCTTAAATCTACTCTCATGGGCCTCCCAGTCCACTAATACCATCTTCTCAAATTCAGAATGAAGAGGAAAAGCCCTAGATGACTTTTGGACCCCTTTAATAATAGGCTCCACAATCCGGAAGCAAGATACCACCTGGTCAAGTCAAGGATGCCATTTCTTCCCCGCAAAAGAGAAGAATTACTACATCATTTCCCCTATCCGATGAAATCTCTCTTTCCTCTGTTGAGGCCTAACAGAGCCTGCTTGATAATCAGGTTCTCCCAGAGGGATGTTGAATACAGGGGAAGGCAGATCCACTACATCTTGTGGGAAACTGAACCACCAACGTGACTAGAAGAAAGCTTACATGAGTACTTTCACTTTGCATCAGACCTCTATATAGGACAGAAAGTCTGATGCAGAAAGTGAAAGAATTCCGGGGAAAGCTCCTCCTGTATAGAAGAGTGACAAATCAAGCTTGCTGTAAGACTTTTCCACTAGAGCAAGCACTGGAGGATCCCCAAATTCCCCCTCTGTCCCCTTTCTGCATCAAAGGCTCCTATCAGTCCATGCGCCAAGGCACTTTCTGAGAAGTCCCACAAAGAAGCAAGTCATCCCCGCAGTGAGAGGCAAGTCATCCCAGTACTCCCCTGAAGTTCTTGCTAAATGGCCTGCACAGCATCGCTGTTCAGAATCAGCTCACACTGCCACAGTTCTTTTTTTTTTTTTTTTTCCAACTTCTTAAACAGGCAGGCAGAAAGGGGAAAGCAGGCAGGAGATAAAGAGGAATGAAAAAGTGGGGGCAAGTTGGAGGAGCCTCTCCATAGCAACTATAGCAGAAGAAAAACTCCTGACTTTTTTCTTTTTAAGTCAGGAGAAGGCCCTGAGACTGGAAGCTTTCAAAGTGAGCTCACTCTCCTGGGCGTACCAGTAGCCTGGCCCTCAGCTAAGTCAGAGCTCTCCTGGAAATAGTGCTGCATCAACAGTGACTCCTACCATTTGCTGAAGGCAGAAAATATTGGAGTTTTTCTGTGCTGCACCACCTATAAATATTAATAATGTCATGGAGAAACTCTCTATGCACTGCCTCCATCTGCTGGTAGGAGGACACAACCCACCTATTTGCATTGGACTGGTATAACAGGATGAAATGGAATAAGCTCATTTATCACTCTATTTGAATAATTTACTGTGTACAATTCTGGTCGCTGCATCTCAAAAAAGATATAGTTGCTATGGAGAAGGTATAGAGAAAGGTGACCAAAATGATAAAGGGGTTGGAACTTCTCCCCTATTAGGAAAGGCTGAAGAGGTTAGGGCTGTTCAGCTTGGAGAAGAGACTGCTGAGGGGGGATATGATAGAGGTCTTTAAAATCATGAGAGGTCTGGAATGGGTAAATGTGAATTGGTTATTTACTCTTTCAGATAATAGAAGGACTAGGGGGCACTCTATAAAATTAGCATGTAGCACATTTAAAACTAATCAGAGAAAATTGTTTTTCACTCAATGCACAATTAAACTCTGGAATTTGTTGCCAGGGGATGTGGTTAGTGCAGTTAGTGTAGCTGGGTTTAAAAAAGGTTTGGATAAGTTCTTGGAGGAGAAGTCCATTACCTGCTATTAATCAAGTTGACTTAGAAAATAGCCAGTGCTATTGCTAGCATCAGTAACATGGGATAGACTTAGGTTTTGGATACTTGCCAAGTACTTGTGACTTGGATTGGCCACTGTTGGAAACAGGATGCTGGGCTTGATGGACCTTGGTCAGACCCAGTATGGCGATTTCTTATGTTCTTACAAACAAAATTAAGTGCAGCCACAATCACTCAATTTAACATGTTTTCACCCAGACTAAATTTTCAGGGATTAGTGGCTTAATTAGTGCATGCACTAATGCAAATTAACACATACACTACTTAGTGAATCAGCTTTTAAAAGGGAAAGAGATAAGTGAAAATATAATAGCTGAAAAACACTTTAAAAGTGACTTATTTGCCAGTGAATTTATACCCTGTAAAAAGGGCAAAATGACACAGCACAGGCAGATTTATGATGGTTGCTCACATTGGCATGCAGAAAAAGATAACAGTTCCAAATAAGCTGCAACATAAATTTTTTTTAAGAAAACAGACACAAATAATGTCAGTGTTAACAAAAATAAGGCTTTCAACTTGCTGATTCTGAGCACTAAATCATTTCAAAGGTCTGAATAATTATACCCTAACAAGCATCTTTCTGATAAGCCATTGGCTTATCAGTATCTGACTTTCATACTGATAAACTAAGAAATAAGTTCTGCTCCTTTCTAACTACTGCAAGACTTTGCATTGAAACATCAGAAAATAATTCAACACTATCTCTCTTTATATAACTTATGCATTACTCCATAAGGCCTTTTCAATATGAATTTGTCTTTGCTTTTGCTCTTCTGAGAGGGAGATTGGCCTCATTCTTCTTCATTTCTGGTGACTGCTCTGGTTGATCCTCCCTCCACAGAATCACATGTCACAATGGGGCTAGAAGGGGAAATAGCAATTAAGCAATCATTGTTAACAGACTTCAGGCATAGTACAAAGCATAACACAGAACATGTAAGGCAAGACTGCAGGCAGCACATACAACTCCAAGGCCCTCAATTCCACTCCAAGGTATACCCCAGTGCACGTATGCATCGATTGGTGGAAACCATTGAATGGATGAATCAGGCAGCCTAGACTGAACAAAAGCCATAGCATAACAAAAGCAAAGAAAAGTGCTGAAAATGAGCATGCAAAAGGCAATTTTCAAAGCCATTTCACCAGGTATATTGTCAGTCTGAAAATTGCCCTCACTCAATCTGGGTACAAGTACATGCAGGATTTCAAAGCACATGTACTTGTAGACAGATTGAGGGGAGGCATTTCCTGGCACATTTTGAACAAAATCAGGAAAGAACACACATATATTGGGCCTGATTTATTAAGCATAGACAAAGAATGGGAGAAAAGCTTTTGTATATGAGGCCCATATATTGTATTTCCAAATGTTAGGAGTGAATGCTCAAAAAATTACACATGTAAAAATTAGCATATATACACATAAATAGGCTGTACAAGTATAATTGGTATTTTATAAATATTGAAAGAGCTGGCATACTTTAGGTTTCGCACACGTGCAAAGAGAAGGGGGTCTAGAGCAGGGCTAACAATTCCACACGTAAGTTGCTATTTTATAAGAGATTTACGCGCATACATTTGGCAACTTAGTTTTACACCTGCTAATTATCTTGCATAACTGAAATCAGACTTGTTTATTGGGTTCTATTAGCTGGGTTGAAGGTCTGAGTGAACTGGGGGAATTCAGGCTGAAGAACTAGGAGGGTCTCAATGACCTGGAGAAGGACTGGGTGAACTGGTGAAGGAATCAAAAAACTGTTAATTTCAACTATGCGTGCAAGTTTTAAAATATACCAGCCTAGGCGCATAAATCAGGTTTTATGCGTGGAAGTCCTACTTTATTTTTGTGCATAAAACATACATGCACATATTTTTTAAAATGGTAGGAAATGTACGAGCGTTCGACACATTGAAATACTCATTTTCAATGCAATGCATGTATTTGTATATATGCATACATACTCACATATGTTACAGAGTTGATGTGTGTATTTTATAATATGCACATACCTGATATGTGCAGGTTATAAAATACTATCGTAGATCTCTGAACAGCTGCACAGAATTGTTTTAAAGTTATCCTCTATCACCCTGATTTTCAAAAGCTTTTACATGCTTAAAACTGGGTATAGCATATTTGTTTTTAATGATTGATTTGTACTGTATTTTTTTTATATGTATGTTATACCGTAACTCGCCTTGGATTATTGTATATGATGTGGTGGGATATAAAATGTTTTAAATAAGTAATAAATAAAAAAATGTACTTTACTTGTGGAAATGGGCTTTGGAAAATTGCTACAATATAGGCCATTGACTTGTCAATAGGTTTTACCTGTGTTATGTGCACTTAAGGCAGGTAAATGGCTTTTTAAAATTGCTACGACAGTATGTTACATTTACATGCATAACTCCTTTGAAAATTCACCTGTAAGCATGTTATTTTCCATATAAATTTTACCTGTAGAAATAGGTGCAAAACTCTGCACGTATTTGCTAGCAGTGGCAATTTTTAAAGAGAAAGCATTCATATGCTTTCCCTTTTAAAATTAGGTACAAAATTACACCCATGGATTTTGTAGCTAGAGAGCAAGTATGAAAAATATACCTACAAACTCTCATTACATTAGCAAAAGTAGAATCCAAATAAGAGAAGAGACAGACTATATATATTGAAGGACAGGGCAACATGTAGCAATTATACAAACAATACTCATTGTACATTCTATTCATTTCATATGGTACACTTTGAATACTGTGTGCAGTGTGCATCAACTAATCTCATGTACAAAGAAGAAAAATGATAAAGGGTATAGAATGGCTCCTTTGCTTAACAGATTAGGACTCTTCAACTTGGAGAAGAGACAACTGAAAGGGAATATGTCTATAAAATCATGAGAGTCATGAAACAAATAAATAAGGAATGTTATTCAATCTTTCAAATAAACAGGGTCATTCACTAAGACATGGTATTTTTCCCTGAGGGGGGCAGGGAGAGGGACTGAGTAGACCCTTTTAGTATAGGCTGCAGGTGCATCGGGACGAACATCAACGTCCCGAAGCACCTGCGAGAAATTAGCTATAACTCCTGAGTTGTAGCAAATTTCAAAGCGATTTGCATCGATTGGGCTACTAATGAGCTCATTAGCATGCATTTGCCAATGGGTTCATTTAAATATGTGCTGTGCCAGGCCTGGAATAACATGAGATATTTCAAATATCTTGCATTATTTATTTATTTTTTTATTTCATTTGCTTTATATTCAGCTTTTCAGCAACTTCAAAGAGGATAACATTCAGGTACTGTAGATATTTCTCTAACCCCAGAGTGCTTACAATCTAAGATTTGTACTTGAGGCAATGGAGGGTAAAGTGTCTTGCCCAAGGTTACAAGGAGCTGCTCTAACCACTAGGCCAGTGCTTCTTAACCCAGTTAGATTTTCAGAATATCCGCAATGAATATATATGAGATAGATTTGGGCATATTGGAAGCAGTGCATGCAAATCTATCTCATATATATTCATCATTGTGGATGTTCTGAAAATCTGACTGGCTAAGTGTGCCTCCAGGACTGGGTTGAGAAGCACTTCACTAGCTACTCCTCCAGCGACCCAGATTAGTCATTGTCAGAGATAGGATGGTGAGTTTGATGGGCCATTGATGTAACCCAATAAGGCATTTTTTTTTGTTCTTTAGTTCTTATCTAATTGCTCCAAAAACAGGATCTAAAGTTTGACAAAGCATGGACACAGGCACAAATGAGAGAAGTGTGAGCAACAGGTGTGCAGTATAAATGAAGTTGAAATGCAGCATGCACACACAAAAAACAGAATTATAACTGCAATACCAGCATGACAGATATACGCAGACAGCACATTTAAGCAAAATTGTAATCATACACAATGTTCCATGAAATAAAACGATAGCAAGAAAAATCATGCTCTGGGTGGTTGTAGCACAGCTCACCTCTATACCCCTGTGACCATCAGGGTTTTCTTCCAACTACCAGGACACCGTAGAGCCAACAAACCCCTTCTCATATCCCAGAGGAAGAGTACCTTGCTCTAGCTCTTGGAACATGAAGATTGTGTTTATTGTCACTGGCCAGTCTGAAAGACAAAAGAAAATACAAATATTAGATGACAAATTAGCTATGGCGAAAGGAAAGTGCAAACCCACTATATTTGTTCACTCGCATCCTCCTAGCATATATTGGGCGCATCAACAATGTATTTGAACCCAAAGCTTTCACAAACAGAGTTTTAATATAAACACGATTTTATCATACTGGAGTAGAAATGAGGACCTTCCATCCAGTGTTGCTGCTCGATTCCCAGTATCTGTTGAAGACAAGCTGCCAAATCACTAGTCTAAGTGAACCGTTCTTCAGTGAACTGAGACAGCTGTTGCCAGGAGGAAGAGAAGAGGCACCAAGGGTGTAACAACAGAAGCAGCCAGTGAAGCACTGGGCCATGGCACAAAAGAAGAGAGGTGTGCAAGGAGCAGGAAATGAGGAGAAAGAGCAGGGACTCTTCCAGACAAGCTCCAGAATACTCACTCCCATACAGCCCAACCATCAGAAGGGTCCTCACCCCTGAACAGCCCAGGGCGCCAGTTAGCCTGGCGATAGTCCTGTATGTGACCTGATCCAGATTTTAACTGACAGTTTTTTTTATGATCAGAAATTTATTTAAATGATATTTACATCATTCAATGCGTACAGTATATTAGTGTAAGAAAGAGCCTCTTTTTAAAGAGCAGAAATGAAGATTTGAAAATCAATAAAATAAATTGTTACTGCCTGGCATTTGTTGGTGAATTTCTCCCTTAGAAATTTAAACATGCACCAAATATCCCATACACATATACATGCATGTGTACTGTATATGGATTTCAGAAGGGTAAGTGTTATTACATAGAGATGGTGGTTTCTGTATAACATGGTACTTGAATTTCTAATATCTAAAAACTAAGGACATGCTGTGACAAGTGGTGTGCAAATCTCCTGCACAGGAATGCTTGAGGAGGATAGTAGGGAAAGAGATAACCAGTGAATAAAGCAGAATTGTTTACCTATAACAGTTGTTCTCGGAGGACAAGCAGGATGTCAGTCCTCACACGAGTGATATCATCTGATGGAGCCTGGCATGGAAAACGTATGTCACAGTTTCTAAAACTTCAACTGTGCCTCACTGGACTTGCCCACATATGACATTATACCATGCGTCCATGCGGGGTCCCTTCAATCCTGTATTTAGCAATTAAAACAAAAAACAGGAAGGCGTATCTCTCTCCCCTGCTTTTATGTAGAGCTAACTTACGGGAGACAAATCAATGTGCCAAATGTTTCACTGACTCTTGTACTTTGTCACACGCCTTTTGGGGATGCCCCCGAATCCGATGCTTTGGGGCCACTGCCACAACTTATCTGGAGAAGCTACTGGGTGTCGCTGTTCCCCTCTCGCATGCCGCCCTTTTATTTGGTTGTATGGGCCCTGCTGTGGTTAGGAGGGCGGAATCACATCTCCTCATTCAGAAGGTTTGTTATGTGGGGGAAAAAGCTGATCCTGCTGCATTGGAAGAGCACGGTGGTCCCTACCTACTGGATATGGAGGAACGCTTTCCATAAGTTATTACAAATGGAGAACCTGGCGTCCCGTGTGGCGCCCCTCCGCCGCCGCCGCCAATTCGTGCGGATCTGGACAGTATATATCCAATCGCTCCCCCACAGGACTCGCAGTCAGATCCTAAACGACTAAGGGGGGACTCGCCCCCGGCTGGATGCCCGCGCAGGACTGGAATGTTTGGATGGCCACCTCCTTGATAACCTCTATGACAATCATTTCTCATGCCTGTTATTTGGGGTTTGGGGGGGGTGGGGATGGGGGGCTGGGATGGGTGGGGGTTTTGGGAGTACCATGAGGGGGGAGATAATTGTAACTGAGCTACATACCTTCCTGTTTGTCTTTGTGACCTGGGGGGTTTAAGAGTACAGGCCCCCCAGGCAACCTGGTTCATGATGTAATTGTATTCATGCTCAATAAAAAAGTGTTGAATCTAAAACAAAAAACAGTGAAACCAACTCCACAGGGAGGTGGACTGGTTTCATGAGGACTGACATCCTGTTGTCCTGTGTGAACATTGCTTACATGAAAGCAACCCTGCTTTCTCTGAGGACAAGCAGGATGGCAGTCCTCATCAGAGATGTGCTTCGTTTTTTACTACCGGGTCGTTTTTTGAGTCGGACGCTTCAGGGTAAAGTTCGGTGTTCCTCGGTTAATTTTTTTGACAAACGAATAAAAATCTAAGAGAGAAAAAGGAAACCGGCTCAAAAAACGACGCGGGAAAACGAAGCTAAAAAGACCCCACCCCAAGCATTAAAACTTACTATAAAACATTAAATACAACCCCCCCCACCATCCCAATCCCTCCCAAAAACCTACCAACATCCCTGGTGGTGCAGCGGGGTCCCGCGAGCGATTTGTCCCTCCGTGTCCGGCGTGCCTACCTTGCTCAGAATGGCGCCGATAGCCTCTGAATTACTATGTCACAGGGGCTACCGGCGCCATTGGTCAGCCCCTGTCACATGGCCATCAGCGCCATCTTGTGCTCTTACCATGTGACAGGGGCTGACCAATGGCGCCGGTAGCCCCTGTGACATAGTATGGGCAAAGGTTATTGGCGCCATTTTGATTACTGGCAGCCGATGACGAGATCGCTCCCGGACCCCCGCTGGACCCCCAGGGACTTTTGGCAAGTCTTGGGGGTGTCAGGAGGCCAGCTTTTGGGGGCAGTCCATGAAGTTAGCAAGTAGCACATTTAAGACTAATCGGAGAAAATTCTTTTTCACTCAAGGCACAATTAAGCTCTGGAATTTGTTGCCAGAGGATGTGGTTAGTGCAGTTAGAGTAGCTGGGTTCAGAAAAGGTTTGGATAAGTTCTTGGAGGAGAAGTCCATTAATGGCTATTAATTAAGTTTACTTAGGGAAGAGCCACTGCTATTAATTGCATCAGTAGCATGGGTAATTGCCAAGTTCTTGTGGCCTGGTTTGGCCTCTGTTGGAAACAGGATGCTGGACTTGATGGACCCATGGGCTGACCGAGCATGGCAATTTCTTATGTTCTTCAGCCAAAGTCTCATGGACCAGTGCACTTGGCAGTTTTGGCCTGGATCCCAAGCAGCTTTGAAAGCCCAGAGAAACTTCCTCCCCTGAGGTGCTGGATATAAACAGCAGGGTGGTGGGCATCAATCCTGAAGCCCCTCCTGCATCTGTATCAGATCCAACACCAGCACCAGTGCCAGAGCCTCACTACCAAGCATCTGAAGGGAATCGAACAGAAGCTCAAGGATCAACTGTGCCTGTCTCGGTGCCCTTGATGCCCTGGCATTGAAGCCTTGCAGTACCTTCTCCAAAGCATACTGGATCTTTTTATCCGACTCCTCCTTAAAAATTATGATACCAACATTGACTGGGAAACAGGAAGTATGCCCATATCCTCCTCAGAACTAAGATGTTGATTGGTGGTGAACACCTGGACCAGTGGAAGCTATCACAAATCCATGGCCTGTCTAAAGGATAAGCTGATCTGACCACAGGACAATTTAGAAAGGTTCTCGGCATGAGCTGGACCATCCCCATTTCCAGCAGCAGGCACCAATGGAGACCAATGCCCAGCATTATAAATCTTCAATGTCAGTGTCAAAGAGGTAGAACCCGATGCCTTCTTCAATCAGGAAGAGTCAGCAAATGCCTGCCTCTAGGTTCCCTATTGACTGACAGCATCGAGCGAACTGACAGTCTCCCCACTGCCGATGATGCTATTTCCGCTGATGCAGCTCCGAAGTCCTTCGATGTCGAAGTCGCTGAGGCAAATGGATCAGTCATCTAGTGCTCAAAATTCTTTTCTATGAGTTACAGTTGGGATCGGCATTCTTTTGGAGCACTTGTTACTCCCATGGACATCATGTGATGCCTGCAGGCACAGGATACATCTATCATGGGGGTCTGTGATAGACCTTCACACTGAGGGCATCACTGGAACCTGCTAGAAATGTTCAGCTAAAACAAAAGGGAGGAATAATTAAACTCAATGGCGATGGTAGCTTGATAGCCAGCGAGCATCGATGGCACATTGCCATGGAGTGAGGAAATCAAAAGAAAACTTAAATGGCCAAAACATATTACCTAGGGAATACTACAATTAACAAAATCATGGGACCCCCCACTATGAACGATCTTGTAAATCTGGTAAAAAAAAACAAACCCCAAAAAACCCCAAATGCCCAAAACAGAAGCATGAGGCACAAACCCACGACCAGAGGGCTCTGCAGAAAAAGACGAAAGGGACCCTGCCTATGTGTGGTATAATGGCATGCATGGGCAAGCCAGGTGAGGCACAGTCAAAGTTCTAGAAATTTTGACATAAGTTTTTTCATGCCAGGATCCATCGGATGATGGCACCCATTTGTGAGGATTGCCATCCTGCTTTTGTCTTATGAGAAAAAAGAATGAGTTCAAAATTAGAACCAGAAAGTCTCTGTGGACTTCAGCATATAAATGGGCTTCATGTGGCTTTTTAGGGAAAGTTTGTGCTCTTGGCCCTGAAATATATTTTCAACAACATTTCACTTTGTCTTCATTATCTCTTTTTAAGCTTCCCAACACAATATGTTGTAAAGAATTAGATAAAATGGTCCCTGTCTATCTCTCTGTCCATCCAGGAGTAAAATAAGGCTGCAAACAGACAGGACATCGCCAAATTTGGCTCACTGGAAGAAAATTGGACTATGTCAAACAAGTTAAAAACCCAAAAATATTGGCTCAGTATTGTTGGAGAAGGAACCAAAGATAAAATCCTCATTGCTCTACTAAGGGAGGTGGTTGGAAGCTGTAGGATGTTTGAAACTGCTTCATTCTAAAAACCCCTCCACAGTAGGCTGGCCCAGAACAAGAAAAGTAAAAAAAAAAATTTAAAAAAAATGTGAAGCTGTGCCTCCCACAATTCCACACATGCACATTCCATACAAACATACAGGTCTCTGCGGTAATGCAGACCTCTTATTTTTTTTCTTAAGATTTCTTCATTGAATTAGGCCTTATTTGGATGTCAATGTTCTCAAAACTTTGACACATTCTCTCATTGAAATCATTCTTGACTACTGTAATTCTTTGCTTTATAGTCTCCCCTCTTATCAGACTAGAAGACTTCAAACTATTTTAGAAAGAGCAAACATAATTATGTCTCCCCACTGATGCAGGACTTTCACTGGTTTCCAGTTTCATTGCACATAGTCTTCAAAATAGGATGTCAAGTTTTTAAGGCCCTCCAATGGGGTACACCCATGTATCTTTCTTGTCTCATCACTCCTCATTCTCCCACTCGCACACTTCGGGCGTCCCAACTAGAATTGCTAGTTCTTCCATCACTTCCATCTTGAAAGCACAAGAGAAATTAGCTTTTCCTTTTTGGGACCGAGCCTTTGGAACTCCTTTTCCGCTGACTGTTCAGTTGGAAAAGGACTATCTTAAATTTCAAAAGGCCTTAAAAGCCTTTCTGTCTCAGGTGGTCTGTCAGTCTTGATAGTTCTTATTGTGGTTTTTATTTAATGGTAGTCTTCTTTTAGAATGAATTGTTGACTGACTGTATATATATTATGTTTTGTTTTGCTGTTTTATTAGTTTTATTTTCAATCAATTTTGCTTTTATATGTTTTACTAATTTTGATTTATTATATGTTCAGTTTAACTAGCAAATAAACTTGATTATTATACATTTTATGTGCTTTAGTAAATTATCTCAAGATGGTTATAAATGTACATTACTTTGATTACTTTTTATAAATTGCAATCAAATAAACTAACAATACATTATGTATACACTGCATGTTTTCTGTAAGATACTATAGACATGGTGACACACAATCACATAGAATGGTGCTGTGAGTTTGAAAAAATAAGTATAAATGTGTATAAAGGTTTTCATCCATGCAAAAAACATGTAAAGTACAAGATGTGACTCAGTGCACGAGACAGAAAGGGAGTACCTGAATGTAATCTGCATTGAAGTGCCAAAAAGTGGAATATAAATCAAATAAATAAAAAATAAATTAAGTTAAGCTAGGCTTAAAATAATATATGAAATATGGCATGCATGTTATTTAGATTAATGCAGGTGTTAGCATACGGCAAAGCAGTGTTTGATAGGTAAACAACATAATCCAAGGTGAGGAAAACATCAACAGTCCTTTAAGGGCTTGATTTACTGACTTACACAGGCTATTGAAAATTACCCTCTAAAAGTGGATTTTGCATGAAAAAATCCAGTTGGCTTTTAAAAATAAGGAGATGTTAAAATATTTTTGGAGATTTTATTTTATATTTAAAAAAAATAGATGGTTTGCTTAAGATAACTGTATTTTAGCAGAAATGTAATCACATTTGAAATATAGCAAATTTATTCCTGCAGGAACTAATGACAACTACATATCTATGGCCTTTGAGCAAGAGTAAAAATTGTTTTTGATGCATCTTCCTCATGCTTCCTTAGTCTTCTAGCTCAACCACAACTGGCACTGTCAGGAATTATGATTCCATGAACAGTTAATTTTCACCATATTTGTAACCCCTCCTACCTAGCCTAGCCATTGCAATGAAAATCTCCTAGCTGACAGGCACGGAGCATGGTCTCCTCTAAAACCTCATAAGAGAAGATGTGCGGCACACAAAGTCAGTCACTGTTCAATGCATTAAACCCCATATTTTATTGGATCAGAGACGACAACAAAGGAAACATTTAAGACACAAATACTTTTAAATATTCATAGTTACCCCAATTTGTGGACCAATATTCATAGTAACCCTAATTTGTGGACCACTTGTGGACCAAATTGGGGTTGCTATGAATATTTAAAAGTATTTGTGTCTTAAATGTTTCCTTTGTTGTCGCTGATCCAATAAAATTTGGGGTTTAATGCACTGAACAGTGACTGACTTTGTGTGCCACATATATCTTCTCTTTTTATATTTATTTTCATGTGTGTGCTGTTTACTCCACATATCTGCTCTGCTCCTCTAAAACCTGACATAAGCCCTCTCTTGAAGCAGACAGCTGCTAACTCTGGCACTCCTTCCCAGCCACCATCACAGCGGCTTTGAATATTTCCTCTGCAGCTTCCCTAGTCAGTGGAAGATATAGGAATCAAACCTGGGTTTCCCACATGTCAATGCTGCTTTGTAGCAGGCCAATCAAGTAACACAGATACATTCGGGTCTGATGGTACTCAGTAGTTAATATGTAATTTGTAAAAGTGTTTGTGAGAATGTCTGTCAGCAGCATGGACAGCGTTAAAATGTGTATGGTGTCTTCTCCTCATGAATACTCCTAAAATAAATATTTCCTTTTTTAAATCAAATATCTGGCAAATATCTCTTTTTGTGTCAGTTACAATTTGAGAAAGTCCACAAATTTCTTAAAGGTTGTCCCCTTAGAGGACACAAAGGTTTGAGGTGAATCAAACCTTCAATAAAAAGAGGCATCAGAAAGATGATGACAAGTAGACTGGGAACAATGCAAAATTAGCCTTCAGTCAATTTGGAAAGGATGGGGAACTATTTAATGTTTACAAAAAAGCAGCCAACTTTTTCCAAGCTGTCACTAGCTATATTCATTATTATCTAAGTTAACGCAATGATGACTTATTCACCTGTTTTGTACTTTTCATTTTTCCAGTTAAATAACCACAAAAGGGCTTTATCTCATGAACTGCCAGATCTATTGTTTGGGGAAAACTCCCAATTAAAGCTACATATAGTTTACATAAAATTAGCATACTTACAGCCCCCTTACAGTAGAGGCGCAGGTTCCCCGCTGGAGTTCGAACAATTACAGACATCCTCTTCCTGTTACTGTCAGAAACAAACCATGTTTCCTTGATTCTTATTTGTTACATGTTACTATACAGTTCAGCTATGTTTTTCCCACTATTTCTTAGTGATGAGAAAGAGATTTCATACTAGGGATGTGAATTGTTTTTTGACGATTTAAAAAAATCATCGATATTTTTTAAATCGTCAAAAATCGTTAGAGTGCGCGATACAATACAAATTCCCCCGATTTATCGTCAAAAATCATTAAATCGGGCATGGGAATTATTTGGGAGGAGGGCGAGAAAACCGGCACACCAAAACAACCCCTAAACCCACCCCGACCCTTTAAAACCAATCCCTTACCCTCCCCCACCCTCCCGAACCCCCCCAAAATGTTAAATTACCTGGTGGTCCAGTGGGGGGTGGGGGGTCCCGGCGCGATGTCCCGCTCTTGGGCCATCGGCGCCATTTTGGCTGCCACTAATATAAATGGCGCCGATGGCCCGATAAAAAAAAAATCCACCCGACCCTTTAAACTGACCCCCTTAGCCTCCCCCACCCTCCTGACCCCCCCCCAAACCTTTTAAAATTACCTGGTGGTCTGGGGGGGGGCGCGGGGAGCGATCTCCCGCTCTCGGGCCATCGGCTGCCACTCATAAAGATGGCACCGATGGCCCTTTGCCCTTACCATGTGACAGGGTATCTGTGCCATTGGCCGGCCCCTGTCACATGGTAGGAGCACTGGATGGCCGGCGCCATCTTAGCGCCGGCCATCCATTTTTTTTTAGCGCAGCTGATGACCTGGGAACGGGAGATCGCTCCCCACGGCCTCCCTGGACCACCAGGTATATGTAAAAAGTTTTTGGGGGGGGGGTCGGGAAAGTGGGGGAGGCTATGGGGGTAATTTTAAAGGGTCAGGGTGTTTTGTTTTTTTTTATTGGGGCGGGCCTCACTAAAAAAAATTAGTGATGTGAATTGGAATCGGAACCGATCCCAATTCACATCTCTAACGATCAGATTTCTCCCCCCCCCCCAGCCGAACCCGATCGTTAAAACAATCGGGCACACGATTCACATCCCTATTTCATACCACATTAATAAAATTTATGATAAACACTCAGAGCTCTGCAGCACTTGTCCTTCTCAATAACCTCCCATTTTTTTTACATCAGAGGAAAAATATGTTGCATTTGTTCCCATTTCTAAGCTTTGAAATGTTCATCTTTGCATTTCTATGGCATGCCCCTTTTCTCAGACTGACACCACAATGAATGACAGCTTTCTTTACAGATATGGATTGTCAGTACTTGAGTTCCATTGTGGTTCTGAAGCCTGGAAGTCACTGAAAAGCCTAGGTGCTGTAGAATTCTGAAAGCTTATAAGCTGTTCACTAAGCCAGCACTAGCAGTCAAAAGGCAAGGGATTTCTATCTATGCCCCTGTAGACATAGCATTTGGTGGAAACATTAGTTTAAAAATGTGCTAGATCTATTATTCTTTTCACTTCCCCAAAATAAGAATAAAATCAAGCTTAGTGTAAAAATAAGCTATGCTGAGGGTTAATTAGTAAGTTGCATACAGAGTGATTCAAACAAAAAGATTTATATACTGTATATTTTTTCAAAGCACTGCACTAAAAGGAATGGAAATATGCAAAAAGAAAAACTGCATTAGTCCATATTTATTATTTGGGAGTATTTTAATAAAATCCTAAATTCCCCCAACAGCCTCATCCTACAGCAGCAACAGGAAAGCTTGCAGTGTTTGTTCCCTTTCTTCCTGACACACAGAAGAGTCTTCAGCAGAAGCCCAACCCCCAATCACTCCACTGCATTGCCTGTAGTAACATAAGAAGCTAAGTTCCCATTATTATAATACTACATTACAATATATAAAAGAGGACCGATTTTTAAAACAGATGTTATTTCTAAAATCATAGTCTCAAACAGTAAATGATTATACTATTCCTTTACAATGATATACATTCAAGGTCTATGGTTGCCTCTCTATATTCTATTGCACCACTGCAATATTTAGGTTATGGCTGTTAGGCTTCATATAAATCAATATTGCTATTGTACCAGGTCAAGTTTGTGTTTACTTATTTAATTTATACATTTTTCCATTACTTTCTTCTGTCCTTTTTCCTGCACAGCTTCCTACTGACCATTGACGGCAATCCTAACGTCCGCGGTTTGGCTCTATCAGGCTTCTGAGAAGGCTGGGGTACCTCACAGAGTGGCTAACAGATGCTTGTAACTACAATAATAGCCTCACTAGCATACCCGGGAAATTTTGATTTCCAGTCACCCCGAGATTACCATGAATTCGAGGAGGGCGAGGGACTGGATGTGCATAAACATTCTCTCATACACACACACATTAACACACTCACATGTTCACGATCACTTTCACACACACTCATTCTTACATGCTAACTCTCATTCCTCATTCTCTGACACATTCTCACATGCTCATTTATACCTTTACTCCTCTCATTTTCCCACATACACACACATGCCCACTCACCTTCATGACCATGCTCATTTACACTTTCACTTCTCTTCTTCCTATACAAACACACACAACTCACAGACATGTTCTTCCCCTCCCCTGATATACTCCCTCCCCATGCACACACCCATTCACGTATATATAAACACACATACATGCCTTACCTCACATATACATACATGTTCTTCAAATATATGCACACTTAGTACCCCCTCCCCACTCACTACCTTTCCTGACCCCAAACTCACCAGCAGCAACAACCTCCTCCTGGGGTTGATGGGAGAACTCCTTCTTCCAGCCAATAGCAGCAATAGCATCTTCTGCTGCTGCTTCTGCCGTCAGCCTCCTCCCTTCCTGTCCCATCGGGCAATTGGAGACCTCTTCCCTTCCTCTTGCCAACACATGGGCCAATTCTGTAAAATGTACTCGGCCGTGCGCGCTGTTTAACACACAGTTAGTCGCGTGTGTTTGACGCGGTCTATACCCCTTATACTGTAAGGGGTTTAGCTCGTCGAAAATGCACGGCCAAACCCCCTGGAAACTAATAGCGCTCATCACATGCAAATGCATGTTGATGAGGCTATTAGTTAGTCACTCAGGATACCGAAAGTAAACTGTGTGGCCAATCCACATTTTACGCTCATAAATTAATGTCTGCCGAAGGGCATGCGTTAATTTATGAGCAACCTGAAAAAATGTACAGAAAAGCAGAAAATACTGCTTTTCTGTACACCTTCCAACTTAAATATCCTAGCAATATTAAGTAGGAGGAACCAAAAATGTTAAAATAAAAAGAATAAATAAAAATAAAAAATAAAAAAAATGTGCCAGCTGGTCCAGTTAGGAGAACGGATACTCAGTTTTAACAGTGTCTGTTTTCCTAACCAATGGCTGTCAGCGGATTCAGAAAACCGTTGCTCAAGAGATGATTTTCTGAACCCGCTGACAGAGCCACCTCGCCTAGGCTAAGGGGGCACTAGAGGCACATAATCATCCCTAGTGCCTCCTTTTAGCATGATCCCTCATTTAAATATAGGATCACACGCCCAGGAGAGGTGGCTGGGCGCGCGTTGGGAGAGTGGGCGCTCAACATTGAGTGACCATTCTCCCATGTTTCTTACTGAATCGACATAACAGTTGGGTAAAAGGGAGGAGGCAACCCATTGTCCGCAGGCTCAGGAAGAAGAAAGGAGGCCTCTGATTGGTCACAGGGCAGGGAAAACGAAGGAAGCATTCATTGGCCCATGTAGGCCAATCACACACCTTTCTGGTCTGACTGAGAGAGGAGTCTGGTACAGCTTGGCAGCTCAGAGACCTTTTTGGGGAAAAACTGCTCTTTTACCTGCCACTCTTTTACCTGTGATTTTTCAACGGCTGCACCAGCCTCTAATCCCCCTCTTTTTTCCCCACTAAAACAAGCAAGCTTGCTTATTTCTCCTCTCTCCCTCCCCACCCTTTCTTTGGTCTTGCAGCTGCTCTTCCCTAGGAACTACTAACCGGTTGAACTCTACTGCTGCTTCAAGAAACAAGCAGGCAAGTCCCCCTTTTTCTCTTTGCTTTTTGGGACACCTTCTGGGGCAGCAGGGACAGCTGTGTGGGCAGACACATGGGGAGAGCAGAGGCAACAGTCAAAAAGATTTTTTCCTTTCTCTAACTGTCATATCAGGAGCAGAAATGCCAAAAGGGAGACCAAGAGGATCAAAAAGCAAAATGCTTAAGACCCCTCTCCCTGAAGACAATGACTCAAAACCAATACCTGACCTTTCTCAAATAGAACCTTTAATGTTAAACCAAGGTGAAGTTATTTCTACTTCCCTCTCTTCCTGCCCTCAAGAGTCTAGACCCCAATAGAGTATGACACACCAACTCTCATCCCCTTTCATAACTGAAAAGGGGACAGAGAAGCCATTGTCAGACTCTGGGGAAAAGTCAGCAGGAAAGAGAGTTCAGAACTTCCTCCCCTCCTTCAAAGGATAAAATTTAAGAAGATCCAGGAGAGAATGGCACAGAAGAAAAAAGTAGCTGTGGAAAGAAGCCTTTAAATGGCCCTTCCCCTCTCCAGAAATACCAAAGGAAAAGATGATATTCACAAGCAAATATAACAAAGCAATCATCACTGACCCTAAGATAGACAACACCCAAGAGTACTGTCAGCTCCCCAAGTACACAGCATTCACTTCCCCACAGGGCTATCCACTTCTAGACAAGGAGGAAGTGAACCTTCTATCCCAGAGACCAAAGAGGAAAACACTCTGGTTACCCCCACCCCTCAGGAAAGCTCCATCACTGCTGCAGGCGGCCTCCAAGAAGAGGCTATTGAATCTCCAGCAGCTGAATACGAGTCTCAGAGAGAAAGCACTATGCCCATCCCTGAAGACAACCTCTTCATTGCAGGACAACCTCTGGAAGATGCAGCAATAGGGAAAAGGGTGGAACATGAGAAAAGATCTGGAACCCCTCCCTTCGCTGAGGACACTGAGCAAGTCACCCCTCCTGTAGAAGAAAGGGAAACTTCAGAAAATCAGAGGGGACACTTGGGAGAAGCAGATGGCGTATCTATCGCTGACTAGTCTCTACCAACCCTCTTGAGAGTGACTCCTCTTGAAGAGGAATCACTCTCCAGTGAGGAAAACAAGGAGCAGGAGACAATACAAGAAGATGCCCAAGAGATGGGTGCATCATTGAGAATCCCAGATTTTTAAGAAGAGGGATTGGCTGAGAAGGAAGAAGGAAGAAGGAGTGGGTGTTGTTCAGGAGCCAGAGACAACCCTGGATGTTTATGACTCCCAAGATAACAGATTAGTAGAGGTGGAGGAAGAGGAGACAGCCTCTCCCATTGAGCAGGAGCTGCAGCTGGGACCTAGAATAGTCCCTCTGACCTATCGATCTCCTCTCCCACTTCTGTTTCCAGGCCCCATAACCATCGCTGGACTTGCCAAATTTCGAGTACATTTTTCTCCTTCACTGCAAGCCATAAAAGTGTGGCAGGTCCTTCACAAGGAGAGATTAAGGCTCCCTTGAGAGAGAAGGTGAAAAAGCAAGGTCAGAAAGCGTCATCTAAATCATGACACCTAGCAAAGGAGAACTTGCCCACAAGAAAAGGACAGGCGAATATTGCCTGTTCAGTAAAAAAAGGTCCCACAAGACAAAGGAGGTATACGTAAACAGTACACATTTTCGTGTAAGATGATGCCAATCTTTAATATCCGAAATTACACCTCTGGTACAGCAAAAATAGTAGGCCCAAAAGGAATACTTGCATCCACAAAAGCAAGCGGGGAAGATGTCATCCTCTTCGCGTCTATGAAAGCAGTATTTCTTTCTTTTTTATTTATTTAATTAAAAACTCTTCTATACCATCGTTGAGTTAGATAACCATCACAACGGTTTACAAAAAGGCACATTAACGAAAAATATGAGTGGTATAGATTACAAATTAACCATGTGCCATCATAGAACGGTAACAATTTAGTGTCAAAAACTATGTGTGTCAGTTAAGCTAATTTGTTCGCAACATATTATGCGGTTTTAATTTAACATTAAAATGCATTTTGTAGGTTAAAAGTAATAACTTCTAGTTTGGTGCGTCCTTATCATTCACTAGAGGAGGGCATTAAAATAGGGAACACCACCCACTCTCTCTGAACGAACCAGGAACGAGGGTGATACTTTCAAATGTGCCACCCTACCTCCCGGATGATTCGTTGCAGCCGCATTTGAATGCCTTAGGGGAGGTGGTTTCTGAAATAACAAAAATTCCCCTAGGGCACCAGGAGAAAGAGCTACAGCATTTAAAATCCTACAGGTGATTATCCGGCTGCATGGAGGACGATGAGGAGTGACGGGGTGGTTCTGGGCTTATTACCTAGACCACCCCTATAAGGTGTACTACTCAGCCAGAGAGGAAAGGTGTTTCCATTGTCAGAACACAGGGCACACCAAGAGGCGGTGCCCTGAGGCAAAAGCACCTCCCCATGCCCCTAAGCCTAGGAAAGGGGCTGCAGCTCCGCGACCTGCAAAGCTGGAGGGTGTGGCTGCAGGACCATCAGAGCCCGAGAGAGGCAAAGACCAACCTGGTTCATCAGGGACAGGCCCACTAACTTCAGAGATTGGCTGTTAGGTGACCCCTAAAGTCACTTCTGTTCCTCCCCCAGAAATAGTGCTTAGAACTATCTCAAAAGAGAGGAAAAGGGCAGAACAACCAGAAGGAAGGGACAGATAAGGGAAAAAAGCCCCCAAAAGCTGCGACCTCTCCAAAGCCTAGAAGAGATGGAGATGCAGCCCAGCACAAGATTCCCCTCCTTGTATTGCCCCAAAAGATGAAGAACACCCGAGAGGGAATTGACAATGGCAAAAAGGAGATCCCGCAAGAAGGCTCTCCGTACCGGTGAGGCTACAAATTATCAGCCATCAGTCTCTTCAGAAGTCCTACAACTACTTCCACTGCCTTCCCCCTCCCCTCCTTACTCTCTCTTAGTTCAGAGAACAGAGTCAGCCAAAAGTGAACTCAGCGTCAAAAGAAAAGAGAAAGTGAAAGAAGTCACACGCTGTACAGAAGTGAATGTGACACACAATTTGAGAGTCCGTGTGGTAGACCCCTCTCTCCCCTTTCCTAAACACTGGAAATGGGAAAAGAAGGAGACAGACTTGGACAGCGAATGAAATGCCCTGATTTCCCTCTGGCAGGAAGGGCGTTTCTGCACTGTACCAACTTTGAGTGCAGAGACACCTTCCAACTCATATCCAGAATGGACAATCCCCCTTTCTTAGATCCGGAAGTCCAAGTGGAGAATCTACAGATGTCATTGTGATGGCTTGTGTAGTCATTTATAATATAGGTACCTTAATTACTGCTTTATAACATATGAGACTTATTGAAATGTTAAAATAGTTTTTTTTTCACATCTTAATATTTCTAAAACGGTAGCTTTAAAGACCCTGTATTGTTAAAATACCTTATTTAGTAGTGGAAGTTCACGTTAAGTTCACTTTGTTATTAAGGCTGGCCAATTAGGAGTCCAAAAAGGACATCTAGTTACTGGTAGATAACTTCTGTTGTGATTCCACAAGATGTGGGGAAACAGACTAGCCTCGTTCTTCCAGTATTGTTGAAGCAACGAACTGCCTTCCGCAGCTCATTACAGTACCTGCCTGTAAAACAGGTCTGGCCTGGCTGCTGTAAGCCGTGTCCGTAACGATAAGCTAAAGGACATTAAGGGGTACATTTTTGACTGCTAGTGTTTCCTTTCTGCCCACGGGCGGTGTTATTTTTTCGTTGAACACACTGACATCTTTTTACGTTCCTTTAATGAGAAGGTTGAAAAGACCAATTGCCCAAAAGCCAAAACCCAAAAAAACCTTGACAGCCATGCTTTTTGTATCCAAAAAAACATAATGGGATACCTCAGTTTTAAAGTTGGACATGTTCTCCTCTTTTTCCCCTGCGTGGCACCATGGGATGTGGAAACCACGCTTCATTTGATCTTCACTCTTTGTTTGCTGAGGCGGAGCGCCTTCGGGTTCAAAATAGGTCTGGTCTGGCTGAGAGAGGAGTCAGATGCAGCTTGGCAGCTCTGAAACCCTTTTTGGGGGGAAAAACTGCTCTTTTTCCCTGCCACTCTTTTAGCTGTGGTTTTTCAACGGCTGCACCAGCCTCTAATCCCCCCTTTTTTCCCACTAAAACAAGCAAGCTTGCTTATTTCTCCTCTCTCCCTCCCCCACCCTTTCTTTGGCCTTGCAGCTGCTCTTCCCCAGGAACTGTTAACCGGTTGAACTCTACTGCTGCTTCAAGAAACAAGCAGGTAAGTCCCCCCTATTTCTCTTTGCTTTTTGGGCCACCTTCTGGGGCTGCAGGGACAGCTGTGTGGGCAGACACCCTGGGGAGAGTAGAGGCAACAGTCAAAAAGATTTTTTTCTTTCTCTGTCATATCAGGAGCAGAAAAAAAAGTTTCTTTAGGAAATACCAAAAGGGAGACCAAGAGGGTCAAAAAGCAAAATGCTCAGGACCCCTTCTTCCTGAAGACAATGACTCAAACCCAATACCTGACCTTTCTCAAACAGAACCTTTAATGTTAAACCAAGGTGAAGTTATTTCTACTTCCCTCTCTTCCTGCCCTCAAGAGTCTAGATCCCAACAAAGTAAGACAGGCCAACTCTCACCCCCTTTCATAACTGAAAAGGGAGACATTAAAGCTCCCCTGAGGAAAGAGGTAAAAACAAAGGAAGATCAGATGTGCCATCTAAGTTAGGAAACTTGACAATGGAGACTCAGCCATGAGAAAAGGTTAGGCAGGTATTTCCTATTCAACAAAAAAAGAACCCACGAGTCAAGGGAAGTGTGGGTAGGCAGCATACGCTTTCATGTAAGATGCTGCCAGGCTTTAACATCCGTGACTAAGCCTTCGCTGCAGCAAAACTAGTGGGCCCTGAGGATTACTTGCAGCCACAAAAGCAAGCGGGGATGCTGTCATCTTCTTTGCTTCCTTGACCGCAGTACCAAAGGCACTAAGGGAGGACATTAAAGTAGGGGGCAATACCCAGCGGCTACAGCCCCTGAAAGAATCAGGAACAAGGGTGGTAGTTTCAAATGTGCCACCCTACCTCCTGGATGATTTGTTGCAGCCCCATCTGAGTGCCCTAGGGGAGGTGGTCTCTGGAATCACCAGAATACCCCTGGGGCACCAGGAAGCATAGGTACGGCATGTAAAATCTTATCGGTGCCAGGTGATTATCCAGCTGCACGGAGGATGGAGAGGGGTGAAGGGGTGGTTTTGGGTTTATTTCCTAGACAACCCTTATAAGGTGTACTTCTCAGCAGGCGAGGAGAGGTGTTTCCGCTGTCAGAGCACAAGATGGTGCCCTGAGGTGAGAGCACCTGCCCCTGCCCCTGCCCCCAAACCCAAGAAAGGTATTATGGCTCCGCGACCCATGAAGTCACAGAGTGTGGCTGTGGGACCATCAGAGCCCGAGAGGAGAATTAATCAACCCGGTTCATCAGGGACAGGTCCACTGATCTATGGGCCTGGAGGTCAAGTACCCCCCAAAGACACCTTTTTTCTTCCCCCAGGAAAAGCACCTGATAAAGGGCAGAACTATTAGAAGGGAGAGAACAGATAGGGGAAAGAAGCCCCCAAAACCTTCCACATCTTCAAGGCTTAGGAGAGATGGAGATCCAGCACAGCATGAGACTCCCACCCTGTTGCTGCCCCAACAGATGATGAATGAAAATCCCAAGAGGGAGCTGGCAAAGGCAAAGGGGAGATCCCGAAAAAGGACCCCCAATACTAGCGAGTCTATGAACTCTCAACCATCAGCCTCCCCAGAAGCCTTACAACCACTATCATTACCTTCCCCTTCTTCTCCATCTTGCTCTTAGTTCAGAGACCAGAATCAGATAAAGCTGAATTCAAAGTCAAAAGAAGAAAAGAGAACATAAGAACATAAGAAAAAGCCATACTGGGTCAGACCAAGGGTCCATCAATCCCAGCATCCTGTTTCCAACAGTGGCCAATCCAGGCCATAAGAACCTGGCAAGTACCCAAAAACTAAGTCTATTCCATGTTACCATTGCTAATGGCAGTGGCTATTCTCTAAGTGAACTTAATAGCAGGTAATGGACTTCTCCTCCAAAAACTTATCCAATCCTTTTTTAAACACAGCTATACTAACTGCACTAACCACATCCTCTCGCAACAAATTCCAGAGTTTAATTGTGCGTTGAGTAAAAAAGAACTTTCTCCGATTAGTTTTAAATGTGCCCAATGCTAACTTCATGGAGTGCCCCCTAGTCTTTCTACTATCCGAAAGAGTAAATAACCGATTCACATCTACCCGTTCTAGACCTCTCATGATTTTAAACACCTCTATCATATCCCCCCTCAGTCGTCTCTTCTCCAAGCTGAAAAATCCTAACCTTTTCAGTCTTTCCTCATAGGGGAGTTGTTCCATTCCCCTTATCTTTTTGGTAGCCCTTCTCTGTACCTTCTCCATCGCAATTATATCTTTTTTGAGATGCGGCGACCAGAATTGTACACAGTATTCAAGGTGTGGTCTCACCATGGAGCGATACAGAGGCATTATGACATTTTCCGTTTTATTCACCATTCCCTTTCTAATAATTCCCAACATTCTGTTTGCTTTTTTGACTGCCGCAGCACACTGTACTGACGATTTCAATGTGTTATCCACTATGACACCTAGATCTCTTTCTTGGGTTGTAGCACCTAATATGGAACCCAACATTGTGTAATTATAGCATGGGTTATTTTTCCCTATATGCATCACCTTGCACTTATCCACATTAAATTTCATCTGCAGAGAGAGTTAAAGAAGTCACATGCTGTACAGCAGTGAATGCATTACATAATGCGATAGTTCCTATGGTAGACCCCATCCCTCCTTCTCCTAAACATAGAAAATGGGAAAAGAGGGAACTGACTTGGACCAAGAACTAAATGCTCTGATTCCCCTTTGGCAGGAAGAGGGATTCTGCACTAGAGATGTGAATCGTGTGCCAGATCGTCTTAACGATCAGATTCGGCTGGGGGGGGGGGGGGGGGGGGGAATCTGAACGTTAAGATATGTAAATTGGAATTGTTTCCGATTCCAATTCACATCGCTAATTTTTTTTTTAGGGAGGCCCGCGATGCTAAAAAAAACAACCCACCCGACCCTTTAAATCGACCCCACCCTCCCGACTCCCCCCAAAACCTTTTAAAATTACCTGGTGGTCCAGGGGGGCCTCGGGGGGCCTCGGGGAGAGATCTCTATACTCTATATCTCTATACTATACGCTATAATAGGGGCTGATGAGTAAAGATGGCCGGCGCCATCTTTAAAGATGGCACCGGCCATCCAGTGCTCCTACCATGTGACAGGGGCCGGCCAATGGCACGGATACCCTGTCACATGGTAAGGGCAAAGGGGCATCAGCGCCATTTTTTTTAGAACAGCTGA
This sequence comes from Rhinatrema bivittatum, assembly GCF_901001135.1. Lineage (NCBI taxonomy): Eukaryota > Metazoa > Chordata > Amphibia > Gymnophiona > Rhinatrematidae > Rhinatrema > Rhinatrema bivittatum. The sequence continues at coordinate 90,109,204 of NC_042619.1, forward strand.
TGCCTGGGAACGGGAAATCTCTCCCCGAGGCCCCCCTGGATCTCTCCTCTCCCCAAGGCCCCCCTGGATCTCTCCCCGAGGCCCCCCTGGACCACCAGGTAATTTTAAAAGGTTTTGGGGGGGTCGGGAGGGTGGGGTCGATTTAAAGGGTCGGGTGGGTTTATTTTTAGCGGCACGGGCCTCCCTAAAAAAAAAGGTTCGGGAGGGTGGGGGAGGCTAAGGGGGGTCGATTTAAAGGGTCGGGTGGGTTTTTATTTTTATCGGGCCATCGATGCCATTTTAATTAGTGGTAGCCAAAATGGCGCCGATGGCCCGAGAGCGGGAGATCGCGCCGGGACCCCTCCCCCACACTGGACCACCAGGTAATTTAACATTTTGGGGGGGTTCGGAGGGTGGGGGAGGGTAAGGAATTGGTTTTAAAGGGTCGGGGTGGGTTTAGGGGTTGTTTTGGTGTGCCGGTTTTCCCGCCCTCCCCCAAATAATTCCTGTGCCCTATTTAACGATAAATCGGGGGCATTTGTATTGTATCGTGCACTCTAACGATTTAGGATGATTTTAAAATTAACTGACGATAATTTTAATTGTTCAAAAACGATTCACATCCCTATTCTGCACTGTACCAGCATTAAGTGCAGAGTGACTCTCCAGCTTGGGTCCAGAATGGACAAACCCCCTTCTTAGTTCCAGGAATCCGAGCACAGAAAGATCCTGAGAGGTATGTAGAGAGTCTGACAAGGTTACACCCCCCCTCCCCCCAAAGTACAGGGGCCAGAACTTTCAAGTTCCACTTTATAAAGTAAGAGGAAATCCAAGACGGTAAAGGAACAGGACTTAAACAGCACTATATATCACTGGTGCTACTGATTCTTGCTTGCTTTTTTTTTTTTTTTTTCATCTTTTTGCTCTCTGTTAGCATAATTTTACTAAGGAACTATGATTCCTACAGCTATTTACACTTTAGGAATATAATTTATTGACTTGCATTAATGAACTCATTGTGATGCCAGAATGGGCTCCAGTCCATAATCCTCTAGGAGGGCAGATTTGGTGACGTGGTAGTGCTGGAATACTTCTACTGGACAGTGGAGGAACGAGGGAATTGGTGCAACTTTTTCCTATTTATATTTAGCATTTTGCGGCTGGCCAGTCAGGAGTTCCTTGCTCCCGACGTCACGCGTGCAGGAGATCGCCCCGCTGGACCCCCAGGGACTTTTGGCCAACTTGGGGGGGCCTCCTGACCCCCACAAGACTTGCCAAAAGTCCAGCGGGGGTCCGGGGGCGATCTCCTGCACGCGTGACGTCGGGAGCCAGGAACCAAAATGGCGCCGGCGCTACCTTTGCCCTGTCACATGATAAGGGCAAAGGGCCACCGGCACCATTTCTCAACGCAGCCGTGGCCAGAGAGAGAAGGAGATCGCGTCGGGACCCCACCCCCCACTGGACCCCAGGTAATTTAAAACATTTTGGGGGGGTTCGGGAGGGTGGGGGATTTGTTTTAAAGGTTCGGGGTGGGTTTTAGGGTTTTTTTGGTGTGCCGGTTTTCTCGCGCCCTATTTAACGATACAATACAAATGCCCCTGATGATAAATCGTGGGCATTTGTATTGTATCGTGCACTCTAACGATTTTGGACGATTTTAAAATTATCTGACGATAATTTTAATCGTTCAAAAACGATTCACATCCCTAATGAACACTGCCTTCATAGTATCTTTTAATTCTGGCAGACCAGGGGAGAAGACCTAACTCATAGTCTGAACCACCAAACTTTTATATGACAGCTTGCAACACTGCCACCGAGCCATTCTGATTGCTATCTTACACATGTTAAATGGCTTTAGCGTTCACACTAAGCTGTGCTCCATTTGCCCCAAATGCAATGTGTTTGCTCAGTTCCATCAAATGACTAGTGAGAGAAGTAAAAGTGCTGGTGGCTGAAAGGAATCAGTAAATTTTTGGTTGGGATATTGTTTTTTTAAAAGTATTGGGGCAAAGTTAACTATTTGGGAATATTATTTAGTGTGTTTGTGTGTTTGTGCCTTTAATAGTCAGAAAGGCAGTGAATAAACAAGTTAGACTGTATTTTTAAATAGTCAGTCAATAAGGTAGCTAGTAAGCAGTAGGTAGTGTTAGACTGTTTGTATTTTTAAATAGTCAGTCAATAAGGTAGCTAGTAAGCAGTAGGTAGTGTGTTTATTTTTAAAAGTCTGCAGAACTGAGTGTTCTGCAGACTTTTAAAGAACTGAGTGTTTGTATTTAATACAAACTGAGTGTTTGTATTGAAAAAAAAACCCCACAAACCCCCCCCCCCCCAAAAAAAAAAAAAAGTAGCCAGAAGCTAGAAATAAGCTAGGAGCAGTGTATACCTAAGTAAAAAAGTTAAATAGTTCAGCTCAGTTACTCACCTTGGAAAGGTGTTGAGGTAGTGTGATTGGGTTTGAATAGGGACCACATTTGTTAATCAAGAGAGCAGTGAGTCACTCTGGCTGACTAACTGAAGTTAGACAGTTTGTATTTCTCAGTGGAAGGGAGTGGACAGTGGAGTGCCTCAGGGATCTGTATTGGGACCTTTACTTTTCAATATATTTATAAATGATCTGGAAAGAAATACGACGAGTGAAATAATCAAATTTGCAGATGACACAAAATTGTTCAGAGTAGTTAAATCACAAGCAGATTGTGATAAATTGCAGGAAGACCTTGTAAGACTGGAAAATTGGGCATCCAAATGGCAGATGAAAGTTAATGTGGATAAGTGCAAGGTGATGCATATAGGGAAAACTAACCCATGCTATAATTACACAATGTTGGGTTCCATATTAGGTGCTACAACCCAAGAAAGAGATCTAGGCGTCATAGTGGATAACACATTGAAATCGTCGGTTCAGTGTGCTGCGGCAGTCAAAAAAGCAAACAGAATGTTGGGAATTATTAGAAAGGGAATGGTGAATAAAACGGAAAATGTCATAATGCCTCTGTATCGCTCCATGGTGAGACCGCACCTTGAATACTGTGTACAATTCTGGTCGCCGCATCTCAAAAGGGATATAATTGCGATGGAGAAGGTACAGAGAAGGGCTACCAAAATGATAAGGGGAATGGAACAGCTCCCCTATGAGGAAAGACTAAAGAGTTTAGGACTTTTCAGCTTGGAGAAGAGATGGCTGAGGGGGAATATGATAGAGATGTTTAAAATTATGAGAGGTCTAGAACGGGTAGATGTGAATCGGTTATTTACTCTTTCGGATAATAGAAAGACTAGGGGGCACTCCATGAAGTTAGCATGGGGCACATTTAAAACTAATCGGAGAAAGCTCTTTTTTACTCAACACACAATTAAACTCTGGAATTTGTTGCCAGAGGATGTGGTTAGTGCAGTTAGTATAACCTTCACTGTTCCTTGTAATAATGTTCAATAGTTGATTGTTATTGTTCTATGTTCTATGTAAAAAACCCCAGTCTAATCTACCAGACCAGGGCAACCTTTTCGTTACTTGTAAACCGGACTGATTTGTATTGCATACAGGAATTCCGGTATATAAAAATTAAAAATAAATAAAATAAATAGCTGTGTTTAAAAAAGGATTGGATAAGTTCTTGGAGGAGAAGTCCATTACCTTCTATTAAGTTCACTTAGAGAATAGCCACTGCCATTAGCAATGGTAACATGGAATAGACTTAGTTTTTGGGTACTTGCCAGGTTCTTATGGCCACTGTTGGAAACAGGATGCTGGGCTTGATGGACCCTTGGTCTGACCCAGTATGGCATTTTCTTATGTTCTTATGTTCTAATTTTCTCAGAGAGGTCTTGAAATGCAATGTGGTTGGAATAAGGCTAAACTGACAAAACGCTTGTCATTCAAATCGAGATCAGAGAGAAAATTTTGGATTACTATGGCATTTCCCATACACTGTATGCACCAGTGGTTTGCCAGTCTTTTCTGTTTAGAACATACTTAAGAGCCTGAGAAAATAAAGATGCATATTACAAACTCAATAAAAATGAACAAATTTAAACATTTTGTTTAAAATGTTAAGACCGAGATGTTTCACATTCTTATCACGAAAAATATTTTTAGCATATGCAATGATAGTACTATAGAAGTGGCATTTTGTTAAGATCAGCATAGTGAGCCCTGGCTGTCCTGTGACATACATTTGTTTTCCAAATGGGGCTTCTTCCTCTGAACAGAGCATCTATGTGTCTTGAGTGACACACAGTTAAGATCATCTGCATTAAAGCACACATATAGATTGATGACAGTTGTTTTTGTAAAAATGGAAAGCACAAAAAAATCCCCATACATCTTTATGCCTGGTGCACATGGATAAAATTGTCAACAGGAATTAAAATGTCAAAACATTTTCAATCATCTGTCTAAAGTAGTTCCCCCCAAAACTGACAGGAGTAAAAAAAAATACACTGGTTATTTGGAAAGAATTAACAATGCATAATGAAATACATCCTTAGGACATCAATTCTAAAAAGGTCAAATAGAAAGGCATTCCAACTACAGTAAGCATTTCGAGCTCCATATTCATACACTATGGGGCGGATTTTAAAAGGCCTGCGCGTGTAAATCCTTCCGGATTTACGCACGCAGGGCCCTCGCGTGCCGGCGCGCCTATAGCCCCGGGACGCGCGTAAGTCCCGGGGCTTTCGAAAAGGGGCAGGAGGGGGTGTGTCCGGGGCGTTCCCGAAACGACATGGCGTTTCGGGGGCGTGCCGCGGCGTTTCAGGGGCGGGCCCAGGGGCGTGGTGCCGGTCCGGGGGCGTGGTCGAGGCCTCCGGACCAGCCCCCGGGACCGGAGGACGGAGCGGGGCTGCCAGCCGGCGCGTGCAAAGTTACGCCTGCTTTCAGGGGGGGATTTAGATAGGGCCGGGGGGGTGGGTTAGGTAGGGGAAGGGAGGGGAAGGTGGGGGAGGGCGAAGGAAAGTTCCCTCCGAGGCCGCTCCGAAATCGGAGCGGCCTCGGAAGGAATAGGCAGTGCGCGCTGGGCTCGGCGCACGTAGGTTGCACAAATGTGCACCCTCTTGCGCGCGCCGACCCCAGATTTTATAAGATACGCACGGCTACGCGCATATCTTATAAAATCCAGCGTACTTTTGTTCGCGCCTGGTGTGCGAACAAAAGTATGTGATCGCGTATTTTTTAAAGATCTACCCCTATGTGTCTTGGCTGGTTAGTAGGATAACCTTATTTTCCTAACTAACAGGGTACGTTCAGCAAATACCTGGTTACGTTTATCCAGCTAACTTTAGGGCAGGTCAGTGGCATGACCAGAGTTAGCCGGATAACTTATCCAGATAAGTTATCCGGCTAACTCTGCTCCTCCCTAGAACGTCTCCTGCCTGCCCCTGACTTATCTGGCTAAAAATGCTTTATTTGCCATTTAAATGGACAACTATTGAGTTATCCATCTAAATGGCTTCTGAATATGGACCTCTTAATACTTACAACATACAACTGAAAATCCATAGGATCTCAATTCTGCCATATTTAAAGATAACTTCAACAACCAGTCATCAAGGAAACCCCCTGACACGTGGTGATGTGCGGTCACTATATCTAGGGCAACCACGCGTCAGGGGGTTCCCTTGATGACTGGTTGTTGAAGATCTCTTACAAAAAGGGAACAAGGTTGGTTGTTATTTAGTGAATATTTAAAGATAAGCAAAAATTCTCCTCCCTGTCATAGATCCTTGTTATAAAAACATAAATACTTTATTAGTTTAATGCATTAAAGCCCGATGTAATGCCAGCCTTAAAACAGCAGGCAGTCTCCTTTAATAGTCTGGATTTTAACAAATTGCTGGAGAAGTTGGAATCAAACTTGGCAGTTGCTTGTACAGTGATTATAACTTGTGTTTTGGACCCTGATAGGGACTTGTTGTTAAAAATGTTTTTTAAGGATAAAGATGTTTCCTTTTTGAATTGTTAAGAGTGTATATTTCCAGATGTTTCTAAAGCTATGCAGAGAAAAAGGAAACAATTTCTCTTGTTGAAGCCAAGAGGGGCGTAGTTAGGAAGTTTATTTTTCTTGAGATTCCCAGCTTTATGTTCAATTAAGCTCCAAGGGAATAGATATATACATTTTTTTTTTGTCTGTCCCAGTTGACTGCTTTCCTTTATAACAAATCCATGGCTGTTTCAAATGTGCAAGCAAGTCCACCTGAAGGTAGACCAGTTATCTAAATTAAAGGGATTATTCGATGGATTGAAAATGTCGATGTGTTTGTTTCTTTTTCTTATAATGTATCTTGTAATTTTCCTTAATTTGTGACTTGGATCTTGCAATTTGTGGACTTGTGAGTTTGACCTATGTTATCTATTTCTTGATACAATTCTTTAGGAACAGTTTAGCTGGCAGGTTCTCTTTTCCTTTGCAAGAATTTTACTGGTATTATTTGAAAATCATATAAATAATTAAGACAGCAGAAAACTCACATTAACATGTCAGTTTTAATGCTGGTTAATATATAGTCCCCATAATATTTGATATGCAAAAAGTTTTCTAAATAACATATGACATAAACCAATAAGGCTATTTGTATAAAACAGAAATTCTTTTACATAAAAAAAAGGAAGCCAGTCAGCCAAGGATAGCATTAATGTAGAGAACATATATTTTTGCCCTCACATTGCCCTGACAAGCTAAATTATATCCCCATTCACCTGAGACTGATTTCATGAGCTCACATGTAAGTTATTAGTATGTGTTATATTCTAATAGGCAATATGTATATAGTATGAGCTTGAAATTTGAGATTTCCGGTGTGTAGCAGCATCCTGATGTTCAGAATGAGGGCAGCAAATATGATATATCAAGCAGGAGGTAACAGTCTTTTCATATTCACTAAATTTCTAATGAACAAAGGACAGAAAGTATTGTGAATGAGAAAATATGGATACATGCAAATGCATTTAGCCAATGTTATATAGTTGATGGTATGCTTCTGATGTGGCTGATGAACACTAAATCTGAGACATTCAGCACTTTACATTCAGGTTTTGCTGTTGGAGATTGTCAAGTAGAATTTTTCCTAACGTGATGAACTGGATTATTTCTAATCTGAGTCCTTATATAAACTTCCTAAACAGGAGGAAGCCCCTCCCCCTCCCCAAATATAAAGTGCATATAGGATTAAACTCTCATGGATCCTTCTCATCAAGACTCAAAGACTCCATGGCAGATAAATTCTTCCTTGCATTTCATTTATTTTTTTCACTGGATATGTTTATATATATATATATATATATATATATATGCAGCGTGGCAACTATCAATCCGTGTAGTATGCAACACTGCACGGATTGATAGTTGTTTATAACAGTGGCTCAACAGCAAGGATATGCAAATTCAAATTACAGAGATTCAGAAACACAGCCCTACAGAATCACAGTTAGGTGCACTCATCCAAAGCTTGAATCCTATTCTATCTTGAAGAAACACAATTTAACATTAAAATGACTACCAAAATTTAATCTAGAGCACCCCTTTCCTACAGATTTTCTGTTATGATTCTGCTTGTGGGATAGGCCCACAAGCAGCCTCTCACCTTTTCCAGCCAGCTTCTCTGCCGTCTGCCTGCCTCGTTGCCGCGCTCTTCGTGCAGCTGGAGCCATATCTTCTGCTCTTGCAGCCTGGAGGCCACTGCTGGTGCTCCTTTGCAGTCAGGCGACCACCCACGTCTTTCCCTCGCACGGCGGGCCTTGCCGCCGTACTCCGATGCGGCCAGGAGGCCGCCTACACCGTATTCATGTGGCAGGAGCCACTGCCGTGTTCCGTAGTGGGCCTACCGCCATCACTTCTCTTCCTTGCAGCCTGGAGGCCGCCGACCCTACTTCTTGGCGGCCTGGAGCCGCTGCCATCATCCTGCCTTTGCAGCAGGAGCTGCCGACGTCTTCTTCCTCTCTGCGGCCCGTAGGCCACCGACGCTGTGGTTTCTTTGTGGCATGGAGCTGCTCTCACCAGGACTGTCCTGCAGCAGGAGCTGCCAACCAGCTTCCTCTTCTGCAGTCGGGAGGCTGCCCTGGAGCTCCTCTTCGTGGCCCAGAGCCTCCGACACCTCGGGCCTGCTTCCTCTGCTTACAGAATGGCTGCTGTCCCTGGTCCTGCCTCCTTAGGCGCATGGCCGTGCCTCTTCAGCCTATTTAAAGGGCCAGTCCTTCTGGTTCCTCCTCATCATGTCATCCTGGGTGTTCCTCGTCAGCCCTACAAACGTGCTCAGCCTTCAGTTCCTCTTTGCCTTCGCAAGAAGTCACTCATGGAGTTGGACTGCTCCTGGAACCTCCGTTCCAGCTCTTCGGTCCAGGAGTCTCCGATGATATCCCCCTCCGCTTCTTTAAGGCACTCTGTTCTTCGTGGGAATTCCCTTTGTGGTTCCTGATCCTGATCCTTGTCTTCATATTCGTTCCATGTCCTAGTCTCTTGTCGGATCCTGTGTTCCTGTCCACTGATGTCTCCATCCGATGTCTTTGTCCTCAGATGTCTCTGTCTTCAGATGACCTTGCTTCCAGATGTCCTTGTCTTCCCTGATGTCCGTCTCAGATGCCCTGTTTGCAGATGTCATCCTCTGGAGTAGTGCTTGCCCATAGACGTCCAGCTGTCCGGTCCTTTGGTACCTTCGCGATGCTCTTGGTTAAGTGTCCGGCAGGTCCAAACTCCGGAAGTTCTGGCGTCCAGATGTCCTATCTTCTAGTGTCTACTTGTTGCCCTTGATTGGGTGCTTCGGGGGTCCGAAGTCCTGATGTCCTTGCCTTGGATACCCCAGTTGAACCTGCCCTCAGATGTCCTGTCTTTGATGTCTCCGATGTTGTTGTCTCCAGATGAACACACAGTCTAGTCTTCAGATCCTCTGCCATTTGGCATCCACTATTTCCGGCTTCTACTTTGCTGTCATCTGTCCATTCTTCAGTGTCCTTGTCTTGCCTCAGCCTTGCCTTAACCGTGATGTAGCCCTGTCCGAACCTTGATGTAGCTACGTCTGATCCTTGATATAGCCGTGATTGGACTTTGTTGTAGCCATGTCTGAACCCTGACATACCCATGCCTTGACCTTGATGTAACCATGACCCAGCCTTGCCTTTTTGAAGCACTGCCCCCCCCCCCCTTCATCGCCAGTGTATTAAAAAATTTGCTGGTGATCACAGTGGACCCTCCCACCTCTGAGCCCCTCCTCAGACTGAACATTTTTAAAAGAGCTCCAATAGGAAGCCTGCCCATTTATCCCCTAAAAACACATCTAAAAACTCATGAGAAAACCACTCCTCATCTCCTATGCCCCCCAAAAGCGTGCCCCATGGGCCAGGTTTCTAAATGGATCTGGCCAACCTCATGTGATCCTTTGCTTGCTTGGGGGCTTCAGGGTTGGGGTGGAGTGGTCTACTGAGACCATGAAGGAATTTTTTGATACACTGGGGAAGGGGTTGCAAAGAGATGTTTCTCATGAAACATGAGGCCCCTTTAACATCAGGAGCCAGTACATAGTACCTAATTCAGCTTTATGCATTGCCATTGCCAAGAGTGCACAAAGTTCCTGGCGGTGGCAATGTATGAAAATGTCTCGAGTAATTTCGCTATGCAGGCCAATGAGCTTACGGGTGAATTTTAAATCGGCCACACGCGCAAATATTGTCACTTACGCGCTTGGCCGAGCACTGCGTGCGCTGCGTGCATTTTCAAAAGGGCCCGGCCACATGCGTAAGTGACAATATGCGCATAATTGCCTGGCTCTGAAAATGCGGTGGGCCGGGGCCTGGCTGGGACAGCGGCCATTAGCTGCTATCCCGGGGAAGCACACGCCAGCATTCGACCACCGTGCGCAAACTACTTCTGCTCCAGGGGAGCAGTAAATAGTGCAACAAAAAAATGGTAAGTATTTAGGATCGGTTAAAGGGGTAAGGAGAAGAGGGAGAGGGTTTAGGTAGGGCGGTAGGGAAGTTCCCTCCCAGTCCACTCCTTAATTGGCGCCTTAATTGGGATAAGCAGCATGGAATCTATCTACCCCTTGGGATCCTGCCAGGTACTTGAGAGCTGGCTTGGCCACTGTTGGAAACAGAATACTGGGCTTGATGGACCTTTAATCTGACCCAGTAATTGGGAGCTGACTGGGAGGGAATGGGGGAAGGCCTGATTTTGTCGCTGCACATACTTTTACAAAATTAGGCCCCCCTGCAATGTGTGCGCGGCCCATGGATTTTATAACATGGGCTCACTAGGGCATGCACATTATAAAATCGGCATGTCCATGTGCGCATGCCGGGAAGCGCGCACCTTTTAAAATCTACCCCTTAGAGCTTAGCATGCACAGCAAAATTTCACAAAATGGCCACTAATCGTACTTTAAGAACATAAGACTTCCCATACTAGGTCAGATCAAAGGTCCATCAAGCCCAGTATTCTGTTTCCAACAGTGGCCAAGCCAGCTCTCAAGTACCTGGCAGGATCCCAAGGGGTAGATAGATTCCATGCTGCTTATCTCAGAATAAAAAGTGGAGTTCTACACCTCTACCTTAATAACTTGTCTAAACCTTATTTAAACTCAGCTACACCAATATCTTTTACCACATCTCTGGCAACAAATTCCAGAGCTTAATTATGATTTGAGTAAAAAAATATTTTCCCTTATTAGCTTTAAATGTATTACCAAGTAACTTCATTGTGTGTCCCCTGGTCTTTGCAGTTTTGAAAGAGTAAATAATTGATTCATGTTTACTCATTCCATTCCACTCATTATTTTATAGACCTCTATCATATCTCCGCTCAGCCGTCTTTTCTCCAAGCTGAAGAGTCTTAACCTCTTTAGCCTTTCTTCACAGGGGAATTGTTCCATTCCCTTTATCATTTTGGTCACCCTTCTCTGTACCTTTTCTAATTCTGGTATATCTTTCTTGGGATGTGGTGATCAGAACTGCACACAATACTCAAGATGAGGTCACACCATGGAGCGATACAGAGACATTATGATATTCTCTGTTTTATTCTCCGTTCCTTTCCTTATAATCCCTAGCAGGGGCAGTTCTACTATTAGGGAGAGTGAGGCGGTTGCTTCAGGAGGCAAAATTTTGGGACAGCAAAATGTGTCCCCCACAAAACAGCCCTCTGGTAACCGCCTCATTTCCCTGTCACAAAGAAACTAAAAGTCTGCTCAGTGGCACGAGGCAGAGCAGGAGGAGAGCAGCACCGTTTGAGGAAATACCTCTAGGGTTCCCACCCTCATCAGCAGGAACAGAACAATGCAGTTTGAGGAAGTGCCGGTGAAGTTTCCACTCCCACCAGCAGGAAGATAGCGGCGCATTTGAGAAAGTGCCGGTGAGGTAACCACTCCCACCAGCAGGAAGACAGCAGCGCATTTTGAGAAAGTGCCAGTGAGGTTTCCACTCCCACCAGCAGGAAGACAGCGGCGCAGTTTGAGATAGTGCCGGTGAGGTTCCCACCCTCACTGGCAGTTTGCTGACACATCGGCAGCAGAGAGTTCCATGCCAGTGCAACAGCACGTTTTGATGATGTACAGGTGGAGGTTCTCACACCTCATTGGCAAAAAGAAGAATGGCACACTAGTGAAGTCCCCCCCCCCCTCCCACTGCCACTGGCAGTAAAATAATATTGCTGCTAAAGCCTAGAAGAAAGGAGAGGAGGCCTGAAAGGTGTGTGTACAAGAGAGAGAAGCTGCCTGTGCATGAAATTCTGCATGTATGTGTGAGAGAGAGCCTGTGTGTGGGTGTAAGAGTGTAAGTGCCTGTGTGTGCATATGATAACCTGCGTTTGTATATGAGACAACTTGCCTGGATATGAGAGAGAGCACCTGCCTGTATATACGAGAGCCTGCATGTGTGTATGAAAGAATGCCTGCGTGTGAGAATCTGCATGTGTGTGAGAGCGCCAAGTGTGTGTGAGAGAGAGCCTGCATATGTGTGCGAGAGAGCGAGAGCACCTGTGTGTACATATGAGAGCCTGCATGTGCATGAGAGCGAGAGAACCTGCATGTGTGCCTGACAGAGAGCCACAAATATGAGAGATAGAGCACCTATGTGTGTTAAGGGGAGTAAAAAGAAGATACAGTTTGTACAGCACTCTTTCCCCAAGTTTATGACAATTTCTGGGTGACTGGAAATCAAAAGATCTCAGGTATTTATTTATTTTATGGTCTGGAGAGCTAGAGATTTTTTTAATCCCATTATCTTAATTTTTGTGGTATTTTCATGTGTCTGCTATTTTGAAATATTTTATTGGTGTTTGAGAAATAGAACAAATTTACATGACTTTTTAAATTATTGGAGGTTTGTCAGCTATTTTGACAATTTTTCTTTCCATTAGTATGGTTTTAATATTATGAATGTTTTATATCTTTTGATTTTATTGCTTGATGTTTTGTGAGGGATGATGATGTTTCTGTTTTTCCATTGTTGCACCACATAATACAGTCAGGTTTGTGCTTTCCAAAGCATGTGTGTGAGCGAGAGTAAGCCAGTGAGCATGCGTATGAGCAAGACAGCGAGAATGTGTGTGAGCGAGAGAGAATGAGCGAGCCAATGAGCATATGTGTGAGCAGAAGGGCTATTTAAGCCGGTGGGCCTGAGTGTGAGCCAGTGAGCAGGTATATGAGAGACAGCCAGTGTGCATGTGTGAGAGCCAGAGCGTGAGAGAGTTTATGTCATAGTGAGCATGTCTTGGAGAAGGGAATATGTGAATCAGTGAGCATGTATGTGAGAGAGAATATAAGGAAGTTTGTGTGAGAATGAACATATTGGTTAGAGAATGTGTATATATGAGGGAGAGGCGAAAGTTTGTGCAAATCTCCCACCCCTGACTAATCCACGACAATCTCAGGGTGACTGGAATCTAAAGTTCCCATGTACGGAGAGCAGAGGATTTTTTTAGCTTAGTTTTAATTATTGGGTGTTTGATGTTTCTGCTGTTTTGAAATATCCTATTGATGTTTAGGAAATAAAAACATATATATTAAGGGGCGGATTTTCAGAGCCCTGCTCGCCTAAATCCGCCCAAAACCGGGCGGATTTAGGCGAGCAGGGCCCTGCGCGCTGGTAAGCCTATTTTACATAGACCTACCGGCGCGCGCAGAGCCCCGGGACTCGCGTAAGTCCCGGGGTTTTCGGAGGGGGCGGGCCCGAACCACGCGGCGTTTTTGGGGCGTGTCGGGAGCGTTCCGGGGGCGGGCCCGGGGGCGTGGCTACGGCCCGGGGCGGCCCGGGGGCGTGGCCGCGCCCTCCGGACCCGCCCCCAGGTCGCGTCCCGGCGCGCAGGAGGCCCGCTGATGCGCGGGGATTTACGCCTCCCTCCGAGAGGCGTAAATCCCCTGACAAAGGTAAGGGGGGGTTTAGACAGGGCCGGGCGGGTGGGTTAGGTAGGGGAAGGGAGGGGAAGGTGAGGGGAGAGCAAAGGAAAGTTCCCTCCGAGGCCGCTCCGATTTCGGAGCGGCCTCGGAGGGAACGGGGGTAGGCTGCGCGGCTCGGCGTGCGCCGGCTATACAAAATCCATAGCCTTGCGCGCGCCGATCCAGGTTTTTAGCAAATACGCGCGGCTCCGCGCGTATCTACTAAAATCCAGCGTACTTTTGTTTGCGCCTGGAGCGCAAACAAAAGTAGGCTATTCGCGCTCCTTTTAAAATCCGCCCCTATATGTTTGTAATCACTGGATGTTCTATTCATCAGCTGTTTTGAAATATTTATTTTTTTAATGAGTTTAGTTTTACTATTATGAATACTTTATATTTCTTGATTTTGTTTGATAATAAATGAGGAATGGTGAGGTTTCTGTTTTTCCAATGTTACACTGATTACAGAGTCTGGCTTGTTGAGGTTTCCAGTTCAGTTTTTGTTTGCATGTTACTATGTATACTTTATTATCTCTTTATTCTGTATGTAAGGACGATCTGTCTGTGTTCTGTAGGTGTGACTGAGGTGAGATACTCTTTTGGCATGTAGTTTGTGTGTAGAGATCTGTAATAGCTTGGCTTGTTCTGTTTTTCTAACAGTAAGTGTATTGCTGTTTTACGGCCTGTTATAATATTTGTGGTGTTGTCTTTTCATAGGTACGGTTGTTACTGTGTCAACGGTTAGTGCTGTTTTAATATGGGAAGTTTACTATATTGTAATTGTAGTTAGTTTAGTCATGTTTTTTTGTAATTGTAGTTTAGTCTACTCATGGTTTTCTATTTTAACACTTGTTAAAATAGGCTTAATACCATATGGGTTCCAAGTGTCTTTTTTGCAGGGTTTTGTGTTTGGCACCACAGTAGTAAATATAAATATGTGATGTTTTACCTCATAAGACTGTACATTGAATGTTCTTTTTCCTGTAAGCTATTAATGCATAATTTTTTAATTGTATGTGGGAAGAGGTGGGGGAACAAAGCTGCAAGTTTTGTCTAGGGCAACTAATATCTTTGCACCAACCCTGAGGGAATACACCATACACAGACCCTCACTATTCACCCATTTCCTATTTCCCCCGAGTGTAAATGAAGGTGGCAGGGCTCCTGGGAGTATGACAGGATTACCAGCTTCCTAGAAATATTAGAACAAACAGTCTCTCTGTCACTCCTCTAGGAATCCTGACCCTTACCTCCCCCTTTCCCAGCATTTCAAATCTCCAAAAAGGCAAAACACTAAGGGGGACCCCCTTCCTCTTTCGTTAATTTGACCTGTGCCATAACTTGGGGGAAAGGGGGAGGTGCTATCTCATCCCTCTCTTCAGGCAGCAGATTGCCTTGAGCCGCCCCTGATCCCTAGCATCCTATTTGCTTTCTTGGCTGCTGCTGCACACTGAGCAGAACATTTCAATGTATTTTCGACAATGACAATGACACCTAGATCCTTTTCCTGAGTGGTGACTCCTATTGTGGAATCTTGCATTATGTAGCTATAGTTTGAGTTACCCTTCCCTAAGTGCATCACTTTGCACTTGTCCACATTAAATTTATTTGCCATTTGCATGCCCAGTCTTCCAGTTTTGCAATGTCCTCTTGCAATTTCTCATAATCCACTTGTGATTTAACAAATTTGAAAAATGTTGTGTTATCTGCAAAGTTAATCATCTCACTTATTATTTCCAGGTCATTTATAAATATATTAAAAAACAGTGGTCCCAGAACAAATCCCTAGGGTCCTCCATTATTCATCTTTTTCCATTGGGAAAATTTATCATTTAGCCCTACTCTCTGTTTTCTATCTTTTAACCAGTTGGCAATTCACAATAGGATACTGCTCCCTATCCCATAACTTTTTAATTTCCTAAGAAGTCTCTCATGAGGGACTTTGTCAAATGTTTTCTGGAAATCCAGAGACACTATATCAACTGGCTCACCTTTATCCACATGTTTATTTATGCCCTCAAAAAGTAGCAAATTTGTGAGGCAAGACTTCCCTTGGCTAAATCCATGTTGACTTTGTCCCATTAAACTATGCTTATCTATATGTTTAGCAATTTTGTTCTTTATGATAATTTCTAACATTTTGCCTGGCACAGACGTCAGACTCACAGGTCTGTAGTTTCCTGGATCACCCTTGATCCCTTTTTTAAAAATTGGCATTACATTGTCAACCCTCCAGTCTTCAGACACCATAGATCAGGGATGGGCAATTCCAGTCCTCGAGGGCCGCAAACCGGTCAGGTTTTCAGGATATCCCTAATGAATATGCACGAGAGAGATTTGCATGCACTTTGCCTCAGTCATATGTAAATCTTTTTCATGCATATTCATTAGGGATATCCTGAAAACCCGACTGGTTTGCAGCCCTCGAGGACCGGAATTGCCCACCCCTGCCATAGATGATATTGATAGTTTACAAATATCCAATAGCGGGTTTACAATTTCATTTCTAATTTCTTTCAGCACTCTGGAATGTATACCATCTGATCCAGGTGACTTTCTACTCTTTAGTTAGTTTGCCCTAGTACATCTTGCAGGTTCACTGAGATTTGTTTCAGTTCTTCTGAATCATCATCTTTGAATATCATTTCTGGCATGGGTACCCCATTGTTTTGTAAATGTACCATTGTTTTATAAATGTATATTCAACATAAAACTGTGTGATATATCTGTGATTGTATGCACTTATTAAAAATTTATTGTAAATAATATTGACCAGTAAATAGTTTGCCACACATTATTTCTTTCTTGTATATTCAGTTTTTGTGTGTGCTGTTTACCCTGCCTGTTTTGCATGGGTATATCCCTTACATCTTCCTCAGTGAATACCGAAGCAAAGAATTCATTTAGTCTCTCTGCTATGGCTTTGTCATCCTTAAGTACCCCTTTTACCCTTGATCATCTAATGGTCCAACTGACTCCTTCACAGGCTTTTTACCTTGAGTGTACCTGAAAAAGGTTTTATTATTAGTTTTTGCTTCCATGGCAAGCTTCTTTTCAAATTCTCTCTTTGCCTTCCTTATCATGCTTTGCATCTGTCTTGTCAGTGCTTATGCTGTTTCCTGTTTTCTACATTCAGATCTCTTTTCCATTTCTTAAAAGATGTTATTTTAGATATTATAGCCTCTCCCACCCTCATCTTTCAACCATGTTGGTAGTCATTTAGTCTTCCTTCCACCTTTTCTAATGCGTGGAATACATCTGATCAGGACTTTAAGATGGTATTTTTAAACAATAGGACATTGTTTTTAATCAATATCCATGCTTGAGCTGAACTCTTAAAATTTGCGTTTTTTTCTTTCAGTTTTTATCATAGTCACCTTTTTTGAAAGTTAAATGCTATCATAGTAGATTTCTTTGGCACAGTCTGTTACTGACCTCTGCTATAAGCCTCAAGGAAGTAGGATGGCACTTAGAGTGAAAAATAAGTAGTTGACAAAACCCTATATTGCTTAACAGCACCTTACAGGCTGTTTGGCACAATGAATAAATGCACGTCTACTGAAGTGTATGCCATCTGCCAACAGAAATATTCTTTCATCCCAAAGAATTTAACAGCACTGCAACTATTCATCCATATCCAATTACACAAACGAGGTTGCCTCTACCATGAAAAAAAATCATCCAGCAAATGTAGTTTTGATTGCTGCAGCACTGATGACTGATTAAGTTTGACTAGCTGAAGATGTATTTGTTTAGAAAGTTTAGAGAGAAACAATTTAACCACATAAATGCACAAAGCCATTATTCTGAACTTTGGAGGCGTTTAGACAACCTTAATATTATAACCAACTGCTGTACCCTTTTCTATTTTCACAGATTTGCCTTGGATTTTATATTATATCTGCAAAATATGACAAACAAGGTGTTACCTGGAGAACTCCAGAACATTAAGAAGTCTATAGCGCTGTTCTTTGCCCATCTGTAAAACAAAATTAAAAAAAACATACACTCTCATTACAGTTGTTTTCATTTTGAGAAAAATAAAACAAAAGCTTACCCTGTCCCCAAACTTAGGAGGTCATTTACTAAGCCTTTTTCCCCATAGATACAGAATGGGAGAAAACCTTTAGTAAACAGGCCCCTTATCTGGCAACTTCTAATGTAATTAAATTGTGATATGAGCTCCCTCTTCTGGTGAAAGTGAAATATTTTTTATTTTAATCCCCAACAAAATATACTATTATCATCATTATTAATTTCATTTATATAGAGCTACAAGGCATTACAGCACTGTAGAGACACATATCATAGAGAACATCTGAACCATGAAGATTATAATCTAGTCAAGATACACAGTCAAGACAAATAAGAGGTTCTGGGAACTTTGGTACCTGGAAAAATAATCAAGAAGGTCAAATGCAAGAAGAATAAAGGTTCAAGTTTAGGAAGCACCCTGAAAGAGATGAGCTTTTAGGATGCACATGAATCTGTCAAGAGCAGAATTATGAAGCACATTCAGAAAAGCTATTCCAGGGATTTGCGCAACAAGATGAAAAGTGCAGAATCAAGGTTTGGCCATTGGAGAAGGACACAGATTAGGACATGTTTGGGATAAAAGGGTGTATGGGGAAATAAGAGAGGAGGAGGAATAGTAATGAAAAGCAGTGAGGAGCTACAGAGTGAATGCACTTATAGGTGAATACAAAAAGTCTGAATTTTATGTAGAAGCAGATGGAGAACTGATATTGTGACTTGAAAACAGGGGTTAAAATTGGTAACGACATCAGTGGTAGATAAATCACACAGATGAATTTTGAACACATTGCAATAGAAAGAGCTTGTTCAGTGACAGACCTATGAGAAACAGTTTGCAATAGTCTAAGCAAGAGTTGATGAGACTGTGGATAAGGGCTTTGGTAATGTGTTCAGAGAAGATGAGATGGATTTTTGAAGTTTTGTAAAGAGAGGATTTTCTAGTGTTGTTGATGTGCACAGAGAAGGAGAGGAGTCAAAGAAGGCACTAACTGATCAATTTTTAAAGCCCTACGTGTGCCAAAGCCATGAGATATGTGCGTGACTCGGCCAGTGCGAACCATGCAGATTTTAAAAAGTGCGCACAAATCATAAAGTTCAAAAAGGGGAGAGGCATGGGCAGGCCGAATCTGTTATATGAAGTCTGCACATAAGTATTTACGTGCACAAGCATGCACTGGGGTCCCCTACCATGTAACTTTACTTCTGCTATGGACAGTGTGTAAGTATTAAATTAAGAAAAACTTGGCTAGTCAGGGCCAAGAGGGTAAAATGGAGGCAAGTTAGGTAGGGGGTTTAGAAAGTCCTCTCCTTTACTGGGGCAAATTGGGAATGAACTGGGGAAACAGGCAATTGCGTCGGCGTGCGTATCTACTAAAATCCCAACTTACGCGACTGAGCCAGCATTTGCGCACATATGTGCGTGTCAATATAAATCATGCACACATGTATGTGTGTAGAGCTGATTTTATAACAGGCACACGTATACGCTTATATACACGCTTATGTTATAAAATCGCCTCATCCATGTGCGTGAGCCACCAAATGTGCGCATACGTGACCCGCACACGGGTCTTAAAATTCACCTCTACGGTTATAGGCTGAGGGGCCAGAGAAAATAGTAGTGCTATTAACAGTGATCGAAAAAGGCAGAAGGGGTTACAGAATTTGAGAAGAAAAATGACGTTCTGTTTTAGCTATGCTGAGTTTAAGGTGATGATGGACATCTAGGTAGCAATGTCAGACAAGCAGGCTGAAATTTGCAATGAATTCTTGGTCAGAGTTCTGGTATAGAAAGGTAAATCTATGAGTTGTCAGCATAAAGATGGTAGTGGAAGCCATGGGAGGAGATCAAATGACCAAGGGAAAGGGCATAGAGAGAAAAGAAAAGAAAGCCCATGGCACACCAACTGATAATGGGAACGTGATGGAAGAGAATTCAACAGAGGATACACTGAAAGTGCACTGGGAGAGATAATAAAAGAACTAGAAGAGAGCCAGATCTTGAATTCCAAGTGAGAATGGGATATTAAGGAGCAGATAGTGGTCAGCTGTGTTAGAATTTGCAGATTGGTCAAGGAGGATAAAGATATAAACTCTCCTGCCATGGACATGAAAAGATCACTGGACAGTTTGGTGAGGGCTGTCACTGTAGAATGTAGAGAGCAAAATCCAGATTAGAGTGGATCAAGAATACCTTGAGATTCAAAAACGTTGAAGTAATTTGGATTATAAAGGGGAGGAGAGAGATGAGCTGACAGAACAAGAAGGATGCAAAGAAAGATTTTTGATCAGTGCAAATTTAAAGGCAACAGGGAAGGTTGAAGTAGAAAGTGACAGACTGAGGATATGGCAGATGAAAGGAAGATAGCAATGAGGAGATGAGCGGGAATGAAGTTGAAGAGGCAAGCAGTTAGTATGAATGAAGAGAGAAGGTGGGCAGATTTCTATTGTGTGTTTTCCGAAAAGGAGGAGAGAGTGATAGGGCTTAAGGCAAGGGGAGAAGAATGAAGAGAGGGAAGTAATGGAGGGCCAGTGGGAAACTCAAGAGTAATCTTGTGAACCTTGTTGAGAGAGAAATCAGCCATTCACTAAAAAGTGAGGTGAAAGAGGTGATTTTAGTCAAAAGATCTTCATTCAAAAACTGGAAGAAGGATCCGCCTGCGGCGCCGCCCCCGAAACGTCGCGTCACCCATGCCATGCCCACCCCGCCCCCCGGCACGCCCCCGACACGCCTCTCCATGCAAACCCCGGGACTTACGCACGTCCCAGAGCTTGCGCGCGCCGCCGAGCCTATGCAAAATAGGCTCGGCGCACGCCCGGGTTTGGGGTAGGTTTTCGGGGGGTACGCGCATATCCTACGCGCGTACCCCTTTGAAAATCTACCCCATTTTAAATAAATAAATAAAAGCTAACATGGAGAAAGGAGGAGACTAGAGATGAGGTGATGGGTTGAAATGTTCTGGTTGGTATGAGAGTAGTCTTAAAGGCTCATTGTTGGATATTGCTAGCTGAGGGGAGAATATTCATAGTAGTCACTACATTGGCTCCCCTTCTACTCACATAATCAATAATAGGTCAGGTTTCTCCATGGCAGAGATAGGGATCAAATAAGGAAGAAGATCTTCAGGAGTTGAGGGTGGGACCTACTTTTATACTACCTCACCTTTGAAGCCTGCCCCAGTTGCTGTTGCCTTATAAGGAAGGCTTTAATGAATCTTTTACTCTTGTACGTTGAAAGAAATCATATTGGAAGTTTTTTGGGAGAAGGGAGAAGGGAGGATTATGTATGTGCTGGGCTCTGGCTTCTCGAGTCAGACTGGATTCAGAATGAATCTGATTAACTGTTGTAGCTTAAAGCTGTCTTTAATATTGCATTAATTGATTAGTTATGTTATTATGATTTTCATGTGGCATAGTTGGCATATTCCCTAGTGAGAATAGAGAATGAGATTAAGCTGAGTGATGTTATTTATTATCTTTGTATTGAGTATAACTTTTTATTTTGTAATTGTTTAACAATTTTGAACAGTTTAGGGGTAATTTTAAAAGCCAGTTATGCTCATAAATGGTGGATTTATGTGCATAAATGTGCTTTAAAATTGGCCACAGGTTCAGTGCATGTAAAAGTGCACACATAAACTGGTTTCACCCATACTTTTACACACACTAAGAAGAGGCATTCTGAGGGGCAGAGTTTAGACAAAGTTGGCACTTACATGCATACTTTTTCTTTTCAAAAAGAGGTGTGCAAGTATACACGCATACGTTACACCCTCCAAAGAGGTGTAGTACTTTTTATGTGAGTAAATGTATGCATGTCCTCAGCCAATTACTTGAATATTTTCAAAGTGAACTTACATGCATAGGTTCACTTTGAAAATACTCTGTACACTCTGCACATACAGGGGTAGATTTTAAAAGAAGCGCGATCAGCCTACTTTTGCTTGCGCATCAGACTCAAGCAAAAGTACGCTGGATTTTAGTAGATACGCGCGGAGCCGCGCGTATCCACTAAAATCCTGGATCGGCGCGCGCAAGGCTATCAATTTTGTATAGCCTGCGCGCGCCGAGCCGCGCTGCCTCCCCCCGTTCCCTCCAAGGCCGCTCCGAAATCGGAGCGGCCTCGGAGGGAACTTTCCTTTGCCCTCCCCTCACCTTACCTTCCCTTCCCCTACCTAACCCACCCACCCGGCCCTGTCTACACCCCCCCCTTACCTTTGTCGGGGGATTTACGCCTCCCGGAGGGAGACGTAAATCCCCGCGCGCCAGCGGGCCTGCTGCGCGCCGGGCCGCGACCTGGGGGCGGGTACGGAGGGCGCGGCCACGCCCCCGGGCCGTAGCCACGCCCCCGTACCCGCCCCCAAAACGCTGCCGACACGCCCCCGGAACGCCGCGACGACCGGGCCCGCCCCCCGACACGCCCCCCTCCGAGAACCCCGGGACTTACGCGAGTCCCGGGGCTCTGCGCGCGCCGGGAGGCCTATGTAAAATAGGCTTCCCGGCGCGCAGGGCCCTGCTCGCGTAAATCCGCCCGGTTTTGGGCGGATTTACGCGAGCAGGGCTCTGAAAATCCGCCCCACAATGTACATGCGGACTTTACCACTATGTAGACTGTTTGAAAATTAACCTCTTTATGAATTGTATTTGTTGTAAGCCACTTCGTGCAATTTCTTTGGGATTGAAAAGGCAAGATATAAATGTCTCCATGGTCTCCCACTAGCTGGCCATAGATCCCTACAGATGATAGCGAAGGGGACAGACCATTTCCAGCAGCATCTTCCCCTGAGGGTGCCTGCAATGGTTCAGTCCTTGTCCAGTAGGGGTCAATTGAGTCTGGGTTTTGTTGGGTTCGGAGCTGTTTTACTCCTGTTCTGGTTTTAGATTGGTTTTAGATTGCTCTTTTTCCAGGGCACCCCCTTACCTGGTAGGGGAAAGATTTTGTTAGTGCCCAAAGGAATCCTGTTCCTGCTGGTAAGGCAACCCCCATAACAGGAAGACAGGAGGGAAAAGACCTGGTTATTTATTTCCATCCAGTGAGAGGACTTCAATGACTCCTCTCCCAGTGATGAAGTTTAGATTTTTGAGAGTTGCATTTTAGTACAGAGGTTTTTGTACCACCTTTCCTCACTGTGTGGCTGGACTGAAAATGTCCTGCTGGTATCAAGAAATGAACTTTTTTCCCTTAGAGGTCTAATACAAAAGGAGTCCAGAAGAGAAAAAGAAGAGTTCAAGATCAATTTGAGACCCTAACTGGATCTCCACCCTGGTAAACGCACGACACAAGCTAAGAACATCTAGGACTTTGTTGGATTGCAGGTATGAGATTATTTTGGGATTTAGGGGACTCCCCTCAATAGGTTTTTCTTCCCAGCTGGGACCCTTGTCCTGCAGACAAGGAAAAGGGGTGAGCTGCACCCAGAGAGTAGTGAAAAGGACACCTGCATAGAGTGAAGAAGAGAGAGTTCCCTCTGTATGACTCAAATCAAATACAGATGTGCAGTAAAACAAGTAACACATTGATTGAAATTTATTTAATTTCTGCAAATCAAAGTAAAGTTTCTTTTTGAACATCCACATCATCTGCCTGTTTATGCAGCACTATCACTGTTGCGATTCTGCCCTGTTTGGGCAGCTTCTCCACCTTTTTTTCTGCCATCTTCAGCAGCCCGGAGGCTGCCGACGTTCTTCAGCATGGCTGGAGCCGTGCTATTACATCCTATGTGGCCCTGAGGTCGCTGACCTGCCTTACACGTGGCAGGAGCCGTGCCGTGATTGCTAACACGGCCCGGAGGCCGTCGACAAGCTTCGCTGGTGGCAGGAGCCAAGCTATTACCTTCCCTGTGGCCAGGAGACTGCCAACACTTCTCACACACAGCAGGAGCTGCGGCTGAGCATCCCCTGTGCTCAGGGGATCACTAACCACCTCCCTATCCTACCGGATGGCAGGGAGCCGTATGGGTGTAGCCTACGCAGCCAGGAGGCTGCCAACAACGCCCTCATATGGCCCGGAGGCCACCAACCTACCTCGGGCCCTCCGTGGGGAGAGGGCCTGCATCCCTGACCTCGCTGGTGATCCTCCTTCAGCGGCAGGGAGCTGTCCCTGATACCGGGGCCTGCCTTGAGGCCTAGCTCTTCTTCTCCTGCACTCTGCATCACAGCAGGGCCGCTGTCCAGGCTCCTGCTCTGCTTCCTGCTTCTTCCTAAGGGACAAAGCCGCGCCTCTCTGCCCTTCTTAAAGGGCCGGTGCATGTGTGGTTCTTTCCTGACTCTTCCCTGGGTGTTTCCTGCTTCAGCCTACAAAAGGGCTTCACTGTCATTCCAGTTTTGCTTTCACAAGGAGTAAGTCCTCCTTAGGTCTCCACATCTGTTTCTCCTCATAGGCACTCTTTTCCGTGTGGGATCCCGTATGTTCGTCATTGTTCCTTGTTCCGGTCTCTGCCTTGATGTCTTCTATGTTCCTAGATGTCCAGTAGTCCACCTGTTCCTGATGTTCAGATGTCCGCCTGTTCCTGTTGTTCTGATGCCCACCTGTTCCTGATGTCTTCAACTCCACTGACCCATCCCTCGTGGTCCGCAACCAGCCCGGCGGGGCTGAGTAGGGTGTGTAGTGGCACAGTGGTCCGCGACCAGGCCGGCTGGACTGTGTAGGGTGCTAGTGGGTCATTCCATCCGATGGTGCCATGGAGTCATCCCACCTCATGTCTGACCTGCCCTGTTCCTGAGCCTGTCTTGATGTCCGTAAGCCTGATGTCTGCCTTGCCTTGATGTTCTTGCCTGATGTCTTCCTTCCCTGGACAGGTCCTATCCTTTTGTGTGGACCGCGACCAGTCCGGCTGGACTGTGTAGGATGCCTGAGGGATCTGGTTACCTGCCCACTCCTGTCCTTGGATTTCCGTGGCTCTGAAGCCTTCTTGTGTGGTCCGCAACTCAGCCCGGCTGGGCTGAGTAGGGCACCAGTATGGACATTGTTTGCCTGGAGGTTCCGGACTTTTAACCAATGGTTTTAGTCTTGCCTTGTCATGCCTGCCTTGCCTTCATGTCCGTACCTTGCCATGCCTTGCCCTGCCTTGCTTTGCCTGACCATACCTTGCCATGCCTTGAGTCTTGTCTGTCCTGCCACGTCCAATGTCTTCGTCCACCTTGCCACGACCGATATCTTCGTCTGCCTTGCCACGCCTGATGTCTTCGTCTGCCTTATCACGTCTTGTTCCACGTTTCTGTCCAGCCTTGTCCTCTGTCCGGCCTGCTGCTTCCCACCACTCCCTAGCGGCTGTCTGAAAGGGCTTGGAATGGTCGGAGGACCATTCAGAGACCACCATTGCGTTGGTGGTCTCAAGGAAGCGTGCAGGTCCGGGTAAGGCTCAAGATAGGATGTTTCACTGCAAGGGCACACATCTCATCCCGCACTGGAGAGTGCCCCCTGGTGCTCTCTCTCCACAGCATAACAGATTGCAAAGGCCATGTGCCCAGTGAGATATCCTTGTCCCGGTTCTCGTCTTTGGACTCTCTTTCTGGTCTCAAGAAATTTTTTTTGGGTATTTCCTCTCTCCAGGATTTTCTTTTCTGTTTTCACGACCTGCAGGAGGCACCTGCATCATCAATGTTCCTGGATTTCTGATCTCCCAAGGATGGGAGGGGACCCCTTTGAAGGGGGGGTACTGTTGCGATTCTGCCCTGTTTGGGCAGCTTCTCCACCTTTTTTTCTGCTGTCTTCAGCAGCCCAGAGGCTGCTGACTTTCTTCAGCACAGCTGGAGCCTGTTCCTGATGTTCAGATGTCCGACTGTTCCTGTCTTCAACTCCACTGACCCGTCCCTCGTGGTCTGCGACCAGCCCGGCGGGGCTGAGTAGGGCGCATAGTGGCCCAGTGGTCCGCAACCATTCTGGCTGGACTGTGTAGGGCGCTGGTGGGTCATTCTATCCGACGGTGTCATGGAGTCATCCCACCTCGTGTCTGACTGCCCTGTTCCTGATGTCTTCATTCCCTACACAGGTCCTATCCTTTTGTGTGCTCCGCAACCAGTCTGGCTGGACTGTGTAGGACGCCTGAGGGATCTGGTTACCTGCCCGCTCCTGTCCTTGGATTTCCGTGGCTTTGATGCCTTCTTGTCCTCTGTCCAGCCTGCTGCTTCCCGCCGCTCCCTAGCAGCAGTCCTAAAGGGCTTGGAACGGTTGGAGGACCATTCAGAGACCACCATTGCGTTGGTGGTCTCAAGGAAGTGTGCAGGTCCGGGCGAGTCTCAGGATAGGATGTTTCACCGCAAGGGCACACATCTCGTCCCACGCTGGAGAGCGCACCCTGGTGCTCTCTCCCATCCGCAGCGTAACAATCACCACCAAAGGGGACGGTAACACACCTCAGAGAGGATTCCCATTCGCCGCCTGGGCCTAAAAGGTTAAGCCTTTCCTAGAAAGAATCCACTCCTTGGAACTTAGCAAATTTAGGGAAGTAGCAAAAGAAGCCCCAAGACAAATTCTTGGGTGTGCTCTCTGTACCACAACAAAATCTGGAAAAACGGTTACATAAATTTAATAGAACACAGCATTGAGACAAGAATTATTATTATTATTATTATTATTATTTTTTAACACTTTTATATACCGGCATTCGTAGGAAACCATGTCGGTTCACAATTAACTGAGAAAGGAAATTACAATGAACGAGGAAGGGGGGCTAACAGGGAGATAATTGGATAATATGCTAAACTGGATAATATAAGAAGGTACAGGGAGAGAGAGTCAACGAGCAAGGCTACAACTTTGTTGAACGACATGGATTTGGAAGTCCATGTTAAGATTAAATATGCATAAACAATGTTCATGAGGCGTGTGTGTGCACTTATAAACTTAGCATATAAACTTATTAACAGTGTAAAGGAGGAAAGTGCACATATGTACAGTTAAATGCAGGGGCAGGGGGAAGAGGGAGGGAGCGGGGGGGGGGGGGGAGGAGAGGAGGGGGTGGAGGGAACAGGATACATTAAAACAATTAATTAGTAATGATTGGCTGAGGAACAAAATTCTGATGTTCCTAAGCCATTGGTAGTGCATAAGTGAGGATGGTAGGTGGGGAGGGAGGTTGGAAAATGGAAGAGGTAGGCTTACTGTTTGGGTTGGTTTACTGTGGGACAAAAGTTGGGGAGCGTTAGAATCAGGAAGAAGAAATAGAGTGAAAAAAAAAGGAAGTGCAGGAAGTAGAAGTGGTATTCACCTAAGGTAATGCTGAGTCCCTTAAGTCTTTCAGAATCGAGGGTAGAGTTTTCATCAAACAATACTCTGCTCTGTGTAGGCCATATAATTAAAAACTGCCACTATGGTGCAGGGGCGGATTGTCCAATTGGGGCTTCGGGCATGCCCTGGTGGGCCGGTCAGGTCAGTCACGTGACTGGTGTTGACTGCAGCGCCCCCATGCCTGCAGAGCTGCTGCGATCAATATCAGGCCCCACAGCAGTTCTTTTGGTAGAATGGAAGCCTCCTCTGAGGCTCTCCGCTCAGTTCTTTATTTTTGTTTTTGTACAGCTGGAGCTGCGGCTCCATGGGTCCGCACCTCTGACTCCCCCCTCCCTCCGTGGCCGTGGCTACATGGGCCTGCCTTTTCTTTTAATCCCGTGGCATCGCTGAGGTACTATGCAAATAATCCCCTCCTCCCCTCATCACCCCTGCAGCAGGAAGCGCTCCCGTCTCTCTACACATCTCAGCTGCAGGAAGCCTCTTCTTGATCTCTGCTGCTGATTGGGCCAGTCATCCTCACATTCGGGCCATGTGAAAACATAACTTTTCCCCAACACCCTCCCTGCATCAGGGCAATCCTGTCCACCTCTTCCTATACCAGGACCATCATCAGGTGTCCCTGCCTACATTTTCCCTGAGCAGCAATGTAAGTAAAAATGTTTTTTATATATTTAGAGGCAGCAAGGGGGAAAGGGAGTGAGAGTATGTCAGTGAGTGAGTGTATATGTGTGTGCATGCGTGAGTGCCATGTGTGCGTGGGAGAATGTGTGTGTGATAGGGAGCATGTGTGTCAGCATCAGTGTATGTGAAGGGGTGCTTATGTGCATGTATACCAGTATGTGCGATGGGTTTGTGTGTTTCAGTTATAGCATGTGCAATGAAAGCATGCGTGTGTAAGCATGTATGAGGGAGTGTGTGTGTTTCAGTTTGGTATATTTACTTATTTATTTATTTAATTCTTTTATATACCGACCTTCATGACGTGTCATATCAGATCGGTTTACATGGAACCTGGGGGTTAACATTGTTTAACAACCAATTAACAATAGGTCATTCACAGGAGGCAAAGTTACATTTAACAGGGAGAAGCAAAACTTGGGAACTGAAGAAAGAAAAGTGAGAGAGATAACCATTGGGAGTATAAGGGGGCTTAGCTAAATATATAGCAAGGTGAGCTTAAATTGCAGGAATCCTGATTCGGGTTGATTATGGGAAAGCTTGGCGAAATAGCCAGGTTTTGAGTTTTTTCCAAAATGTTTGTAGGCAGGGTTCCTGTCTAAGGGCCGGTGGAATATTGTTCCAAATGGTAGGACCTGCTATAGAGAATGCTCTTTCTTTGGTGGCAGCGTGGCGTGTGGCTTTGGTTGAGGGGTCTTGAAGAGATCCTTTGTATATTTCTCTAATGGGTCTGGATGAGGTGTGGAGTCTGAATGGGATCTGAAGGTCCAGCAGGAGTTGTTTGTGGATAGTTTTGTGGATTATGGTGAGGGACTTGTGTAAGATTCTATAGTTTATTGGTAGCCAATGCAGGTTCCGTAATACGGGAGTGATGTGATCTCTGCGGTTAGTATTGGTCAAGACTCTAGCTGCCGCGTTCTGGAACATCTGTCGTGGTTTTGTGGAGGCGAGTGGAAGCCCCAGAAGAAGTGTGTTACAGTAGTCGATCTAGGCAAAGAGCGTGGCTTGGAGGACTGTCCTGAAATCATGGAAGTAAAGGAGGGGTTTCAGCCTTTTTAGGACTTGCAGTTTGTAAAAGCAGTTCTTCGTCGTGTTGTTAATGGATTTCTTTAAATTTAAACGACTGGGTTGTGAGAGGGGAATGAAGCGAGGTGTCAGTTCAGTTTTCAGTATATGTGTCAGCATTCGGAAAGCAGCGTGTGTGTGTCAGAAACCCCTAGAGAGCATACGACTGTCAGAGACTGTATGTGAAGGGGAAGAAAGTTTGTGCACCCCCCTACTGCCACTAATCCACAACAATCTCAGAATGACTGGAAATTAAAAGTTCCCAAGTATATAAAGTGGGGGAGTTTGAATTGTTATTGGTTTTAATTATTGGAAGTTACTTGATGTGTCTGCTGTTTTGTTTTTTTTTTTAAATAACTGTTTATTGTTTTTTTCAAACTTAACAACAATATCAACGTTGTGTACATAAGAAGAACATACCATGTGGTAATAACTAATACAACTCTCCCTGTGGCATGTGAACAGTTAGTAAAACCGTACATATAAAAAACCTGTCACAAGTATATGCAATTACATCATATGTGGTATGGCATGATCAGCTTTACGGTATCATAATCCCTTCTCACCCTCCCCCTCCCTCCCTCCCCCCTCTGTGTTGTTCCTGTTTCCCTCCCTCCCTCCCTTCCCTTTCCCTCACTGAGGTCAAGTGGCTCTACATAATGTGGGTGTGGGTCTAAACTGGAATGATGAAGGTCACTCCCAACATCTGACATGAAGCATCTTAACGACCAGAGAACTCTTAACAATATACACTAAAAACACATGGGTCACATTGAAAGTACTGTTGAAAGAGTTTTTGTACAAGGTCAATCAAGGGTATACAGGGATATAAGGGTATAAGCAACCCTCCTGGGAAGAAATTTAATATGGTGTCCATAGTACAATAAGATGCAAGAAATTCGTATGGTGGCCGTAGAGCTTTAATGGTAGCAAAAGAAGTAGTAATAGCAGTAGACGTGTCGTTAATAGTAACATTGAGGTCCATGAAATATTATCGTTTACATGTCGTATACGGCCATAACGTACTAATAGAATCAGCCACACCTCGCCTTAGAGCATAAATTATGATTCAGAGCATTCTGCTTGTTTGCGCATTCATACCATATCAAACCAAATATTACCCTCCTGTGCAAAACATATCTGTTTTCTTAGGGATACCTCAAACCTAATGTGTTCTTGGATTTAAGTAGGTAAAGAGTGGGTTCCAAATATCTGACATTTCCTTAACTTTCTTTGGTGAAGTGTTTTTTGCTACTGTGTACTCTAAAGTACTGAGATTAAGTAGTTGCTTAAACCAAAACTCTACGCTCGGTGGATTTCCATCCAGCCAGTGTTTAAGGATGACTTTTTTCTCCAAAAGGCCTGCGCGGTGGAGGAAGAGCACAACCTGCTTCCCAGGGTCCACATTTAGAGAGGCAGGAGAACCAAACAACCACAAATGTGGATCCATAGGCAAGGGATCATCAAGCATCTGAGAACAGCTATCCCTAACCAGTTGCCAAAAGTGAAAAATCTTGGGGCAATCCCAGAAGCAATGTTCATAAGTGCCCCTGGCTACTTGGCATTTTGCACAGGTGTCTGTAGGCATTAGCCTGAATTTATGTGCCTGTACTGGAGAGATATAAAAACGCCAAAGAAATTTATAACTCATTTTCCTAAGCAATACATTTTCAGATACAATTGATAAGGTAAGGAACATCTGTTTGAAGTCATCTAGGGAGAGTTGAAACATGGGCCAGTCATCCCATTTTTCATGCAGGCGTACTAGAGGGTCCACCCCACCGCTGGTAGCCAATATCTTATAGTACAAGGTAATATTGGGGTGTTGATTTGAGGGGTGGTAAAAAACTTCCCATAGCTTGGTTAAGTTGGGAGAGGGAGAGAAATAACTCTCATTGTGCCGGAGGTAATGTCGTAGTTGTAAGTAGGCAAAGAAGTCTGAGTTAGGTAAATCGTATTGGTGTCTCAGGGCTTGGAAATCATGTAGTTGTTGTGTCTTAACATCATACAGTTGGAAAATATATTTAAGACCTTGACCCTGCCACTTATGGAACACCGATTGCGTATATCCAGGTGGGAATTGTGGGTTTGCAACAATGGTGAGTAAGGGGGTTAATCGATGTGGTATCTGTAGTATCTTTCCAAGATAAGACCATGTTCTTCGACAGGTTTGCAAAAAAATATGTGCTTTAAGGTCTTCCAATAAGTGTGTATAATCAATTTGTAGCAAAGGGTTCAAGTTGGGGACTCGATACCATTGAGCTATACTCTGACAAGGGACAAAAACTGATTTGTCCAATATCCAATCTCTCAGCAGTTGGATGTTACAAGCCATATTGTACCAAACCAGGTTGGGGTAGCCGAGGCCTCCAGCAGAAGGCGGCTTATATAGTATATTCATAGATATTCTGGCTTTTTTGTTTCTCCACAAAAATTTGCGGATTGCCCTTGTAACGGTCTTTATATCCTGTCGAGTTAACCAGAGTGGTATCATCTGGAATACATATAGCCATTTTGGCAAAATAATCATTTTAAAGATTTGTATCCTACCTACTAAAGAGAGTGGTAAGTTTTCCCAGCATTCTAGGGTCTCAATAGTCATTGTCAATAAAGGTTTTATATTAGCTCTGTAAAGATCCATTATCTGGATTGGGATTTTAATACCTAGGTATTTTAGCTGCGAGGTGACCCATCTTAAAGGGAAAACCCCTGGCCGTATAGCCTGCACTTTGCCGGTGACATCTATCGCCTCGGATTTTTCCTGGTTTATTTTTAAACCTGCAAAGGTTCCAAACCAAAGTTGTAGGCGGAGGACTTCCTGAAGTGAGTCTACGGGGTTAAGTAAGAAGACCAAGACATCATCTGCGAAGGCCGCTACGGTGAACCTGTTATTCGGCTCTCCGAACCCTGTTATGGAGGGGCTCTCAGCTATTTTTCTCAGGAGTGGGTCTATGGATAGGATATATAGCAGAGGGGATAGTGGGCACCCCTGCCTCACTCCTCTGCCTATCTGTACATCTCCGGATATAGCTTTATTAGCTATAATCCGCGATAGCGGGTTGAAATATAATAGAGAAATGTAATCTAGGAAGGCTCCCTCAAAACCCAGTCTACGTAAAGCAAAGAACATGTAGCTCCAGGAGACACGATCAAACGCCTTTTCTGAGTCAAACCCAACTACTAGCGCAGGGGTTCTCCGGGAACTACAAATCTGCAGTGCCGTAATGAGTTTGAGCATGTTGGAGTTGGCTTTGCGTCCTTTAACAAATCCTACCTGGTACGGTGCAATTAATTGTGGTAAAATGACATTTAGACGGTCAGCTAATATCTTGGCCAGAAGCTTTAGATCACAATTCAACAAAGATATGGGTCTGTACGAGCCAGGGAGTAGTAAGTCTTTACCCGGTTTTGGAAGAACTGTGATGTGTGCCAAGTTAAAGTCTTTGGGAAATTTGTGGTTCAGGAGACCGTCTTGATAAAAACGCACAAGGGGATCCACAATTTGCGGTCTGAGGATTTTATAAAAGTCATAGGAAAATTCATCTGGACCTGGAGATTTTCCTGGGTTGACATTTGCTATAGCATGATGGAGTTCTATTGCTTGCAATGGCTTGTTTAAATAAAGGAGTTGAGCAGAGGACAATTTAGTGTGTGATAGGCCATGGAAGAAAGAGGACTCACTAGGGTTCTGATCAGTGGTATCGTCAGTATACAATTTTTCATAGAATTCCCTAAAAACCTCACAAATGTCTGATTTGGTCGATACTGTTTTCCCTGTACTATCCTTCATCTGTGGTATAAAGGTTTGAGGCCTTGCCGCCCGAACCAGGTTCGCCATCAACTTGCCCGTTTTATTCCCATACTGAAACAGGTTTTGCTCCCCTTTATATAACTGTTGTTGTGCTCTCGTATGTAACATGGTATTTAAACGGGTAAGGGTCCTATAGTACTCCTGCTGTGAGAAAAGCCCGCCCACAATTAGCATCCTCTTATGCTGTTGTAATTCTGCCCCTAATTGTATGATGTCCTTATCAAGTTTCTTTTTACAAGATCTGTTATAGGAAATGATTTCGCCTCGTAGGACCACCTTAGCCGTTTCCCAAAAGAATTGGGGTGTGTCTACATGCTGCTGGTTATGTAAGGCGAAAGCATCCCACTTTCTTTTAAATAGGATTGGAACGAGCTGTTATTTCGCAAATTTGAAGGGAATCTCCAAATTCGTGCTTCCGGTTCCGTGAGGTCGGTTGTAAGGGTCACGGATACTGGCGAATGATCTGATATGACTTGTGCTTCAATTTTGGCCTGCGTAATACGATGAAAATCATTTTGGGATACTAGGATATAATCTATTCGTGAAAGTGAGTGGTGTGCCCTAGACATGTGGGTGAAATCTTTCTCGTGGGGGTGAAGAGTCCTCCATATGTCGATTATCCCTAATTGATTACACATATACGGAATCCCTTTTAGCTTTTTCCCTTGCCCTCTCAGAACTGGAGGACTCTTGTCAATGGAGGGATCGTGAACACAATTGAAATCTCCCATTAGGAGGAGTACCCCTTGGGAGCGTGTTAACAAAATAGACCGTAAATTCTCAAAAAAAACGTGGGAATATTCATTTGGCACGTACACACTGCATATTGTAAGGAGTACATGATTCCAGGTTCCGATGACTATAACAAATCGCCCCGCGTCATCTATAATTTGGTCTGTGATCTTGAGGTTAACACTCTTGTTTATCAATAATGCCATCCCGGCTTTCTTCCCTTGGGCCGGTGCTGCAATACAAGTGCCCACCCACTCCCATTTTAACTTTGCACTTTCCTGCGCAGAAAGATGCGTTTCTTGTAAACAGGCAACATCGGTATGTAATCGTTTAAGATGGGCTAATATTTTTTTCCTTTTTATGGGTGTCCCCAAGCCGTTTACGTTCCAGGACACCAGCTTACCCATGATCTAAAGAGATGGAACCAGTGATGAGCCAAGGCTCCTGGAATTTTACATGACTAGTGAGCTGAGGGGCCCCCAGCCTAGCCCCCAAGCTCTGCTCCAGAAGGTTGCTACCCTCATTTGAAAAAAAGCTTTGCGTTTTATGAGAGATAAGTTTATGAAACTGTGGTAAATACCAACGTATAGAGACATCACTCCATGTATGGTGAGATCCACCGTCCCTCAGTGAGCCAACATTTCCCTCCCCCCCAATTTCTCTTAAGAAACCCCCCCCCCACTTGTCCCAAAACCCTTCCCCAAGAAGAATACCCTCCCACCATCTAGGTGGTTTAGAGACCATGTGGGATGTATGTGAACAGGTGCCTCCCCACCACCTCAAACAGGGAATAGCCCTTCCCATTTTGCACTTCACAATATATAGTAAACATAGTCATTTACATAGTCATTTAGGACCCTTTGATAGAAACGTCTCATCCGGTATAACTTTGAAAGGGATGTTCTTGGACCAGTTCCGCTATCCAGGTAAAGCTGTCTCTTCTGGTGTACCTCCATCCTACAGTGGAGGAAGTCCCGGGGTCCCTTCTGTAGTAAGTCTATGCTGGTCTTGAGTGTTGCATCGGTCGGGCTTCCCGATCCGACCCTTGAGACTCTGGGTGTAGGTCCTTTGCGGGAAATCGGTGCTCCAAACTGGATGTGGCAGGACCCGTGTTCCATGAAAATTAGAAAGTATAAAAAAGGACAGCATTCTGAAATCAAATACCGGGAGCAAACTTGTGTAAGGGCCCAAACCAAATTCGGCCCAGGTGGCCCGTCCTGTATAAGTCATCAGTGAGATCCGTGCTGAAACAGGAATACTCTACAAACTGTTCCCAATTACGGGACTAAAGGCGTCCCAAGTTGGGTTAATAAAAGGTAAGAACTGTAAGAACTGAGAATTCTCCGGTGCTCTTGCATTCTTCCAACAAAAATTAGCCTATCCAGGCAGTTGCAGAAATTTACAAAAGGCCGCTGCTTGTGGGCTTAGTGTCCCGTGAGCTCAAGTCAGCCACAGCCCTGCAGAAATTGGCGCGCTTTGTCAGGAGTATCAAAAAGGTGGATTTTCTCTTGGTGCCAGAGTTTAAACTTTGCGGGGTATAACAGAGAAAATCGTATTTGTTTCTGAAAAAACTCCGTGCACACTGGCGAGAAAGCTTTACGTAGTTCAGAGACTCGGCTTGAATAGTCTTGAAAAATCCTTATCTTCTCCCCTTTATACGCTATGTCCTGATGCTTTCTGTAAGCCAGCCATATGTCCTGCTTATGTCTAAAATTAAGCAGCTTCGCAATTACTAACCTTGGCTTGTTCCGTTTGTCCACTTTCCCTCCTATTCGGTGTGCGCGTTCCACCACCAAGGATTCTCGCAGAGCTGGGAGGCCCAGCTCCTCCGGCAGCCATTTTTCAAGCAGCGAGCACAACTCATGGTCAGCCACTGCTTCAGGGAACCCCATAAACCGGAGGTTTCCCCGGCGACCGCGGTTTTCTAGGTCATCAAGTTTTTGTTCTAATGCCTTAATAGTTTTTTCTTGCGTTAGTATTTTTGTGAGGTTGGCAGACACATCATCTTCGACCACGGCTATGCGGCCTTCCGCTGTATCTAATCGGGGGGTGATCTCCGTCAAAGCGTTGCATACCTCCGTCAACCTTTCTTCCATGCCTGCCAGTTTCTCACTTAGTTTCTCGTCCAATGCAGCTCGAATTGTGTCTTTTATGTCTGCCAGAGAGATCGCCGGCGTTTGCGTGTCTCCACCCGGTTCAGTGCCGGTCGCCATCTTTGCTTCTGCTCCTCACGGTTTTTCTTTGTCTTTTTTTGCGCTTCGTGAGGCCATTCCAGGCGGCGTTTTGTGCATGAAACGAACAATGGACATATGTCCCTGCCCTGGGTGGCTGGATAGGTGCCTGGGAGAGTTCTGCGAGCCCCGTAGTTGGTGGGTGGTAGGGTCGGCGCCCAGAGCCTAGAGAAACCCGTCTGCTAAGCTCACCACATCACGTGATCTCCGTGTCTGCTGTTTTAAAATATTTTGTTGATGTTTGGCAAAATTTAAAAAAAAATTATATTTGTTTTTAATTACTGGATGTTCTATTCATTAGCTGTTTTGAAATATTTATTCTTTTGTTATTATGATTTAACTAATATTGATAATTTATATTTCTTGATTTCATTGTTTGATGCTTTATAAGGAATGGTGATGTTTTGTTTTTCCATTGTTGCACTGCATATAGGGTCTGACTTGTTGAGGTTTCCAGTTCAGTTTTTGTCTGCAAATTTCTGTTTATATTTTCTGGTCTCCTTATTCTGTATTTAGGAGTGTTTATCTGTGTTTTGCATGTGTGCCCAAGGTGAGGTATTCTGCTTAGTATGGCTTTTCTATGTAGGGATTTATAATAGCCTGGCTTGTTCTCTTTTCCAAATAGGAGGTGTATTGGTGTTTTAGGGCCTGGTGTAATATTTGCAGTGCTGCCTGTTTTAATTCTGGCATTTAGTGCCTTTTTGGTGTAGGAGGTTTACTATATTGTAACTGTAATTCAGTTTACCCAAGAGTGTGTGAGAGCCAAGCTCACACCAAACATGTTATAATAGGCCTAATGCAAATTTTATTTATTTTTCTTTTGCAGGGTTTTCCAATTGGCACTATGGCAGGGCATGTAAAATATAATGTATAAGTTATAAATGATATTATTACCTCATAAGCATACTTTGAATGTCCTTTTTGATGTAAAACCTATTGTCATAAATGCATAATATTAAATTGTGGTGGGGAGGGAGGGGCTGGGAGGTACAAGGCTGTAAGATTCACCTTTGGCACCTAATACTAGAGATGAGCTTCGTTTTTCTGGCTCGGATCGGGTTTCGGTTCAGGTGCTTCATGGGAAAACTCGTTTTCCCATGGATCGTTTTTCGCCAAAAATGAAACTGGAACCCGAACCCGAAACCGGAACGACGAATAAAAAAAACAAACCATGAATCGGAAAAAAAAACGCGAATTGAAAAAAAAACCCCACACCAACCCTTCACATTTGCTTTCTTATAACCCCCCCCCACCATCCCGATCCCTCCCCAAGACTT
The DNA here is from genome assembly GCF_901001135.1 of Rhinatrema bivittatum. Classification (NCBI taxonomy): domain Eukaryota; kingdom Metazoa; phylum Chordata; class Amphibia; order Gymnophiona; family Rhinatrematidae; genus Rhinatrema; species Rhinatrema bivittatum. The sequence goes on from NC_042619.1 coordinate 90,145,600, forward strand.
ACTAAAGGTCCCTGGTGGTCCAGCGGGGTCCCGCGAGCGATCTCTCCCTCCATGCCGTCGGGCTGTCGGGCCTGCTATGACTCAAAATGGCGCCGATAGCCTTGCCCTTATGATGTCACAGGGGCTACGGTGCCATTGGTCAGCCCCTGTCACATGGTATGTGACAGGGGCTGACCAATGGCACCAGTAGCCCCTGTGACATCGTAAGGGCAAGGCTATCGGCGCCATTTTGAATACTGGCAGCTGACGGCCCGAGTGCAGGAGATCACTCCAGACCCCCGCTGGACCACCAGGGACTTTTGGCAAGTCTTGGGGAATGCACATCTCTACCTAATACCCGTGCACTGGGAAAGCAGAGTTCTGGAGCTGTGCTGCTTTGGGCTCTGTGACTATTCCCAGTTTTGGCCCAAGACTTAATTTTTTCTTTTTTTTTTAAGCCCTGGAGGAACAGCATGAATCACTTCTGGTTCCCCCTCCTCAAGAGTAGATGGGCAGTGCAGAGCCTAGGGAACCATTAAAGCTGCAGCAGACCATCAATGGGAATGCAATAAAGTAGAGGCAAGCAACATTCACAGAAAGGGATGGGGAGAGCCAAGAGGAAATGCCTGTGTAGTTTTGGGGAGGCTTCTGGCAGCTGGCTGTGGAACCAGTGAGCCTCCTGGAGAGTGGATTTGCCAAGAAAGGATGGGAATTGGTAAGGGAGGGGCTGGCAACAAGCAAAAAAATTACATAATGATGTGGCAGTCAGTACTAGAGTAGGGGCACGCGCCAATTAGGAAAATGGACGCTGATGAATTCAGCATCCATTTTCTAAACCGGTGGACAGCCGCAGACAGGCCAAGACTCCTGAGCTCCCGCTGTCAAGGAGACACTAGGGGCATGCAATTGATCCTAGTGCCTTCTTGACAACGCGACTCCTAATTTAAATATTGCATGGCGCCCCAGGAGAACACTCAGCGCCCACTTTCAGCGCTTTTTTTTTTGCATCAGCCCACGTGTCAGCACGAGCCGCGGCAGAACGACGGTGTCTTTCTACCCCCACACACACCCTTTCAGACACAAAGTGGGTGCCTGAAAGAGGATGTGTGGCAACTGGTTCAAGAGCTGATTGGTTGGCAAAAGACTTTAATACTAGACCAGGAATCAAGGATATATATACACTGTATATATAGTATGAGAGACGTAACCAAACTGGAGAGTGGAAGGGCAGCAACTGATTGCTTGAAAGGAAGGGGGCCTGCAGCTGTGTTTGCCACTCCTGGTCTGGGGTGTGCTCTACTACTTAGTTAACTTAGAAAAATGTGAAATTTATGTTGGAGATTTTTTTGGCTGAGTTCTGCCAGGCACCAGATCACATGGTATAGCTCTGAAGGGTCAGTTTGGCATGCCTTTGTTGAGCTGTTAAAACACATGCTGCAGGGAACACAAGGGAATCGGATACCCCATGGGCTGGTTTTGAAAAAAAATCCCCCGGGCTGATATTTTCCTGAAATCTGCCCCTGACTATGGTGGGTGAGGGTGGGATTGGTTTAAAGGGAATAAAGCAGGGCAGATTTAGCCACAAAAGTGGGGGCTCCCAAGCTGAAGACTGAATACAACTAGTTTGTTATTTCTGCATGCCAGTAGCATATCACTGCAAATCAGCTATGTTGCCCGAGCTTGGCGGGTACAGTTGAATGAATTAAGTAAGGAAGCTTTCCCTGTCCAAAGCTACTGTCTTGACCCGAGACAGTATTTAGGTAATAATGAGCGGCAGAGGTATGGATAGAACATACAAGGTAGGAGCTTTGCAGATATCTTCAATGGATGCAGAGCAGAGATGTGGTAAAGAAGTTGGTGTGGGCCTAACCTGACGAGCCTTTACTTTACTTTGAAGATGTAGTCCTGATTGATTGTAGCAATACATGATGCATTCAGAGATCCAAACAAAAAAAAAAAAAAGAGTTTTCTTTGTGACTGAAAAACCCGATTTGAGGACTTTCTTTGTGACTGTAAAGCTCTTCTGAAGTCCTGCTCGCCCTTATGGACGTGTGGTCTTGCAAGGAATGCAGGCAACGCAATGGATTGATTTAAATGAAATTGAGAAAGTACCTTTGGGAGACATTTAGAATGGGTTTTCAAAACTAATCCATTGTGAAAGAATTGAATATCAGAAAAGTATGAGACTAGTGCTTGTGATTCACTTATTCCAAGAAAGGAATTTTAGTTCTGCTGTTGCTAAGGCTTCAAACCGTGGTTTCATGAGCCAAACAAGGACTACACTCAAATCCTAAGGCACAGGAGGATCTTTTATTGAGGGTTTCAGATGTGTGAGACCTTTCATAAATCTGGCAACTGTAGACTAGTGGGAAATAGAAACACCTTCCAAATTCTTATGGTATGCTGCTATGGCGCTAATGTGAATTCTGACTGTGTTAGGTTTCAAACACGAGTTGGAAAGGCTTAATAGACATTCAAGCAAAAGAGGAATGGGGCTTTTTAAAGGGGTCCTGTCTGAAATTTGAGCACCAGAAAATAAATCTTTTTTCATTTAAAGTTTTTGGATATTCCTTTATAGTATATCCTTGAAGCAAGGAGAATGTATTTTAATTTGGGAGGCAATTTGCATATGTCTAATTAGTTGACCATCAGAGACAAAGACTGAAGATCAAGATGTAGAAAATTTGCATATGTGATGAGGAAAGCTTTCATTACTGGAAGTAGCCAGGAGATATACAAAGAGTAGTCACTGAGAGCTATGAATATTGCTGCAAGAAGAGAGGGTGCAATTGCTGAGAGAGAAAATGAGAGAAAAATACATGACAGGCCTTTGATTATTGTAGTCCCAGAAAGATGGGGCAAAGATTCAGTACTGGGAGTTGTAATGATTGCATATAGGTATATTTGATTAACAAGGGCTCTCCAGAGAAATAAAAGCCCTGGGAAAAGGTGGCTCAAGGAAGACACCAAAGAAGACAGGAGTGCTGTCAGGAAGGCTCTGCCAAGGAGGTTTTGTAGCCAAAGGAGCTAGGGTAGGTCAAATGGGACCATGATGAGGATGGAGCCACTATTACCAGGAGACCAAGGAGCCTAAAGGAAGCCAGTAGGAGCCACAGTTCAAAGTTGACCTCAGAGTGGCAGGTTGTAGCTTGGAAAGTTCTGGCATTGAAGTGCTATCAGGAAGACATTATGACTGGAGATCAAGAGCTGACTAAGCAGGATCATGGTGTGGATGAAGCAACCATTACCAGAAGGCAAGGAAGCCTAAGAGGAAACTGGAAGGAACCCACAGCTCAAAGCTGGCCATAATGTGTCACAATTTAATCTGGGAGGTAGAGCCTGAGTCTGTTATGGGGAATAGGTGGTCTGTCTGCACCAGAATATATATTAAAGACCTTGTCGTTTCTAAGAAATAATGAACCTTGACTGGCCTATGGCATAATGGGCTGCCAAATAAAACCTGTTGTTTCAGTGCTTCTGACTGCAGTTGTGAGTGTTTGCACAATCAGGAAGCAGTCCCAGAGGAGGCACAGATGAGTGCCCTTTCACACATTGGACTGTTCAATGAGCAATGGAAATATCCACCTTTTGCTGGAGGTTTTGCAAGAGTCTTTCTAGTCTTCTCAAGCTACTCAATGCCAAAGAAAAACATTGGAACCAAGAAGATTGTGCACCGAGGTACCAGTACCTATGATAGAGTTGATGATGCTAGCTTACCATCTGCACTAAGAGACTCAGCGGACAATGTCAGCTCCTGTAGAGATCTTTTTCCTGTGCCATGTGACTCAAAGGACTTCCTATCTTTCATTGCGCTGGTAATCTTCAGGATCAGGTTCTGGGCGTTACCTCCCTCTTTCTCCTTGCTAGAATCCTTTGGCACCAAAGAGTGTAATTTATTCTTTGTTTGTTTTTTTGAGGGAGTATGGTGCTTGTGCTCAGACTGCATTTGGTCAGGACTCCGAGAAGAACATTCTGCCCCTTTTATTTATTTTCTGAACATATAAACTCTCTCTTTTTTCCAGAAGAAGAGAAGTAAGGTGATCCTAAAAATTCATGGAATGTGTGGCTCCTGAATCTTCTGGCCCTGGTAGACGTGAGCACAATGGGAACCTTTTTGCTAATCATTAGACGTATAACAGCATAGTCAACCAGAGGTTTAACTCCCAGGCCAAGAGTGACCAATACCCTGGCAAAGCTAGTCTGACAAGGTCCAACTGAAATAGTGTCAGGGCGTCTTCTGCTAGCAATGGCCACCTTCCCCTTGGGTTCAGCCATCAGATGCTGGTGGAGAGCAGGGCTTAGGTAGGAGGTTCAGGTTTAAGCAGGAACATAGTTGGAAGAACAAGCAAAAACAAGAAATAAGAAGACTAGATGAGATGAATCAGACAATCCAAAGTAGCAAGGTATATTTATTTATTTATTTATTTATTTTATTTCTTTTGTATACCGACATTCGATCGAGATATCACATCGGTTTCCAGAAAACAGGTTGAATAGAGCCGGAACTGCCCTATTTTACATTGTAACAAGAGAACAGTGGAGTCGTTGAAGCAAGAAGATACACTGGAGTCATTGAAGCAAGAAGAACTCTGTAAGTAGGACTCCAACAAGAGAGCCGAGAATGAGAACCAAGTTCTGGCAACCTGCTGACTGGAAGCCTGGATATATATTTCCAGACAGGAACCAAGATGGCCACTAGTAGGCATGTGGACCATATAGCTGATCAGATATCCCAGAAGCCCTGATCAAATATCCCAGAAGCTCTGATCAGATATCCCAGAAGCCCAGAGGCCCTAGTTATTTGATATATCAATCATGGAAGTCACTTACCCTAAATGTTCTTAGAAAATGTCTGTATCTTATAAAGCCCAGTTTCATTTGTAACATCTTGAAAAATACTGAGGTGATGTCAAACTCAATACTGTAAAGAAAATCTTGCAAATGTCAAAGATATGGAATGGTATTTTATATAACTTTTTTTTTTAGGAGATTCACAAAAATTAAAGAATAGATAAAAGAAAGATTGAAGAAAAGGGAAAAATTAAGAAGCAACTTGAAAAAATCCAAGCGAGAAATTCACATTTGTTTGCAAGACCAGAAAGAAAGATTGTATGTATAGTGGGTAGCTGCATGGGAAAGCCCACACATGCTCAAAAAGACCTTACAGGTATACCAGAGCTCTGAGAGAGCTTTTTTATCTCAGTGCCATTGGATAACATCACTCATTTCTGTGGTTGATATTATCTTGCTTATCCATGGAGAGCAGAGAGTCCAATATGCTGGTAATTACTATGGTAGTTTACATGATCAACTAATTCACATAGGGACATATTTGGTTTTAAAAAATAGACCTTTAACTACTCCTGCAATTGACAAAAGCCACCCATAAAAACAGTTTGGTCAAGTTATTAGGCAGCACAATTAAAAGAGCAGTTAAAATAAAAGCATAGTCAAAAGAGCAGAATGAAGATAGCACAATTTTAAAAAACTAATAGCATCACCTTTTTTCTGTACATTAGGGGTGAGTGAGAGAGAGAAAGAGAACAAACCTCTGTAGAGATCAGTATGTCATTTTACAATTTATACCACTGTAAGAGGAGGCACTTTTAACTTGGTGTGGGGGTTGGGGGAGGGGCAGTTTTACATACACAGTTCTGTCCTGAATCATAATAGACTAGCTTCAAGTAGAGAATGCATTGTACAAATCAACTCCTCTTGTATCTTTCATTGATTCAAACAGAAGAAAATCTTCAGAAATGTCAAATTTGCTGTTCGTACCTCCTACTGTGTATGTAAAACTGCCTCTCCCCCCAAAAAAACCCCCAATCCGAGTTAAATGTGCCCCCTCTTACAGTGGTATAAATAGTAAAATGACATATTGGTCTCTACAGAGCTGCACTCTCTCCTTGCAGAAATTACCTATGTAAATGCAGGAGCAGGGAAATTAGCCTAGCCCTGCCCCTTTTTTTTTATCATGGGCACTACTCCTGCTATAAATATAGCATTTTGATAAATCTAAGGGTAAGAATCTTTCTTCTTAACTGAAAAGCAGTTCACTAGTTCATATTGATTCTCCAGAAGCACAAAATGAATTTAATATGCAACCCACAGTTTCATTATCAGTCAGGGAAGGACTGAGCACATATGAAAAATTAAAAGTTGCCCTCATCCTGGGCTGCCAGCAGCTAGGCCCTGCACCCCAAAGCCCTCTCCCATTACACTGGATAGCATCTGGACAGTTTTGTCATCAGTGGAGGCCACACTTATTGCCTTAACTGTTTCCCATCAATAATATTTCGGCCCAGTCCCAATCTCAGCAAGAACAATTGGTAGCTCACTCGGATTAATTTATAATTTGAAGCATTCCACAGAGAAGATTTTGTCTATCCAGTATATTATGATTCAGGACAGGACTGTGTTACATTGCAGAATACAGAGTTTGGAAAATTCCGCTAAAAACTTGAATTTGCGGGTTTTGAATTATCTTGCGGTGGCTGCGATTGCCCCTGCTGAGTAATTTATTGTGGGATGTGCTTGGGATTTAATGTGGGATGTGCTTGGGATTTCATCAGGGGCGATTCCTAAAATCAATAAAACGTACTGTCTTTTACTAAAGAGAAATTCTGCAGACGGTGATGCTATACAAAATCCATCTCAACATCTGGTTGATGATCTAGATGTTTTGGCATTACTAGTATCTACTACTGTTGGATGAAGCCCATCAAGCCACCTTGTTAATATCATTTTCTTCTTTACCAGACTGGGACTTGGTTTTTCGTCTCTTTTTTTCAATCTCTTAATGCTCTGTTTATGGGAGTGTACGGTTTGAATATTTCCTGAACTGTAGCGCTATCCAGGAACATAGAAAGACATTTTTGGCTATGAAACAGGAGGGTATTTCTTTAGGGGCTAGAATCTTACTTCGATTTCCTTGTAAATGCTTAGTTTCTTTTTCCTCTGAGAAGTTTCTTTGTTCCCTCTCAACTTAGTAGATATTGATTTTAGGAAACCTGTGATTAATTCTTTCAGTGCTTGAACTTGTATGGGTTTTAGTGAACATTGTGTGAGATCTTGTCCTGATATGGTTAATACACTCAGTTAACGTCCTCTTTTTACTTACTTCATTTCTTTGTTATATATCACCCTTTATTTCTTTCTTGGATCTCCTCCTATTGTGGATTTTAAGTGGCAATGTTTGTAATTTTGTTTTTACATTGTTCTTTTTCTTTATTCTGTATATTTTCTGTATTTGATTGTCTTTTTTAATGCAAGATAATGCAAGATAATCTTGTATAATCTTGTATTATTATTTTTGAAGATATAAAGAGTTTAAAAGTTATATAAAAGTATATGCCATTATTTTGCCTGCTACAAGACAGAAGATGAGTCATGCCAGCTTTTTTTTTTTTTTTAGTGATGATGCAGATGGGCAACAGTGGCTCATCCACATTGTAAGAGCCACTGTTGCCCAGACAAATTTTGAAATTGATGAGAACATAATAATAAAACAATTTGTCATGTATTTCAGTACTGCTTTCCTCTTCCTAATTTATTTTTATGGTTTTTATAATAGGTCTTTTTTTTCCTGCTAGATATCCAGAGGACAGTTTTCAAAAGTCAGGCACCTGGGTAAATACTGATTTACCCAGGAAAAAAGGCTGGCTGAAAATGACCCTCTTTCCACCTGGTTAAAAGTACTTTTACCCACACAGAGAGGAGGTATTCTTGGGAGCGTGTTTAGATTGGGGGAGGAAACTAATGCACACAGATTCGATTTTCACATCTGCCCATGTTAATTTCTAGGGGAAAAAAACGGTACTCACAGACTAAGCAGCTGGAACTGTCTGATTGTACTTTTCCCCAGGGTAATTTTCGAAGGGAACGTAGCCTGTGTGTAAAAAGTACCCACGGGCTTTGCATCAATGCAGGCAGTTTGAAAATTGCCCCACCAGTATCATATCCCAATGGGATACTTATTCCATGGCACAAGGTAAGATTTCAGGCAGATTGCCTGACCAGTCTTTTGGCACTTGCCATCCTCTGATTCTTACCAAACAGTTGCATAAGAAAAATCCTGTGAACCTTAATTACATAAAAAATACTTGTTTTCATTTCATTTTACTTACTTTTCCTCATTTAACTTTTTCTCAGATGAGACTGAAATACATTTATATTTACATTTCAAATGCATTTGAGCTGAACTGCATGACTTGACAGAAATACATTTCTGCTTCACTGTACACGTCACATCAAATGGCTTTGAAATAAAAAGGAAAAAACTTTTAAACACATCTGAAGAAGAGTTAAATGAGGACATACAATATATTATATATATATATATATATATATATATATATATATATCTTACTTTGGGGGTCATTTACTAAAGGTTTTCTCCCATTCTGTGTCCATGGGAAAAAATACTTAGAAAATTACCCCCTTTGTTACCTCTTTTTTAAATCCAGATTAATCTTATCATGGAAATCAACAATTTCACAGTCAAAAGTGTACTAACAGAAATCATCTAAGAATTATAAGGAGATTGCTGGATCTCTTCAATCGTAAATGGGGATTAAAAATTAACGCATTGGAGCATACACCATTATGTATTTTTGCTTTTTAAAAAGCAATTAGATTCCTATCAGCAATTTTCTTTAAAGAAAAAAAAAAGCAAAACAAAACACGGGCCTTACTGACTGACATTGCCTTTCCCAGAAGTTTTTCTAGTCCCGTATTCTCCCTTTGACACAGCTTATATGATTTACTTATTTAATTCAACTTGCTTGCTGTTTCACAGACACACTCAAAGCGGATACAATAAATTACCAAATACATAAAATTTACAATAGCTTACTTTCAAGGTCATCATTTATCTACTTACTGCATCAATGATAACTGATTCTGGAGTTCTTGCGGTGAATGTGTAGCCGAGTTTTTTTGCTGCCTTTACTAAGGCGCCTTCATCTGTTAATAGAAACATTTTGGATTTATTGAGGATTAGTCATGGTCATGATCAAAGCATGAAGTGTCACTGGAAGAAAGTTACATCCAACAATAGAGTATTCCCAGGGAACTGTATATCTGAAATTAAAAAGTTATCTTCAGTTTTGGATACAAGACATGACTAACAGACTTTCATTAAACTTTTTAAAAATTCATTGTGGGCTCATTTTACTCAAACTTAGGATTTAGAAAAGTTTATGGCCAATAAAAGCAAACCTTATATCTTATATTTAAAAAAGCAAACCTTATAGCTTATATTTAAAAAGTACAGCTTCAAAGGTCTGTGAGCCCAGTATTTAAAGGCATTCAGCTGGATAAGTAATTAACTGGCTAAAATTTAACCAAATAAGATAGGGCATTCTGGGGCCTTAAAAGGCTGAATATAGGCACCTTAGGCCTGGATTTCTCAAAATGCACTAAATATTGCATGCAATAGGAAAAGGGGCGTGTTTTATGGTAATAGGCTGTTTATTGCAAAGTGTGCTATCTTACATAGAAACATAGAAACATAGAAACATAGAAATGACGGCAGAAGAAGACCAAACGGCCCATCCAGTCTGCCCAGCAAGCTTCACACATTTTTTTCTCTCATACTTATCATTTTCTCTTAACTCTTGGTTCTATTTCCCTTCCACCCCCACCATTAATGTAGAGAGCAGTGATGGAGCTGCATCCAAGTGAAATACCTAGCTTGATTAGTTAGGGGTAGTAGGGGTAGTAACTGCTGCAATAAGCAAGCTACACCCATGTTTATTCCCTTTACCCAGACTATGTCATACAGCCCCTATTGGTTGTTTTTCTTCTCTCCTGCCGTTGAAGCGGAGAGCCATGCTGGTTATGCATTGAAAGTGAAGTATCAGGCCCTTTTGGTTTAGGGTAGTAACCGCCGTAACAAGCCAGCTACTCCCTGCTTTGTGAGTGCGAATCCTTTTTTTTTTTTTTTCTTCTCCCCTGCAGTTGAAGCTATTCTGGATATGCGTGAAGCCTCAGCTTTTCTTATTCCCCTGCTGTTGAAGCAGAGAGCTATGCTGGAAATGCTTGATGTATCAGCCTCTCCCATGCCATGAAGCAGAGAGCCATGCTGGATATGCATCGAAAGCGAAGTATCAGGCACATTTGGTTTGGGGTAGTAACCGCCGTAATAAGCCAGCTACTCCCCGCTTTGTGAGTGCGAACCCTCTTTTCTTCTCCCCTGCCGTTGAAGCAGAGAACTATGCTGTATATGCTTGGAAAGTGAAGTATTAGGCTTATTTGGTTTGGGGTAGTAACCGCCGTAACAAGCCAGCTACTCCCCTCTTTGTGATAGCAAATCCTTTTTTCCACATTTCCTCTTGCCGTTGAAGCTTAGAGCGATGTTGGAGTCACAGTAAGCATCTGTATGTTTATTTAATAAGGGTATTGTCTCCGGGCAGTAGCCATCTTTCTGGTGAGCCACCCACTCTACATTGGCGGTCTCTTGACTTTATGGATCCGCAGTGTTTATCCCACGCCCCTTTGAAGTCCCTCACAGTTCTGGTCTTCACCACTTCCTCCGGAAGGGCATTCCAGGCATCCACCACCCTCTCCGTGAAGAAATACTTCCTGACATTGGTTCTGAATCTTCCTCCCTGGAGCTTCAAATCGTGACCCCTGGTTCTGCTGATTTTCTTCCTACGGAAAAGGTTTGTCGTTGTCTTTGGATCATTAAAACCTTTCAAGTATCTGAAAGTCTGTATCATATCACCTCTGTTCCTCCTCTCCTCCAGGGTGTACATATTTAGATTCTTCAATCTCTCCTCGTACGTCATCTGATGAAGATCCTCCACCTTCCTGGTCGCCCTTCTCTGTACCGCTTCCATCTTGTCTTTGTCTTTTTGAAGATACGGTCTCCAGAACTGAACACAGTACTCCAGGTGAGGCCTCACCAAGGACCTGTACAGGGGAATAATCACTTCCCTTTTCTTACTCGATATTCCTCTCTCTATGCAGCCCAGCATTCTTCTGGCTTTTGCTATCGCCTTGTCGCATTGTTTCGCAGACTTCATATCATTAGATACTATCACCCCAAGGTCCCTCTCCTGCTCCGTGCACATCAGCCTTCCCCCCCCCCCATCGAATACATTTCATTCGGATTTCCACTCCCCATATGCATGACTTTGCATTTCTTTGCATTGAATCTCAGCTGCCATGTCTTCGACCACTCTTCCAGTTTCCTTAGATCCCGTCTCATTCTCTCCACTCCTTCCGGCGTGTCCACTTTGTTGCAGATCTTAGTGTCATCCGCAAAAAGACAAACCTTACCTTCAATCCCGTCCGCAATGTCGCTCACAAAGATATTGAACAGGACCGGTCCCAACACCGATCCTTGCGGTACACCACTTATAACCGCTCTCTCCTCAGAGAAGGTTCCATTTACCATCACACATTGTCTTCTGTCCGTCAACCAATTTGCAATCCAGGTCACCACATCGGCACTCACTCCCAAGCTTCTCGTTTTATTCACCAGTCTCCTGTGCGGAACCATATCAAAAGCTTTGCTGAAATCCAAGTATATGATATCGAGTGCTCTTCCTCGATCCAATTCCTTGGTTACCCAGTCAAAAAAGTCAATCAGATTTGTCTGACAGGATCTTCCCCTGGTGAATCCATGTTGCCTCTGGTCCATCGATTCTCCGGACTGTAGATTGTTCACTATTCTCTCTTTCAGCAGTGACTCCATTACTTTTCCCACCACCGAAGTGAGGCTAACTGGTCTGTAGTTTCCAGCCTCCTCCCTGTTGCCACTCTTGTGAAGTGGGACCACCACCGCTCTTCTCCAATCACTCGGCACCACTCCCGTTTCTAGGGATCTATTGAACAGGTCACACAGTGGAGCCGCCAGAACATCTCTGAGCTCCCTCAATATCCTTGGATGGATACCATCAGGCCCCATGGCTTTATCCACTTTCAGGTTCTTTAGCTCTTCCCACACATTTTCTACTGTGAAAGGATTTTCATCTATTCCACTTCCCTCCAGTTTCTTGTTGTGTAGAGATGGTCCTTCTCCAGGGTCTTCTTTAGTGAACACAGAGCTGAAGTATTCGTTTAATATTTCTGCCATTTCTTCGTCACTCTCCACACATTGATCATTACCACCTTTCAATTTTGCTATACCACTTTGGACCTTTCTCTTTTCGCTGATGTATCTGAAAAATGTTTTGTCACCATTTTTTATCTCCTTGGCAATCCTCTCTTCCGCTTGACTTTTTGCCAACTTGATTAATTTCTTTGTCTCCCTCAGTTGATTCAAATATGCTTTTTTGTGCTCCTCCCTTTGGGATCTTTTATATATCTTGAATGCTGTTCTTTTAGCTTTAATTTTGTCAGCCACCTCCTTTGAGAACCAGATAGGTTTCAGTTTCCTTTTGCTTTTCTTTACATTTCTAACATATAGAGCAGTTGCCTTGGTGATTGCTCCTTTTAGATTGGTCCACTGCTGATCCACATCTCTCTCGTTCTCCCATCCTTTTAGTTCTTCCTCCAGGTACTTACCCATTTCCTCAAAGTCTGTGTTTTTGAACTGTAAAACTCGGGTCTTTGTGGTTCTTTTCCCTATTCTTTTATTGATATTAAACCATACCATTTGATGGTCACTGCTGCTGAGGTGGGCTCCCACCTGGACATCTGAGTGCTTCGCATAGGTATTACTGCAAATTGTGATAACTTTTTTGCACTTTGCAGTAAGTGCCAGAATTGTTGTAATTCCTACCTACAACCACTGGGGGGGGGGGGAGAAAGAAAGAGAGAGAAAGAGAGAGAAAGAGAGAGAGAGCGCCTAGCCATAATGCCCTCATACTAGGGAGGTATTTATGCCTCTATATGAGGCCCATCTAGTTACTCGAGGTGAGGTTTAGGGGTTAGGGGCCACTTTGACATTCAGAGTGAGACATACGAACAGAACAGTGCTCTCTTGTGAAGATTTGATGACCTTCAGAGTAAGGAAACTCACTGTTGTGGTTACATGTGTTTTGGTGGATCCTTGGGTGCTGTGGAGATGACCACGCCCACAGGGAGGAGCCCCGTGAGGAGCCACAGCACTGGGCTAGACCTGTACTACACAAAACTCAGGATAGTTCTTTATTAGACAGCTTGAAGAGAACCACCAGAGGTGGCAGTAGTGAGGCAGTCAGTAGTTGCAGACTCAGGGACCTCAGCAGAGGGAGCCCTTCTCTCCTAGTTGACGTCAGGAGGTTCTGCAGCAGGTCTCCTAGCAAGGAGATACTGTGGATGAGATAGACTGAGAGTTAGAGTACTCACTAGGTGTTTGCTGTTGGTATGCGATTCCCCCAGGTATGTTGTAGAAGATACAGGCACCGAGGCAGGGAGAGCAGGCCCTTGAGGAGCGAGTACCTGTTGCCTGTAAGGCACCTGAAATAAAGCAGAGGGCCTCTGAGGGCGGGTATCCAGGTTAGCAGTTACCCCGAAGGGCAGAGAGACAGCTTCCTGCGGCAGTACGGAAGTGACAGAGTAGCGTAGACAGGAACGGATTCGAGTCCTTGCTATCTCAACGATCTAGAAAATTAGTGAAGGTAATATACCCGGATGGCGTGATGTCAGCATGAGGGAACGCCCTCAAGGTTCATGCCAAGGGTGGTACAAAGATGTGGGTTGTGCGCACGCATGGACCCTAGTAGGTACCTGGGAGGCGCAATGGCGGGAGGCTGCACCATAGCCGTTCCGGGGACACCAGAGAGGTCAGCTTGTAGACGCAGAGGTAGCCATCTTTCCCAGGTAAGCGAGAGGAGCCGTGAATAAGGTGAGGCAAATGGGGTGAAGCCGTCTAGGACCAACGGACGCAACACTCACCCAAAGATGAGATTTGTGCAATGTTCTCTCAACCTAGCTTGATGTTACCCAGGTAGAGAGTCCATCAAGCTAGGTTGAGAGAACATTGCACAAATCTCATCTTTGGGTGAGTTTCCTCACTCCGAAGGTCATCAAATCTTCACGAGAGCACTGTTCTGTTCGTATGTCTCACTCTGAATGTCAAAGTGGCCCCTAACCCCTACACTAATACCTAAACGTCACCTCGAGTAACTAGGAGGGCCTCATATAGAGGTATAAATACCTACCTAGTAGGGGGGCATTATGGCTAGGTTCTCTCTCTCTCTCTGTCACGAGGGCCTGATAGCTAGGCTGGCTCTCCAGCAGCTTAAGCCATGAAATATGTGACGCCAAAATTGTGAAGTCGCCACAAATCCCACGGCAAACCCTTTTTCTGATTTGCATCGCACCATGCGTTAAAGCGTTTTCGTATGCGTTAAAGGCATTTTCACATGCGTTAAAGGTGCTTAACACATGCGTAAACACCATATAGCACTTGACAATAATGATCATAACATGATCAAAATTAAACTAATAACTGGAAGGGGTAAATAAAGTAAATCTTCAGCTCTAACACTAAATTTTCAAAAGGGAAATTTTGATAAGATGAGGAAAATAGTTAGAAAAAAACTGAAAAGTACAGCCGCAAAGGTTAAAAATGTTCAACAGGCATGGACATTGTTTAAAAATGCAATCCTAGATGCAATCCTAGAATGCAAAATGCAATCCTAGATGCAATCCTAGAATGCAAAATGCAATCCTAGATGCACAGATGTATTTGTTGCGAGCGCGGAGGCACAGTCACTTGATCAGAGAGATGTGAGCCCTTGGGCCACGGCGCGGCTCAGGGAGGAGCCGCGAGACACACACCATGGGAGGTGACAATGTTCAGGCACAGGCTGGAGCTGGAACAAGGCTGGACCAGGATCAAGACTTGGAACATCAGGAATGTCAGGACAAGGAACATCGGAATTTCTGGACATGGAACATCAGGACACTGAGAAGACAATGAAGGTCCAGCCTTGTTCCAGCTCCAGCCTGTGCCTGAACATTGTCACCTCCCTTTTATAGGGCTGGATGAAGGAGCAAACTGATGATGTCATCTTTGGGGCCGCAAAGCTTTTCCCACCACTGGCCCTTTAAATACTGAAGTGAGGCGTGCACCCGTGCCTAGAGGAACCTGGGAGATTGAGGAAGTCGGCAGCGACACCAGGCCATGAAGAGGTGTGGCAGCTTCCTAGCCGCATGCAGATGGAAGGAAGAATGGTCTATGTGCCGTGAAGATGAGGTGTCCCAGTGGTGGCGCCAAGCCACGAAGAGAACAAAGATAGTGGTGGCTTCCCTGCCGCAAGGAAGAGGAAGTCAGCGGCAGCACCAGGGCCGCGAAGAGACGTCCCGGCAGTGGCTCCCACCGCAAGGAAGAGGAGCAGCAGCGGCTTCCCAGCCGCTAAGAGGCAGACTCCATAGCGGCAGCTCTCCCGCCACGAAGAGCAAGACCCCAGAGTCAGCGGCGTCCCAGGCCGTGAAGGTGGGTCATCCTGTGGCATCAGGCCGGTGGTCAGGCGGCAACTGGACGTAAGAGGCTGCTCACAGGATGGGCTCCGCAAGCAGCATCGTAACAATATTCCATGCATTAAGAAAGGTGGAAGGAAGGCAAAACGATTACCGGCATGGTTAAAAGGTGAGGTGAAAGAGGCTATTTTAGCCAAAAAAACATCCTTCAAAAATTGGAAGAAGGATCTATCTGAAGAAAGTAGGATAAAGCACAAGTATTGTCAAGTTAAGTGTAAAATATTGATAAGACCGGCGAAGAGAGAATTTGAAATAAAGTTGACCTTAGAGGCAAAAACTCATAATAAAAACTTTTTAAAATATAGTACATAAGAACATGCCATACTGGGTCAGACCAAGGGTCCATCAAGCCCAGCATCTTGTTTCAAAAGTGGCCAATCCAGGCCAAAAGAACCTGGCAAGTATCCCAAAACAGTCTATTCCATGTTACTGTTGCTAGTAATAGCAGTGGCCATTTTCTAAGTCAACTTAATTAATAGCAGGTAAAGGACTTCTCGTCCAAGAACTTATCCAGTCCTTTTTTAAACACAGCTATACTAACCTCACTAACCACATCCACTGGCAACACATTCCAGAGTTTAATTGTGCGTTGAATGAAAAAGAACTTTCTCCAATTAGTTTTAAATGTGCTACATGCTAACTTCATGGAGTGCCCCCTAGTCCATCTATTATCCGAAAGAGTAAATAACCGATTCACATTTACCCGTTCTAGATCTCTCATGATTTTAAACACCTCTATCATATCCCCCCTAAGCCGTCTCTTCTCCAAGCTGAAAAGTCCTAACCTCTTTAGTCTTTCCTCATAGGGAACTGTTCCATTCCCTTTATCATTTTGGTCGCCCTTCTCTGTACCTTCTCCATCGCAACTATATCTTTTTTGAGATGCGGTGACCAGAATTGTACACAGTATTCAAGGTGCAGTCTCACCATGGAGCGATACAGAGGCATTATGACATTTTCCGTTATATTCACCATTATTCACCATTCAAACCGCCCCACTAGAACCACCCTCGCCGGCACCCTGTACACCCCACCCCTCAGAACCGCCCACCTTACCAATACCAGGGAGAGAGCTTTCACTATCGCCGGCCCCACACTCTGGAACTCCCTTCCTCCCCACCTACGACTCGAACCCTCCTTACACAATTTCAAAAAAGGCATCAAGACATGGCTCTTCAGACAAGCCTATCCAGACATCAATCAAACATAGCCCCTCCTCCCCCCCATCCCCCCTTCCCTCCCTGCCCTCGGTTTATGTTGGGGGGGGGGTTTTGAGGTTTTTTTTTTCTTCCTCCCCCCCCCCACCACCCTACTCTGCCTGCCTTAGACATGTACCAAGGAAATTATGTAAAATAGTTAATTTTCTATTGTTTGTTACTGTTCATCATTGTTAATTCCTGTCATTTTTCGCTAGGCTGCCTCTATAATTCCAGCTGTCTTTATCCCTTACCCCCTCTTCCCTTTTCTCGCCTGCTCCCCTTACCCGCCCCCCTTGTTCAATGTATTTTCTACCTGCTTCAGTTTTTTGTAAACTGGCGTGATGTGTCCTACGAACGTCGGTATAGTAAAAGTTCTTAAATAAATAAAATAAATAAAATTCCCTTTCTAATAATTCCCAACATTCTGTTTGCTTTTTTGACTGCTGCATCATACTGAACTGATGATTTCAATGTGTTATCCACTATGACGCCTAGATCTCTTTCTTGGGTAGTAGCTCCTAGTATGGAATCTATCATTGTGTAACTATAGCATGGGTTATTTTTCCCTATATGTATCATCTTGCACTTATCCACATTAAATTTCATCTGGCATTTGGATGCCCAATTTTCCAGTCTCAGAAGGTCTTCCTGTAATTTATCACAATCTGCTTGTGATTTAACTACGCTGAACAATTTTGTATCATCTGCAAATTTGATTACCTAACACGTCGTCTTTCTTTTCAGATCATTTATATATTGAAAAATACAGGTCCCATTACATATCCCTGAAGCACTCCACTGCCCACTCCCTTCCACTGAAAAAATTGTCCATTTAATCCTACTCTCTGTTTCCTGTCTTTTAGCCAGTTTGTAATCCATGAAAGGACATCGCCACCTAACCCATGACTTTTTACTTTTCCTAGAAGCCTCTCATGAGGAACTTTGTCAAATACCTTCTGAAAATCCAAATACACTACATCTACTGGTTCACCTTTATCTACATGTTTATTAACTCCTTCAAAAAAGTGAAGCAGATTTGTGAGGCAAGGCTTGCCTTGGGTAAAACAAGAAACTTGTGAGGGAGTCGGTTGGACCGTTAGATGACCAAGGCGTTAAAGGGGCTCTTAGGGAAGATAAGGCCATTGCAGAAACACTAAATTAAATTTTTGCTTCTCTGTTTACTAATGAGGATGTTGGGGAGATACCGGTTCCGGAAATGGTTTTCAAGGGTGATGAGTCAGATGAACTGATTCACTGTGAACCTGGAAGATGTAGTAGGCCATTTCAACAAACTAAAGAGTAGCAAATCACCTGGACCGGATGGTATGCATCCCAGGGTTCTGAAGGAACTAAAAAATGAAATGTCAGATCTATTAGTTAAAATTTCTAATCTATCATTAAAATCATCCATTGTACCTGAAGACTTTAGGGTGGCCAACATAACCCCAATATTTTAAAAGGGCTCCAGGGGTGATCCAGGAAACTATAGACCATTGAGCCTGACTTCAGTGCTGGGAAAAATAGTGGAAACTATTCTAAAGATCAAAATCACAGAGCATATAGAAAGACATGGTTTAATGGAACACAGTCAACATGGATTTACCCAAGGGAAGGACCAACAAAACAACAAAAAAATAATTGTAATTCTGTTAAAGTTGTTCCGCTGAATTCAATGTACAGCATTGTTAAAAATGTGAACCGGAGTGAAGGCCTCCGCCAATACTTCGGTATATAAAAGCTTATAAATAAATAAAAAATAAAAGCAAGAAAGGCTAGCTAAAAAAAAGCCGTGAGGGCAACAAAGGGAAGTCTTGCCTCACAAATCTGCTTCATTTTTTTGATGGGGTTAATGAACATGTGGATAAAGGTGAACCCATATATGTAGTGTATTTAGATTTTCAGAAGAAGTTTGACAAAGTGTCTCATGAGAGGCTTCTAAGAAAACTAAAAAGTCATGAAATAGGAGGCCATGTCTTTTCATGGATTACAAATTGGATAAAAGACAGGGAACAGAGTAGGAGTAAATAGTCCAGTTTATCAGTGGAAAAGGATAAACAGTGGAGTGCCTCAGGGATCTCTACTTGGACTGATGCTTTTCAATATATTTATAAATGATCTGGAAAGGAATATGACGAGTGAGGTAATCAAATTTGCAGATGACAAAATTATTCAGAGTAGTTAAATCACAAGGGGATTGTGATACATTCAGGAGGACCTTGCAAGACTAGAAGATTGGGCATCCAATGGCAGATGAAATTTAATGTGGACAAGTGCAAGGTGTTGCATATAGGGAAAAATAACCCTTGCTGTAGTTACACGATGTTAGGTTCCATATTAGGAGCTACCACCCAGGAAAAAGATCAAGGTATCATAATGGATGATACTTTGAAATCATCGGCTCAGTGTGCTGCAGCAGTCAAAAAAGCAAACAGAATATTAGGAATTATTAGGAAGGAAATGGTGAATAAAATGGAGAATGTCATAATAACTCTGTATCGCTCCATGGTGAGACTGCACTTTGAGTACTGTGTAAAGTTCTGATCACCGCAGGTCAAAAAAGATACAGTTGTATTGGAGAAAGTACAGAGAAGGGCGACCAAAATGATAAAGGGAAAGGAAGAGCTCCCCTATGAGGAAAGGCTAAAGAGGTTAGGCTGTTCAACTGGGAGAAGAGGCAGCCGAGGGGGGATATGATAAAGTCTATAAAATCATGAAAGGATCTGAACGGGTAGATATGAACTGGTTATTTACTCTTTTGGATAATTCAAGGACTAGGAGGTATTCCATGAAATTAGCAATTAGCACATTTAAAACAAATGGGTAAATCACTTTACCCTCCATTGCCTCAGGTACAAACTTAGATTGTAAGCCCTCTGGGGATAGAGAAACACCTACAGTACCTGAATGTAAACCAATGTGTTATCTCAGATCGAATGTCGGTATATAAAAATAAATAAATAAATAAATAAATAAATAAATAAATAGATAGATAGATAGATAGATCAGAGAAAATTCTTTTTCACTCAATACAGTTAAGATTTGGAATTTGTTGCCAGAGGATATGGTTAAGGCCGTTAGTATAGCTGGGTTTAAAAAAATGTTTGGACAAGTTCCTGCAGGAGAAGTACATAAACTGTTATTAATCAAGCTGACTTAGGGAATAACCACGGCTAATTAGCGGCATTAGCAGCATGGGATCTATTTAATGATTGGTACTTTCCAAGTACTTGTGACCTGAATTGGCCAATGTTGGAAACAGGATGCTGGGCTTGACTCAGTCTGACCCAGTATGGCAGCTTTTTATGTTGTTATATTCTTATGCTCTGACAGCTGTGGCGATGGGGCTGCACACAGCCTCAGTATGCTAATATGTGAGGATGCACTTTTACACATGTAACCTTTTCCCGGGCTTCTGTGCAAAACTGCATGCAGAGTGCAAAAGCCTGTACCAAGTTCATGTGGTTTTGCACATCCACCCTGATTGCCCCTGTGTTGTTTTTTTTTTGGACTCTCCTTGTTCCCTGGAAATTCCTATGTCTTGGGAGTAGGAAGCTCCACAGTTGAACTCTCTGCGGAGGTCCTGCCAGGCCTCTGTCATGGTCCTGGTGTTTCTTTGGACCTCACAGATCAGGAACATGATGTCTTCATATTCCACCGCTTGGGAGACCAGTCTGGCCATGTCCCTGCCAGTGAAATTTGGCTGATTTGCCAAGGGTCCATTTTGAAATGAACCATTTCAAATAAATATTTGCATTTCCTCCCTCCTTTGGGGGAGGAAATGCAAATATTTTAAATCCTTCACAGGTTCTAAAATACCAGGGCAAATCTGTGCAAACACCTATGGGCTCATATCTGGGACTGCACAAAGATGTTTAAAGTTATCCTCCCTCCATGGTAAAGTATTTGCATGTGTAAGTGGATGCATGGAGATTAATGCTAGAATTATCTAAACTGTGTAGCAGGAGCTATATAGTTTATAAAGCACTGTTTATTTCTGCTTCAAAAGTACATGTGTATATATTAGTATACATGTGTAACACTTTGCTATGGAGTTTGCAGTTTCCCCTGCAGCCATAAAAGTATTTATTATTTTGGGCTATTCTTTCCATCACGTTTATTCTTTCTGCAGATCTGGGAAGGGGGGGGGGGGGTTTCTTGTGGCGGGAGGAAGGAAATCTCTCTTGCCCCAGAAGGAATGTTTTTCCTTATGTGTGTGTATCTCTCTAGAACTGTACTTTCCTCAAGGAAAAAGAATAGGAAAAAGACTCCACACGACCCAAAAGGGAAAAAATCAAAATTGCAGTCATTACAATGGATGAAAAGTATAAAAGTATAGTATAACTAAAGGAATACATTTGTGTTGTACTTTCCTGGCAGAGGAGACTGTCCATGATCCAGAAAGAGGCACTCCCAGGGTGAAGCTCGGCCATTGCACTCGGGCCATGCTGACCTCTGCAATTTCCCCTTATGTGTTGTACAAATCTATTCCTCTAGTTATTCTTTTCATCCATTATAATGACTACAAATCTTTAGTGATGTCAATTTTACTGTGAATATCTGAGAATGTTTACGTAAACCCCCTCCCCAAACCTTCCCCCCAACTTTCCGAAACCCATCCCGAATCAAAGTGATACATATAGAGAAAGTGTCTGACTCTATACAGAGTCTCTATTTATCTCTCTCTCTCCCCTAACTATAAGTCTAGCTGAGCCATGCAGCTTTTTAGCCAAATAAGGAACTTATATGGTTAAGTGGTGGCCACTGAACGTAGGCACATATTCAGCGGCTGCTACTTAGCCACATAACTCCTGCTTATCTGGCTAAATAGTGCTGAAAGCCTTTTGAATATTGACCTCTTAGAAACTATGAGGTGAATTTTAAAAGCCCAGTTCGCGCCTTAATTAGGGGATGTGTGAATAAGTTAGACTAACGCGCATGGAGTGGATCTCAAAAGCCACCCGGATACGCGCGTAACTCCTGCAACTTGCACATCTTGACAGTGGCCTCCTGCCATGTAACTTTATTTTTGCTATGGATGGCGTGTAAGTTAAAAATTAAAGAAAACTAGGCAGATCTTTGGGATTTTAAGGGTCAGGGCTGACTGGGGGTAGTGAAGGCTATTAAACTAGAGGAGTTTGGAGGACCTAACTCTTAACTGGGCAAACTGGGGGTGAACTGGAAATAACGGTGCATGCCCCTTTCAAAATCATGGTAGAAGCAGGATTTGTGCACACCCACTTAAAATTTGGCACACGTGCACACAGCCAGGCTATTTTATAACATATGCAGGCTTATGTACCTGTATGTTATAAAATAGCAGCATTCCTAGATGTGGGCAGATGTATGCTCAGGAGCTGTACAGTTTATAAAATATCATGCATTTCTGCTCCAGAAGTGTGTGCATATGTTTCAGTATGCACGTATATATCCAGTGAAAGAAAATATGTACTTTCTCTGCCCATTTTTATATACATACATGTTTATCTATTCTACAGGCGAAATAATTGCAACAGTGTGCAAATAAACACCTATAAATAAATGCAGAGGCAGGCATAGTTTGAAGTAGTTATCAGTACTTGGAATCACCAATTGGCCAATACCTCCTCTAGTTCTCTCAGTCCTTCTCCAATTCACCTAGACCCTTTAGCACATTACTTGGATAGAAAGTATGATTTTACTTGCATAAGTCAATTAGAAAATGTAAAAGTGTATGAACAAGTTTGCTAATGTATATGTGTACAGCTTTTAAAAATAGCAACTTCTGCACATACTTTGCCCTGAATGCCTCTAGACCGTCCCTTTGTTTCCCCAGTAAAATGTACATACAAAACCAACAATACACATAGACTCTCAACATTTATAAAACACACTGGGCAGGATTTTAAAAGGGTTACGCGCATAAGGTACGAATGTAACCCTTTTAAAACCCCCCTGCTTTTGCATAGGCTCGGCGGCCCTTTTAAAACCCCCCTATTTTGCATACGCTCGGTGGCGCACGCAAGCCCCGGGACGCACGTAAGTCCCGGGGCTTGACTGGGGGGGGGCGTTTTAGGGGCGTGTCCGGGGGCGTGTTTCTGGCTCGGGGCATGGCCGAGTGCCCCAACACAGCGACCTGTGTCAGGGCCTGCCGCGCCAGCGCGCGTAAGTTGCTACTGCCCGGAGGCAGTAGTAACTTTTAAGATAAAGGTAGGGAGGGGGTTTAGAGAGGTCCGGGGGGGTGGGTTAGGTAGGGGAAGGTGCGGGGGGGTGAATGTAAAGTTCCCTCCTACGCCACTCTGATTTCGGAGCGGCCTCGGAGGGAACGGGCAGCGCGCGCAGCGCTTGGCGCGCGCAAGATGCACAAATGTGCACCCCCTCGCGCGCGCCGACCCCGGATTTTATAAGATATGCGCGGATACGCACGTATCTTATAAAATCCCGCGAACAAAAGTACGCGCGCGCGTAGATTTGTAAGATCTACCCCTATATGCGCACCTACATGCTACTTATACATATATATGCTATTTTTACGCATGAAAACCTTTTGAAAATTCATTCAACAAGAAATGAAATATCTTTTGAGGAATCAGAAAATAACCCAGGAAAGATACTAGCGTACACAAGAACAGATATGTTACTTTAAGACCAGTAGGTAGTACTGTAGTACTGCTTTAACATTATGTCACAGACTTAATTCAAAACTTGAACTAGATGAGCTGCAGCAGACTACAAGTCAGTTATGGCCTTATTTCTGTATTAATTAACGAAAGGGTTCTCACAACTGGTCTTTGTGGTCCCCAAACAGGTCTATTATTTAGGGTAATCAAAATATATATCATTGCTTTGCATTTATATGACATCTTTCTGCAGGGTGCCTTACAAAAAAAAATGCTGAAAATTCATAATCAGAGATGTCCTAAAAACATGAATAATAACAAATATAGTATTTTGGGAAAAGCAAAAAAGAGCAGATGAGTTTTAAGTTTAAGTATGTACACTAATTTGGATTAAAGACCAAGTATATGCAAATATATCTCATGCATATACATTTTGGATATCTTAAAAGCAGACCTGTGTGAGAACCTTAAAGAACAATGTTGAAAACTGCTATATTACTTAATGCTACACTGAAGTTGTGCAGTACAGACTGAAATCTCTTTGGGTGTGTTTCTGTAGAGCAAAGTTTTCTGTAAAGGATATGACTCCCAGCCTTCTTTTTATTTCTGCCACACATATCAGCAAAATAAAATAAAAGCAAAAAATAATTAACCTGGAGAAGATGCCTGGTAGATTATTGTGTTTTCACTTTTCTCAGGAACAACAGTATGACACACAGCCAGCAAAGTGAGGAATTCCTTTATCTTAACTGCTGTGGGCTACAAATAAAAAAAAAATATCATGTTAATTCAATAACAACATTACATACAGATGCATTTCATGAGTTCCAGTTGTGTTTGCAATTGTAAACTGACAACATGATTTGTTGCTCTCTCTTTTCATCTCACATTGTTCCCTATCAATTGGAGATATCTAAATATAAAGATTGATTTAACATGTGCAATATAATCTGTGCTACAGAAATAAATTTGAGAATACACTTTATTAAGCAAGTTTGTTTACTTTAAAAGGTGTTTTCTGTAGCTAGCAGAATGTGGTGATGTTATTTGGCAGCACTGAACAGACCCATCTCTCCAAGTTAGTAGAGCTTTGAGCTCTATTGAGCATGTGCAGAAGTTCTAGTGTTGACATTGCCTCATGAAGCTCCTCAGCCTATATCAGAGCTAAGTCTAGCTGTGTAATCAGCTCTCCAGGGAGGTGGGCAGATATCCCATGTCTAATTCATCCTGCTATTTATGGAAAACACAATTTACTGTAAGCAAACTTACTTTTTCCGTTGATAAGGAGGCTAGGGATGTGCAGCCAAAAAGTTTTTGTTGCATTCGTGATTCGGATTCGTCGGGGCGCAAATGTGTTACATTCGGCCGTATGGCGCCCCGATGCGTTAATACGGCGAGTTAAATTCATGTCCCAGCTAAAATTAAAATTAACTACAACCCCCCACCCTCCTGACCCCCCCAAGACTTACCAAAACTCCCTGGTGGTCCAGCAGGGAGTCCAGAAGCCATCTCTGCATTCTCACACCCTCGTTTGCCGGTTTCATCATGGCGCCGATAGCCTGTGCCACAGGGGCTACCGGTGCCATTGGTCAGCCCCTGTCACATGGTCACCGGCGCCATCTTGTGCTCCTACCATGTGACAGGGGCTGACCAATGGCACCGGTAGCCCCTGTGACATAGTATGAGCAAAGGCTATCGGCGCCATTTTGAGTCCTGGCATCAGATGGCTGGCGTGCAGGAGGTCACTCCGGGACCCCCGTTGGACCCACAAGGACTTTTGGCCAGCTTGGGGGGGCCTCCTGACCCCACAAGACTTGCCAAATGTCCAGCGGGGGTCTGGGAGCGACCTCCTGCACGCCGGCCGTCCGATGCCAATACTCAAAATGGTGCCGATCGCCTTTGCCCTCACTATGTCACACATAGTGAGGGCAAAGGCGATCTGCGTCATTTTGAGACGCAAAGGCGATCGGCGCCATTTTGAGTATTGGCGCCATTTTGAGACGCAAAGGCGATCGGCGCCATTTTGAGTATTGGCATCGAATGGCCGGCGTGCAGGAGGTCGCTCCCGGACCCTCGCTGGACTTTTGGCAAGTCTTGTGGGGGTCAGGAGGCCCCCCAAGCTGGCCAAAAGTCCCTGGGGGTCCAACAGGGGTCCCGGAGCGACCTCCTGCACGCTGGCCGTCCGATGCCAGGACTCAAAATGGCACCGATAGCCTTTGCCCATACTATGTCACAGGGGCTACTGGTGCCATTGGTCAGCCCCTGTCACATGGTAGGAGCACAAGATGGCGCCGGTGACCATGTGACAGGGGCTGATCAATGGCACCGGTAGCCCCTGTGACACAGGCTATCGGCACCATGATGAAACCGGCAAACGAGGGTGTGAGAATGCAGAGATGGCTTCTGGACTCTCCGCTGGACCACCAGGGAGTTTTGGTAAGTCTTGGGGGGGTCAGGAGGGTGAGGGGTTTAAATTTTTATTTAGGTGGCCAAATAAAACAGAAATCTGTTAAATACGTGGGGAGTCGCGATGCGTTTTGCATCCCCACGTATTTAACAGATAGGACAAAATAAGTTGCGGATTACAAATACGTGGAAAACGGATGCACATACCTAAAGGAGGCCGATTTAGCTATTACATGTGGGGAGTCCCAAGGTGAGGGTTGCAGCTGAGCGTTTTCTTATTAAACAATCCGGCCCAGACTGGAGAACATATTAGAGTGAGAACAGATTTTGCAAATCTGATTGTCCAAATGTGCTGTCCGTTTTTGAGAGATTATCAAGACAGTAGTGGGATGTAAAGGTGTGAACTGAAGATCAAACTGCAGCTTTGCAGATATATTTGATGGGTACTTCTCGAAGATAAACAACAGAAGCAGCCATGGCGCTCACTTGATGAGCCTTCATAGAGTCTGTGGCTTGCAGTCTTGCTAAGGTATAGCATTGGTGAACACACTTAGCCAGTCAGTTAGACAAGGTACACTTAGCAACCACTACTCCTAACCTGTTGGTGTCGTATGAAATACGACACCAAAAAATTAAAAATAAAAAAATAAAAAAATAATAAATATGACACAAATAGCCAAGAGGTTTTATAATGCAGCTGAGTTCATTTCTTGTAATATGCAAAGGGCCTTTTGCAATCAAGTATATGTAGAGCTTTTTTACTGTTATGCACATAGAAGCTAGGAAAAGGGTAGGCAATATGATGGATTTATTGATATTGAAAGCCGAGACTACTTTAGGCAGAAACTTTGGATGAATATGGGAAATTACCTTGTTGTGGAAGAATTGTATATACAGAGAATAGTGAACGAGAGCTTGGTGTTCACTGACTCTTCTAGCTGAAGTCACTGCGATGAGGAACACCACCTAGGCACCTACCATGTCAAGTACTTTAGAGAATTTGACTCCAGTGGTGCAAAGGGAAGCTTCATTAGTTGGAAAAAGACCTCATATAAGTCCCATGGAACACGTGAATTTTTTACTAGATGTTTGACCTGCCATAGATCTTTCATAAAATGAGAGATCAGTGATTGAGTAAATATCAGTTTGGCATCTAGTTGACCATGGTAAGCTGCTATAGCACTGAGATGTACTTGTACTAAAGAGGTATCAAGATCAGAGTGAGAAAGATGGAGTATTTCAGCAGATTATTAGAGTCACAAAAAAATGGGTCCAAAGAGTTCATTTGGAGTACCTATTCCATTTAAAAGCATAATTTCCTCAAGTTGAATGCTTTTTAGAGAAGACTAATATGTCCACAATCTCTGTAGGTAAGTCGAGATTTGTGATCGCTGATCACTCAACATTCAAGCTGTGAGATTGAGGGCTGAAAGGTTGGGATGATACAATTTCCCCTCTTCCTAAGTTAACAACACAGGATCTAGCCACAGATATTTGAGAGG
Source organism: Rhinatrema bivittatum (assembly GCF_901001135.1). Taxonomy (NCBI): domain Eukaryota; kingdom Metazoa; phylum Chordata; class Amphibia; order Gymnophiona; family Rhinatrematidae; genus Rhinatrema; species Rhinatrema bivittatum. The sequence goes on from NC_042619.1 coordinate 90,172,699, forward strand.
ACTGCTGGAAAGTTCTAAGAGATATGCATACCAGATCTGTCTGGGCCATGCCGGTGCTATAAGGATCAGTCAACCACAGTGCTGGAGAATCTTTTGAACTGTTATGGTGATAAGCAGTAACAGTGAAAAAGTGTATAAGGCTTTGTCCCCAATCAAGGAGAAAAGGATCCTGAGGTAGTCTGTCATCACTTGGCAGAAATGAGAAAAATTAATTGTTTTGTGTTCTGTTGCAATGCGAATAGGTCCATTGACAGTAGATCCCATAAGCTGAACAGTTCATTTGCCACTGATTGCTGTAGAGACCACTCATGCGAATGAAAAATTCTGCTGACTCAATCTGCCAGTGTGTTGGAGAGCTTGGCAGATAGGTGGCTTGTAGCACAGTTTGATTTCTTTCCTCCCAATTCCAGATTTGTAGGGCTTTCTCACAGAGAGACCATGATCCCATTCTTCTTTGCTTATTGACGTAAAACATGGCAACGTGGTTGTCTGATTGAATCATGATGCTCTTTCCCTGAAGGAGATGTGTGAACACTGATAGAGCATGTTTCATGGCTCTCAATTCCAGTAAGTTGATTTGACAACAGCTCTCTTGAAGAATTCGGATGCCCTGAGTTTGAATGGTCCCAGTGTGTGCTCTCCAGGCACTGGTGAAGGCATCCATCACCAGTACCATTTGTTAGAGGAATGAGAGAAGAAGGGATCCTTCCTGAAGAAATGGAGATGAACCCACCATTGTAACTCCCATTTCATTGTCGCTGTTATTTGCACTGGAGGCAAGATCAGTTGAGTTAATTGATCCCACTGGATGTGTAAACCCCACTGGAATAGCAGATTTGAAGATGGGTAAGCAGAATCACTTGGATGGCTGTTGCCATATAACTGAGGAATACAGGGAGCTTTCTGGCCATCAAGAGTGATGTCATGGCGAATGCCCTGCTAGGAGGCTGTTAACGACTGTCGCTGCCTGTCTCTACTCCGCCCTCCTTACCTCTTTGGTGACTCCTCTCACAGTTGATGGATGTCTGGCTGCAGCAGCGTCTGCCTGCCGTCCTCTCTGGCGTCCCCGATCCGGCTTAGGCGCTGCATCCCGCCATGTTGTTCAGCTGCCATAGGGCGCACGCACCGCGTGGCCCTGCTTCTTATTCCTTCTTTGGCGCGAACCTCAAGGGTGTCCCCCTGTGATGATGTCATGCATCCCGGATACAAAAGCCTACTCTGTTTGCTAGCTAAACGAGTTAGCAAGGGACTCCTTACGGATGGGATTCGCTCTCCGTACCTAACTACTTTGCCTCTCCTCTATCAGGGTACCCACTCCTCGGGGGCCTCTCTCTTTTCTTTCAGGTCCCTGTCTGGAACCGGTACCCTCTCCTTGAGGGCCCATGTTCCCGGACTCGCTGCCTGAGCTCACTTCTGCTTGGAAGAAACCGCTTCCTACACCATCAGTGAGTTACCATCTATATTCTCTCAGAGCTGTTCCCTGGAACCAGGTACTCGCTCCTCGAGGGCCTGCCTCTATTCCAGCTTCTGTATTACCTTCCGGGAGAAATCGCTGTGTGAGTATTCAACCAACATGACGCCATACCAGTACCCTGTGTATGCTCCACTGTACTCACTATCTCAGTTTCTCTCCACTACAGCACAGCTATTGAGGGATCGTTGTTCCAGTGTCCTGAGGGACTACAAGCCCAGCCGGGCTTCATCTCTACTCATTACTGCCACCTCTGGTGGCTTCTCAACTCTGTTAATAAAATATAGTTCTGTGTTGTGTCTCCTAAAGCTGAGCCTGACCTGTGGCCCCTCATGAGACTTCCCCCTGTGGGTGTGGTCATCTGCCACAGTGTCCAAGGGTCCAGACAAAGCCTTACAAACAATAACAGAGGCAGGTATGTTCTCTCTTACAGTGAATCTATTCAAGTCCTCATGAACTTAAGTCTTTGAGTGGGCTCTAGGTTTAACTTCTCAAAGTTCACCAGAAGACCTATGTGGTACAGAAGACATATCTTTGAGCAAAGGTAACAGAGCATTTCTTCCCATGACTTTGCTGTGATGAGTCAATCATCCAGACATAGGAAAACGTATGTTCCCTGTGACATAGATGAGCTGCTACTACCACGAGGCATTTTGTAAAGACCCTTGGGGATGATGATAGGCCAAACAGGAGTTCTTGTATTGGAAGTGGTAAGAATCTACCTAGAAGCAGAGGTAGCACCAATACCAAGGGTGGATGGGTATGTGAGCAAATGCATCCTTTAGATCTACCGTGTTTCCCTGATAATAAACCCTACCCTGAAAATAAGCCCTAGCTTGATTTTCAGGATTTTTGGAGTAGGGCTTGAAATATAAGCCCTACTCAAAAAGTAAGCCCTAGTTTAAGTTCCACTCCAAGACTTGCCCGGCACCCCCCCCCACCCAAGATTTACCAAAAGTCCATGGGGAGGGCCCGAAACCCAGGGGGGGGCAGATGGGGGGTTGTAAAAACAAAAAAACCCCAATCCACCCAACCCTTCAATTTAACTTCATTGCACCCACCACCACCCTCTCAACTCCCCCAAAACTTGCAGAAATTGCCTGGTGGTCCAGCGGGAATCCCGGGAGTGATCTCCCGCTCTCGGGCCATCGGCTGCCAGTAATCAAATGGTGCTGATGGCTCTTTGCCCTTTCCATGTGAAAGGCTATCGGTGCCATTGGCTGGCCTCTGTCACATGGTAGAAGCAATGGACTGACCAAAATAAGGGGCATGGAATGGCTGTCCTATGAGGAAAGGCTGTTCAGTTGGAGAAGAGACGACTAAGGGGGGATAAGATAGAAGTCAGCGGCACGTCTTTTGACCAACACCAAATTACATGAACACATTTCCCCTGTCCTTCTAAAATTACATTGGTTACCAATTTCCTGGAGAATTAAATACAAAATCCTAACCATTTTACATAACCTGATTCACAGCCACAATAGCCCCTGGCTTTCCACAATTCTTCACCTTTACATCCCCTCACAAACCCTCAGATCTCAAAACCAGTTTCTTCTCCAGATTCCTTCCCCCAAATCTACAAGACTCAATATAACAAGAGAGTGGGCCTTTTCCATCCCTGGCCCCATCTTATGAAATTCCATACCCAATTCCATCAGAATATTAAACGATAACAAGATTTTAAGAAGGCCATAAAGTATTACCTATTTAAACAGACTTTCAAAGACGTTTTATGATTTTATCCTGTCTATGTCCAGTTTTGTCCACTGACATGGTCCTCTACCTTAAGTTTGTCTGTAGTTTCCCTATTACCTGTTTTTGTTTATTCATTTATTGATTTTATTCTTTTTAATTGAATTTATTTTATATGTAAATGCTGTACAATACTTCTTTATTATGCTCATTTGAGCTCAGTCAGAGAGAGGACCCTCTCTCTGACTGAGCTCAAATGAGCCCAAAAATCTGGAATGCATTACCACTTGACATTAGAACAGAACCAAGCATTCAGAAGTTAAAAAACTGATAAAGACCTGGCTATTTGAGCAGGCATTTAATGAAGTAAATGGAGCCAGTAGTTGATTACTTCAATAGCCGATTAAGACATTAAATTTTATTAAGTTTTAGGTTATAGTTTTATTAGTATGAGGATAAATTTCATAATATGGTGGCCAGGAAGGTTAGGGTAGAATCCTTAGAGCCGAGGAATTTTGCTGAAATTCTGAAGTATTAATGATAGTATTCATTGAAGAAACAATGCGCAGAAGCACGTAGAATTGTTTTAAGGAATTCATTTTATGCTATCTATATAAATAAAAATGTTAAATAGTTTGGACAAAATCGCTAATCTCAGAAACCACTGAACCGACTGCTTTCAAATTTGGACACAACCTTCATTTCGCATACAGGAAGGTGCTTCTGTACTTACATTACAGATATGTCACACCTGTGACAGGTAAAATTGGTTTAAACATTTTTTCGAGAAAACAGCGACATCTGCTGGACGTAAGCGCCATCTGTTACACCTTACACTTACACACGCTACAGTAATCATTTCGCCAGTCCAGGTCCATGTTTCACTTCCATTTTAATACATTCGCGCACTTTTTTCGCCAGAAGATAACTATTTACTTTACAGATAAAATACACCCACCACCCTCCTCATGCCCCCCACACACAATCCAAATTGATTTACTTCCCACAGCCTCCCAACACACACAAAACCACCCTCCTCACACCCCCCACACGCCAAATTTATTTACTTCCCAGGCCCTCACAACACACACAAAACCTGACAGAAGTCCGGGAGTCTCCAGCGGGGGGCCAGGACCGGTCTGGGACACATCTCCTGCACTACGGCCGTCGGCTGCCAGCACTCAACATGGCGCCGATGGCCCTTTCCCTTACTGTGCCACTCGGGGACACCAATGGCAGCAGTAGCCCATGTGACATAGTAAGGGCGAGGGCCCCTCGGTGCCATTTTCAGGACTGGCAGCCGGCGGACCTTTGCCCCTACTATGTCAGAGGACCTACTGCTGCCATTGCTCCACTCCACTGACATAGTAAGGGCAAAGGGCCATCGGAACCCGTTTCAGTGCTCGCAGCCGACGGACCAACACCAATACATCGCTCCCGGACCGCTCCTGAACGCCCGCTCCACCAACAGACATTTTTATCAGGTCTCGGGGGTCTGGAGGGTGGGGGGGTGGTAATGAATTTATTGCGAACATCTTGGGGAGTGGTCACGAGGGGGGGGCAGGTTTCATTCATTCAGCAACTCTGGGAGGGGGCAGGGGGGTGGGCTACTGTTTTTCGCAGGGCTGGGGGAGGGAGGGCAGGAGAGTGTGGGGTGGTTAGTTTAAGAGAACTTTTCTCATACGGTTGTTTTTTGGGGGAAAGGAGAGGTTCACACACAAATACATACACTAAACTTGCATGATCTCGGGAACGCACCAAAATAGCCCTCCCCAGACCACAAAACAAATTTGGAAGTGCAAATTTGGTTAGGCACTCCCCTATTTGGCTACATAACGCGCACAGACGCCCAGGGACAGACCACATGTAGCACCAACAATTTTAATTTCTCAGGTCTTGGGAGGGGGCAGGAGGGTGGGGGGTTATTATTTGATTTAAAGGGTTGGGATTGGGGGGGGTTTGGGGGGGGGGGGGGTTCATATGGTTTTAGAGTAGACAGGTTACCAATACAGCACAGACTTGAAAACTAAAAGGCACAATGAAAAGCTGTTAAGTCAGATCAACTGGGTCCACCAGAAGAAAGTTAGGAAAGAAAAACATTCAAAACAAGGTTGTACAGAGAAGAGCTGGCAAAGGGTGCCATTTATAAAGCCATGATAATGTGTTATCTACTGGTAAATGCATTACCACATGGATAGTTAGCAGAATTTGAAATTCCATCCATTATCTGTAGCTCAGCAAACCCAGAACATCTTGTGTAGGTAAATGAGTTGATTTGCATGGAAATGCATGCAAATCATCTCAATATGGAACTCAAATAATACAGCTTGTGTTCAAAGTTCACAATCTCTGTTATTTGATGAACATTAACTACACCTCAAAAGGTGTTGTTAACATTCCTCCAGGAGCATTGAAATGCCAGTGCATGATCATTGCTTCTTGGGTCTTTGTTTAAAGACGCTAAATGTCCCATAACTCCCCCTAGCCTAAGTGATCATATTCATGGGGGGGGGGTCTAGTGAGACTAACCGCCACTTAATCCCCCTGCCAGTCCTTGAAGTGGTTAAAGTTTAAGAAATAAAATTACCAGTCCCAGTCCTATCACCCCAGTTCATATTCTCCACCCCCCTTTGGGGCAAACAAATGTCCCCTGCTTCTGGCACCAATCTCCAGTTCTCCTGAACCTCTGACTAATGATTTTAAAGCCCAGGTAATCCAACAGTGGTAGGAGTAGCTCCTCAGGCTGTTGTTTCAGTATGTGCCATTTTCAAAATGGTGCTGGCCAGCTTCAGATGAACCTTTGTCCCTTCTCTCGAGTGTGGTTAAATGGATACACGCACCTTTGATTTCTTGAAACTTGAGGGCCCATTCAACCTCTAAACTATAGTGTGGCAGCTGAATGTGGTTAAATCCTGACAATGCCTAGAGATGATTCTTTGTGTCTGCTTTGTTTATAGGAAGCATGACACAGATATTCTTGTGCCTTCACCAGTGATTTTTCTCAAAGAAGGTGGATGAACATAGCTACCAAATCCTCAGGTGAATTTTAGAAGAGCTTGAAAGGTTCCCTGATACCTGCAACTGAAAAAGGAAGGCCTCTGCCATCTTCAGCAAAACATTAGTTTAGGAAATGGCCTTCAGTGGCGAATGACTTCCACAGACTGTGAATAGAACTGTAGGAGATCCAGAGCATAGTCCTCTTCAGAACCACTCTTTACAGAAATATCAGTCTCGGAGCTTTAGATTCCTTTGATGCTGCCTCATAGTAACATAGTAAATGATGGCAGATAAAGACTAACTGCCCCATCCAGGCTACCTACATTAATATTTTCTCTCTGGTTTTCTAACACTAAAGTAGAGAAGCACGCAAATTTCCAATGCTTAAACACGAGCTCCCTTGCCCATTGCCTCCATTCAACCTCTCAAACCTGCTGCCACCATGACCCCTTCACAACCATCACAGATATATCCCTCTTTCATATCTTCTACCCGTTATCTCCCACCGGCCCTTTAGCACTGTGGTCTGTACCTGTACCAAGTATTTTTAAATTCTATTATGATTTTGGTTGCCATTATCTCTTTCAATAGGCTATTACAGGCATCAATCACCTTCAGTAAATAAATATTTTCTCTATTTTTTCCACACCTTCCTTCCTGCAACTTCACATCATGGCCCCTTGTCCTTGAATTTTCTCTTCTATGGAAAATTTCAACTTCCTATGCTTTATTGAAACCTGGCAACTATTTGAAAGTTTCTAACATTGTTCTCTCCTTCCATCCCTTCTTTCCTCTAGCAATTACATTTTAAGGGTCTTAAACTTTTCTTTGTAGTGTTGTTTTTCAAGCCCTGTATATATTTAACAGCCTTTTTCTGAACTGCCTGCTTAACTGATTAGGGTGAAGTTGAAACTAAGACTAGGAGTAGCTGATGTCAAAGGCATTGTTTAAACAGCTTGGTAGTTCAGTGACAGTGCTGTATACTGCCATGAAGGGGGAACTTGGTTTGATTCTCAGCTCAAGTCTTTTTCTTCTTGGGTCAGCCAAGTCTGGGGATGGTGCGGAGGCAGCATTCACACCCCCTGAGAAACAGGGAATCATAGTCTTTGTGCAGTGGCAATGCCTAGTTTTGGGATTTAGGGCCCATGATTACAGGGAAAGAGCCCTCATGCTTGGCCCTCAGCCAAGAACTTTTGCTGCAATAACTGAACTTACGGTAAAGTTGGAAGGGTATATAAAATAGGGAAGGAAAATCCCCAGGTAATTGTGAATGATGGCTCATGATGCCAGATCCCAGCTCTGGTTCTGATTGAGCTGGAAATCAAAAGAGCAGGAAGAAACTGCTGGGGCAAAATGGAATAAATAAATAAAAATAAATAAATAAATAAATAAATAAATAAATAGGAAACTTGGTGGGATTGAAGTCAAAATGGTCAACATGACTGATGCTGAGATGGCCAATCTAACTCTTGTGATAATCTGAGCCAATGCTGTTATCAAAATCCACACCAGAGTGAGCACTGGAATACCTGCTGCCAAACTTGTCCTTTAGTGTCTTGTGAACCGTTTGGTCAATACTCATTGTGAAAGATGATATATAAATGTTTTTAAATAAATAAATATAAATAAATAAATAAATAAGCCCATTGTATGCACCTCAGCATCTTTGAGGCACTGATCAAAGGACTCCAAAACTATGCTGAACCCCATACCAAAACTCTCAGTGACAAAATGGGCTGATCTCGTGTGTGACTAAATATTCACAAAGACCAATCAGAGGTTCCCTTCAAAGCTTAGTGGATAACTCTTGGGAGACCAGCATAGATTAGTCTCAGCACAGGAGAGTAGGAGTCCTCCACATAAGGCTGCTTTAGAGTGTGGAATATATTTCAACCACATCTAAACCTTCAGAGTCATGTGCCACGTCGGGGGGTGGGGGCAAGACTTCTATAACTCCACATGATGTTCAGTGTTCAAATATTTCCATTTATAATGAGTTCTTCGAGCCCTTGTACAAGTGAATGGAGGAGAATTTCATTTTCTTGGATTTGCTTGCTTTACCCTTGAAGCCACTCCAACTTCCTCAAAACTCTGCAGTGTGGCAGATCATCGGATCAAACAAAAGAGATCATTTTTCTTCAGTACTGTGTGACTTCCAATGGCTTCCCATTCAATGGTGGAATAAAATATAAAACTCATTGCCCCAAGAATTTAGACTAGCTGGTTCAACAAAGAGCTTACTAAAGGCTTTCTTTTTCAGGCAAGCATTTTCTTAATTAAGCTTAATTAAGCTCCAATTGTGAGTTTTTATTTATGTGGGTTTTTTTGTTTGTTTGTGTACTAAATATGTAGGTTTTGGAATGTGAACTGCCTAGTGCCATGGATATTGGAAGTATATAAATTGGAATAAATAAATCCCTCTGACTATGCCTATCCTCAGATCAAGAACCTGAAGTATTTCAAGAGCACTTTGACAAGGCCTGGCTATCAGACAAACTGGAGTCAGTTCCCTGAGTGTTCTTTGCAGGCTTTAAGGCTTGGCACTAGATTTGCTCATATCAAACAGGCAGGCTCCAAACATGTCCTGCCAGCCCAAACCACTCTTCTGATATCTTGGTATAAAATCTGTACACATAGACATCATGGCCTATAACTAGCCACTTGTGCCCTTCTCATGAAGACTCATAAGGGGCATATTCTGGGAGCACTGTGGACACTTTTAGAAATTGCTGGTTTGAGTCAAGGGTAAAAGAAGAAATTTTTCAACAGAAAACTTGTGCTAAGAAGAAAATACATGACAGAGCCACAAACATTAAAAAAAAATGTTATGGTAAGACAACAATGATGAAGAAGAAAAATACTTGAAAGATGTCAAAAAGCCTATCTAAAGAAACTATACAGAAGAAAAACAATATTGCCCATTGAAATGGTACAAAAGGATCAAAATAGCAAAAATAAAGCTATGAAAAATGTTATAAACATGGCAACAACAGTGATTTATCGAGTTATCCTTCGACAATGGATCCAAAAGAACCTAGATAAGTATTAGGTCTGCTGGCGAGCAGTAAGTTTCTTGCTCATATCCGAAGCCTTCCTAGAAAGCTCTAGAATTCTCTGATTTGACATATGATATATTTATTTATTTATTTATTTTTAATTTTTATATACCGATGTTCCTGTAAAGAATACATATCGCACCGGTTTACAAGGAACTGAACAGTCGCCTCCAGGGCGGAAATACATTAAAACAGTCGCCTCAAGGCAGAATACATTAACACAAGTATACAGGAAAACTATTAAAAGAGAACTTTCATAAACTCAATTAAATGTAACTGTGAACCATAAATCAGGAACCATAAATCAGGAACATATGTACAGAGGTAGGTATATCGTCTGTCGCTTCACCAGATTTTAGCTCTCAGGGAAAGCTTGAGTGAATAGCCAAGTCTTTAGCTTCTTTTTGAATGTCGGAAGGCATGGTTCTTGGCGGAGGTCCGGTGGTTACATGATATAGATCATGTAACCTTCCATCTGTATGATTCATTCTAGCTGTTTGTTATCAGTGAAAGAGACAGAGTCTGTAGATCATTTTCATGGTTTAATATGTGTTAAACTGCATTTTTTTCTAAAATGGGAAATAGTGAAGGCAAAGTTTCTTCTTTACCCAAGTGAAGTTTACGCACCTACCTGCAGAAATATTTTACCTTGCCATTATTAGAAGGGGCGATGCTTTTAGTTCTGCTAAAACCTGGTAAAATTAATTTTGAATGAGATCATGTTTCACCATCATCAATTAGCAGGAATGGGGTATCCGCTCACAGAAGTTCTGTAGCAAGAATAGCATTAGTGCTGCAGATCATAAATTTGAATTTTGGCAGAGACTGCATAAGCATCAGATCATTGTTGATGTAGACATTCTTATCAATTTCTTATTTGCAGTACTAAATTCAGCACAAGCTAATTCTCTGTGTTATAGTAGAACCACTGGAAAAACAGACGTGACATGCAAGTTAACCAAAATAAACTTGCAGAAATATGTAACGCTATATCATTTCTTTAAATTTCCTTCAGGTATAAAATAGTGGCCCTGTTCTATAGTAATATGATGAGAGAGAATTCTACAGACATAAGATCAGGTTTAATTAGCAATAAAGTCAGAATGGCACTTATGACAGTCACTGTGCACCTCAGAAGACAGATATTCCTCAAGGGTTACCATACCCTACATACATAAGGCCAGAAGATGTAACACGAGAAAGAAAGAATTATAAAAAAAAAATCTCTGTCTTAACTTATACTTGAATTGTAATGTTATCTTCTATGTTCATACAATTTAGCGAAAAGACAATGCTCATTTTCTGACACTTTCTTCTGAAGCCCAACAATGTGTATCATATCAATGTAAGTCATTTGATACTTAATATAATAATAATAATAATAATAATAATAAATCATTCCAGTGACAAAGTTCTGCAACAATCAGACTTGGCACTTCATGTACTGAATAGATTTTGATCCCTAAAGGGGCTCAAGAGTTTTACCAATTTAAAAGAACATGAGGAAAACAAGCATGTCCATCAATATCTTTGACACTATGAAGAGAACATGCTCTGAGGAATATGGGGTATGACTGACATAAGGCCCCAAGGCTCCATTCATTCAACCTTACCCAAATTTCCTGCAGGAAGATGTTTTACTTCAGCAAATAAAAACAATCACATCCTAGGTTCGAAAAGTGGACTTACAGGCCCCTGTGCATCTCAAGAAAAACAACTGAAATCACATGCCATGGATTTTAAGACCAACCTCTATCCAGAATTGCATATGTTATCAGGTTCATTATAATATGCATGACCCATTTCAACTATATCTTGATATATGCAGTCACTCTGATGATATCACCAACATCTGGAACTGGAGAGAGGAAGCCTAGTGCGGATATTCTCATTAAATCAGCTCACACTAATACCAAAGAAATCCATGTACACATACTTCAGTCACCACACTTCCCCATTTAAATATGCTCAAAACCACTTATACACTCACAGTCCACATTCCTTTAAATTCCTCTATAGTGACACTTCATGGTCAACTAAGGTACTTTCATGCCATGGCCCTCAGATAATTTCCTGCATTACCTGACTGACTGAATTTTATTTATTAAAACATATTTATTATATGCTTATTTTAACAAATTCTAAATGAGTTACAATATAAAAGCAACAGAAAAAATATTTGTCCACATTATTTTATTTATTTATTTAGTTGTTGGTTTATTTAAAAGGATTTACTTCCCACTTTATTCACAATTCAAAGCAGGTTCCATTAAAAAAAAATCCATAAATTGTTAATTACAAGCCAACATAAAACTAAAAAACAACAAATTGGCTAAGATAGAACAACAAGGCAACTTAAATAGAGCCTGCAGAAACAGATGAGAGAGGGAATAGCTCATATGCCTAAACATCAGGTCCAAAGGCTTATCAAAATAAGAAAGCCTTTATCTGTTGCAATGGAATACAAATTGTTGGGTAATGAATTCCAAAGGGTGGGTCCAGCCACCAGGAAGATTTACTCCCAGTTTCAAACAAATGGGTGAGCCATGGGGAGGGGACCTTAAGAACACTATGCTCTGAAAATCTTACAGTTGAATTTTCAAAGGATTTACACATGTAAATTTAATATACTATCATAGCAATTTTCAAAAGCCATTTACCCTCATAAGTGCTCTTTATGGGGTAGATTTTCATACAGGGCGACCTCGCGTACTTTTGTAGGCGCATCAGGCGCAAACAAAAGTACGCTGGATTTTAGTAGATACGTGCGGAGCCGCGCGTATCTGCTAAAATCCTGGATTGGCGCGCGCAAGGCTACCGATTTCGTGTAGCCGGCGCGCGCCGAGCCGCGCAGCCTACCTCCGTTCCCTCCGAGGCCGCTCCGAAATCGGAGCGGCCTCGGAGGGAATTCGCTAACGCCCTCCCCTCACCTTCCCCTCCCTTCCTCTACCTAACCCACCCCCCCGGCCCTGTCTAAACCCCCCCCCTACCTTTGTTGGGGGATTTACGCCTCCCAGAGGGAGAAGTAAATCACCGCGCGCCAGCGGGCCGCTGGCGCGCCTAGACACAACCCAGGGGCGGTTCTGGAGGGCGCGGCCACGCCCCCGGACCGCCCCGGGCCGAAACCACGCCCCCGGGCCCGCCCCAAAACGCCACCGACACGCCCCGAAAACGCCACGCCGATCGGCCCCGCCCCCGACACGCCCCAACACGCCCCCTCGGAAAACCCCGGGACTTACGCGAGTCCCGGGGCTCTGCGCGGGCCGGCAGGCCTATGTAAAATAGGTGCACCGGCGCGCAAGCCCTGCTCGCGTAAATCCGGGCAGATTTACGCGAGCAGGGCTCTTAAAATCCGCCCCTATGTGGGTAAAATCTATGGACAATTGAATGACATATATTGTAGCAATTTTCAAAAGCTCATTTACATGGGTAAAGTGTGTAAAACCCAATTTTAAGCAGGTAAATGCTTTTGAAAATCAGGCCCTTAGATGGTAACTTTGAAAAGTCAGAATCCAAGTCAGAAAAATATATATTATGGTATGGAGTATCAGCAAGCCTTGTCGCGTGTGTTGCATCCATTGGTCACAGACGGCTGCAATCGCTCTGCCTTACCTCTTTTTCTCCCCTTTCTCTTTCTTTGGGCAAGATGGCTGCCTTCGGTGCCGAGTGCCGAGGGTCTTGACGTTTCCAAACCAGTATGGGCCTCGGGCAGGCGTAACTTTCTTAACAAAGGTGGTCGGGGGGGGGATTTAGTTAGGGCTGGGGGGTGGGTTAGGTAGGGGAAGGGGGGGAAGGTGGGGGGGCCAGAAAAAAAATTCCCTCTGAGGCCGATCCGATTTTGGAGCGGTCTCGGAGGGAACAGAGGCAGGCTGCTCGGCTCGGCGCGCGCAGGTTGCACAATTGTGCATCCCCCTGCGTGTACCGACCCTGGATTTTATAACATGCGCACACCGAGTTGCGCGAACAAATATACGCCTGCGCATAACTTTAAAAATCTACCTCTAAAAGGTTTAGGGCATTAGGCTGGTAGTACAGAAATTCTATTTCAACAATTTTCACATAATTGTCAGTAAGTTGTCTTAAGATACTTATATAATCTCTCATTATTTAATATTTTCTTTGTCCTTATTATTGTATTTTCTGCATTTTGATGTTTTTTAAGTTAGATTGTATGCATGTTTGAATAACCAGGTTTTCAGCTCGCGTTTGAATCTCTTTCTTTCTGGTATCCAACGTAGTGTCTCAGGTAGAGAATTCCACAGTTTTGGGCCCGCTATGAAAAACACACAATCTCTTATTTGCATCAGATATGTACTCCAAATTGTAGGCAATAGTCAATAGTCCTTTATGTTGAGATCTTAGTGTTCACTGCCATGTGTATGGTTGTAATATCATGCTTATGAGACCAGAGTTATTGGTGTGGCTGATTTTAAATATTAATGTTAATATTTTATAATATATTTGGGATTGTACTGGCAGCTAATGCAGCGATATCAGCAAGGGTGGAATGTGATCAAACTTCCATGTTCCTAAAAAAGTCTTGCTGAGGCATTTTGTAAAATTGTAATGGTTTTAATAGACATGTAGGAAGGCCTAGTAATAAGGAAGTTACAGTTAGAGATGTGAATTTTGTTTTGTGTGGCCCGATCGGGTTTTTTGTTTTTATCGGCTGCGCCTGAGAACCCACCCCGACACTACAAAACAGCTCCCTTAGCTTCCCCCACCCTCCCGACCCCCCCCCCCCCCCCAAAAAAAAAACTTTTTAAATTACCTGGTGGTCCAGTGGTGGTCCCGGGAGTGATCTCCCACTCTCGGGCCATCGGCTGCCATTAATAAAAATGGTGCCGATGGCCCTTTGCCCTTACCATGTGACAGGGTATCCGTGCCATTGGCTGGCCCCTGTCACATCGTAGGAGTAATGGTTTTCTCAATTGATGGCATAACAGGGTATTTTCCACAGTGAGGAAGGCAGCTGTTAAATCAATTAGCACCAGAAAATAAGATTCATCATTATCAAACACATAGGACAGAGTCCATTAAAGAGATGAGTAAAGTGTCAGTTAAGTGATTTTTTCTAAATCCAAATTGATTTGGGTATAGAATATCATGTTCTTCCAAGTGGTTTACCAGTTGAGATAACGCTGCTTTTTCAAGAACTTTTGAGAGAAATGACAAATTGGATATTGGATGATAGTTGTCCCAATAGTCAATTCTACCAGTTTTATTTTTTAGGATTGGTTTTATCACAGCTTGTTTTGCCCTATGTGGAACTAATCCTTCTGAGAGCAAATGACTGATTATGGTTGCTATTGTTGGAGTGATTATGCTGTGTACTTGTTTCAAGGAACTAGCTGGAATTGAGTCACGTGGCTGAATAGCAGGATTAATTTTAGTGATGATTTGACTAATTTCAAGTTTAGTTTCACTGTCTAATGCAGTCCATTTACCCTGACCATGTGTTTCTTCAGGTTTTTTTTGTTGGTGAGCAGGTGGGGAATTGCATTTTCAACCTATTGATTTTATCTAGAAAAGAAGTAGCATATTCATTGCAAGCGTTCTTTGCAAAGTAATAGTTACTTGAGATGGAAGTTGACAGGCCCTTGATTAAGTTTTAACAACCTCAAAGAGCAATTTAGAATTAAATATTACCCCATGAATCTGTTTAGCATTGTAGTCTTTTTTCTCAGGGTCTGTTTAGTAAATCTTAACTCATCATTGTACAATGGCTTCTTTTGTTTCGAGGTATTCCTTTCTTTCTGAATAGTTTTTGTCTGTACTGGACTCAGATTTTCAGCTATTTCATTGACGATCTTATCCCAGGAATCAAATGCCGAGGAGGCATTAGCTTGATTATAATCAAGTAGTTTATTTTTAATTGATTCTGCCAGTACATCCATTTCTATCTTTTTTCTGAAGTTGAATGTTTGATTATTATGAGTTGGGTTGAGGAAGGTTATTTCTGCCTTTACTAATTGGTGATCGGACCAGGGCAGGATAGTGTGGGAAGTACTGATAAGACAATTATTGTATTTGACAAATATTAGATCTAGGATATGTCCTGCTTTATGAGTAGTGTTAATGACAAATTGTGACCATCCCGTGGCTTCCATTGCCTCTAAAAACATTTCACAAGCTGTGGTTTTAGGTGTTCTATCTACATGTAGGTTACAATCTCCTACAATTAGGGTAGAGTCTGGTGATGGAAATGCCTTAGGGGTAGATTTTAAAAAGCATTTACTCGAGCAAAACTGGTTTTTGCTCGCGTAAATACACTTTACTCAAGTAAGTGGGCTTTTCAAAATTGCTACAATATATGCCATTGAATTGTCCATAGGATTTACTCAAGTAAGTGCACTTTACTCGAGTAAATAGCTTTTGAAAATTGCTACGATAGTATGTCACATTTACATGCGTAACTCCTTTGAAAATGACCCCCTTAGTGAATAATTCAATTAGAGGTGAGCACTCTTTTTGAAGCATTCCAGGGGGACAATAGACCATTCTTATGTTTAGTTGAAGTGATTTTAGTATTGCCACATCATAGGGGTGGTTAATCTCTACTTAATGGTTAATGGACTTTTCCTCCATAAACTTTTAAATGCAGTTATACTAATAGCTTTCACCATATCATTTGATAATGAATTCCAAAGCTTAATTATGCATTAAAGGCCAGATTTTTAATGGCCCACGCACGTAAAACACAGGGGTTAGGTGTGTGGTCGGGCCTTGTGCGAGCTGCATGCATTTTAAAAGAACCCCAGCCACAGGCGTAACCCCTGTTATGCGCACAAGAGCCGGGCCTCGGCAGAGGGGCAGGGAGGGCCGGTCTGGGGGGTGGGGAGGAGCGGGGCTAGAGGCGCTGGGTACAGTGGTCATTTGCTGCTGTGCCGGGGCACGGAACTTACTAGAGCTCCTTTGCGGGAGCAAAAAAAAGGTAAAAAAATGGGGGGCCCTAGGATAGGGATAGGGGGTGGGTAGGATAGGGGAAGGGGAAGGGAGGTTAGGGTAGGGGGGGTAGGAAAGTTCCCTCCATGTCTGCTCCTAAATTGGAGCGGACTGGGAGGGAACTGTGGAAGGCTCCGATGCATCGCCGCACGAATGTCTACAAAAATGACCCCCCTTTGTGCGTGCTGCCGCTGGTTTTACAATATGCTCACACCGGCACGTGCCGGTGTGAGCATATTGCATGTGCGCGAGTAGTTTTTAAAAATCTACCCTTAAGTAAAAAGATATTTTCTCTTATTAGTTTTAAATGCATTACCTAGTCACTTCATTGTGTGTCCCCTGATCTTTTACTTTTCAAAAGAGTAAACAACTGATTAAAATGTACTTGTTCTAATCCACTCATTATTTTATAGACCTCTATCATATCTCCCCTCAGCTGTCTCTTCTCCAAGCTGAAGAGCCCTAACCTCTAACTTTTCTTCACAGTGGAATTGTTCCATACCCTTGATCATTTTGGTTGCCCTTCTGTGTATCTTCTCTAATTCAGCTACATCTTTTTTGAGATGTGGTGAATGGAACTGCACACAATACTCCCTAGCATTCTATTTGCTTTCTTGGCTGCTGCAGCTGCACACCGAATGGAAGATTTCAACGTACTTTCAACAATGACACTTAGATGCTTTTCCTGAGTGGTGACTCCTAATATGGAACCTTGCATTGTGTAACCATAATTTGGGTTACTCTTCCCTAAGTCTATCATTTTGCACTTGTCCACATTAAATTAAAGTTTCCATTTGCATGCCCAGCCTCTGTTGCGTCCGTTGGTCTTCAACGGCTTCGCCCCGCATAGCTCTCTCTACTTGCAGCTCCTCCCACTCACCTTGGACTGATGGCCGCCATGGCATCTGCTTGCCGACCTCTCTGGCATCCCTGGACCGGCTTTGATGCTGTCTCCCGCCATTCTCTTTCAAGGTACCTCTAGGTGCGTGCGCGCACGCCACCCTCATCTTTATTTCCACGCGTTGGCGCGAACCTCAGGGGGTGCCCCCCTGTTCTGACGTCACAACTCCAGGGTATATCTGCCTATTGCATTTGCTAGCTTGTTGAGTTAGCAACGGAATTCATACGGATGGGATTCGCTCTCCGTTCCTAAGCTACTCTGCCACTCCAGCTCTAACTGGAACTCTTACTACCCTTCGGGGTCACTAACGGGGTACCTGCTCTTTGGGGGCCTCTCTGCTTCTTTCAGGTGCTATCAGGAAACCGGTACTCGCTCCTCGAGGGCCCATGTTCCCTGTGTCGCTGCCTGCAACCTCTACCTTCTACTTGGAAGAACTAACTACAGTCACCATCTGTGAGTACAGAAAACATCTCTCTCTACAGTACTGATTCGCCGGAATCAGGTACTCGCTCCTCGAGGGCCTGCCCTCTGCTCCGGTGCCAGACCTCTCGTCTAGTTGAATCTCTGCTACTGCTAGTGAGTACAACGCAACTGAGTCTCTCTGCTCTAAGGGATCAGGTACTCGCTCCTCGAGGGCCTGCTCTCCCTGTCTCGGGGCTCTCCTATTCTACTTGGGACTCTGAATGCTAATTCTATTGTGTGCTCATAACTCTCAGTCTCTTTCCACTACAGCACTGCCTACAGAGGATCCGCTGTTCCAGCATTCTGTGAGAGACACGCCCAGCCGGGCTCTACAACTACTACTCACTACTGCCACCTCTGGTGGTTCCATATACTGTTTAATAAAAGATTCAAATCTGTCCATGTCTGACCGGAGTTTAGCCTGGCACTGTGGTCCCTCACGGGACTGCCCCCCGATGGGCGTGGTCAGCTGCCACAGTGTCCAAGGATCCACCCAATCACCAATAACCATAACAGTCTCCTAGTTTTGCAAGGTCATCTTACAAGTTCTCACAATCCTCTTGTGATTTAACAACTTTGAATAAGTTGGTGTAATCAGCAAATTTGATCACCTCACTTGTCCCCATTTCCAGGTCATTTATAAATATATTGAAAAGCAGTGGTCCAAGAACAGATCCCTGGGGCACTCCACTATTCACCTTTCTCCATTGGGACAATTTACCATTTAGCCTTACTCTGTTTTCTATGTTTTAACCAGTCAGCAATCAACAACAGAACTTTTTAATTTCCTAAGCAATCTTTGATGAGGAACTTTGCCAAATGCTTTCTGGAAATCCAAATACACTATATCAACTGGCTCATCTTTATCCATGTTTATTTCCGTCCTCAAAAAAATGTAGCAAATTTGTGAGGCAAAACTTCCCTTGGCTAAATCCATGTTGGCTTTGTTTCATTAAACTATGCCTATTTATTATATTCAGCAGCTTTGTTCTTTATGATAGTTTCTACCATTTTGTCTGTCACAGGCATCAGACTCACTGGTCTATAGTTTCCTGGATCACCCTTTGGCGTTACATTGGCAACTCTCCAGTCTAGTGGCTATTTAGGTTTCAATCTCTCCATAAGAATGAACTAGCTGTAAATGACAGGTTCAGCACTCCTGTAGTATATCTACTTCTGTTTCACTCTACATGCTAACAGTACACCCAAATAGAGGTAAAGTGGTCTTCTTCACCCAGAATCCTCACCAGGATTTTTCTCAGTAATGGAAAGAACTCCTTCTTGAGAGACCCGTCACAAATACAAAACAAGCTATAAATACAACAAAAGAGATGTGACACCTTATCAATATAAACAGGAAAGAGAGAACTAAATGTATCATTTTGCATAGAAAAATATTAAAAGAATTAAGACTTCTTTAATAAGTACACTAAACAGTTGTTACATTGTAACATAGTAATGAAGGCAGAAAAAGACTAAATGGTCCATCCAGTCCACCCAGCAAGTTTCTTATGGTAGTAACTGCCGCTCCATGCAGGTTACCCCCATGCTTTCAGCTAAGGGTAGCAACTGCCACTCCGTGCAGGTTACCCCAATGCAGAAATGTTATACCATCCCTTTCTTTAAGTCTTTAGGGATCCGCAATGTTTGTCCCATGCTCTTTTGAATTCATTAACTGTTCTCGTCTTCACCACCTCTTATGGGAAGGCATTCCAGGCATCTACCACCCTCTCTGTGAAGAAATATTTCCGATATTGGTTCTTAGTTGTCCCCCCTGGAGTTTCAAATCATGACACCTAGGTCTACTCTTTCCTTTCTGGTGCAAAAGGTTTGAGGTTTGTGCATCATTCATACCTATCAAGTATCTGAAGGTCTGTATCAAATCTCGCCTGCACCTCCTCTTCTCCAGGGAATACATATTTAGATCCTTCAGCCTCTCCTCATAGGTTTTCTGAAGATCCCACACCATTTTGGTCACCATCCTCTGGACAGTTTCTATTCTCTCTCTTTCCTTTTTGAGATACAATCTCCAGAACTAAACACAGTGCAGCAGGTGAGGCCTCAGCATGGATCTGTACAAGGGCATTATCACTTCCCTTTTCCTGCTAGTTATACCTCTCTCTATGCAGCCCAGCATCTTTCTGGCTTTAGCTACTGCCTTGTCACACTGCTTTGCAACCTTCAGATCACCAGACACAATCACCCCAAGGTCTCTCTCCTGGTCCATCCACAATAGTATTTCACCCCCCATTACATACAGCTCTTTTGGATTTCCACATCTTAGATGCATGACTCTGCACTTTTGGCATTGAATTGCAGCTGCCAAATCTTTGACCACTCTTCGATTTTTCTTAAATCTCTTTTTATTCTCTTTACTCCTTCAAGCATGTCCACCATTTTGCAGATCTTCGTATCATTCGCAGAAAGGAAAACTTTTCTTTCTAATCATTCCGCAAAGGAAAACTTTTCTTTCTAATTCTTCCGCAATGTCACTCACAAAGATATTGAACAGAACCAGTCCCAAAACCAATCCTTGAGGCAGTCCACTTAATGCCATTCTCTCATCAGAGCAGATTCCATTTACCATTACATATTGTTTCCTGTCAGTCAACCAGTGAGTAATCCACTCCATCAACTTGTTGCCCACACCCAAGCTTCTCATTTTATTCACGAGCCTCCTATGCGGGACCGTATTGAAAGCTTTGCTGAAATCCAAGTAAATCACATTGAGCGCTCTTCCTTGATCCAGTTCTCTCCCAATCAAAAAAAGTAAATCAGATTTGTCTGTCAGGACCTTCCCTTGATGAATCCATGCTGCCTGGGATCCAATAACCCACAAGATTTAAAATAGTTCACTATCCTTTCCTTCAGCAGAGTCTCCATTAATTTTCCCACCACCGAAGTGAGGCTAACTGGCCTGTAGTTTCCAGCCTCCTCTCTGATACCACTCTTATGAAGCAAGACCACCACAGCTCTTGTCCAATCATGCGGCTCTACTCCCATTTCCAGGTATCTATTAAACAGGTCTTTCAGTGGACCCACCAGCACATCTCTGAGCTCCCTCAGTATCCTGGGATTTACCTCATCCAGCCCCATGGCCTTGTCTACTTTCAGATGTCCTAGCTCTTTCTACACATTCTCTTCTTGTTTATGATGACATCTATATTCAGACACAGTCCGGATAGCAAAGTTAACTGGATAAACATATATGGCTAACTTTGGAGGTATATTCAACAGTCCTGCCACACTGTTGAATATAGCCAGGTATCTGAATTAGTTAGCCATATAACTTGACCAGACTTAGCTAAGTTATTATTTTATGCTCAATGTTGTAAACCGTTTTTGTTCAAATTTATTTGCTAAAGATGGTATATAAAAAGTCTTAAATAAATAAATAAAACTGGCTAACTCTGAATATTGAAGCTAGTCGGTTAACTTAGTAGACTAACTCATCTTCTCCCAGTTATGCCCCTGGACCGTCCCTAACTTATCCGGCTAAATTCTAGCTTCCTAACTTATTAGCCAGCTAGAATTTATCTGGATAAAAGTTGAATATAGCTGGGTAAGCCATTTAGACAGATTGTTTCTCTTTTGTCATTTTTTAAGGCAGTTAATATTTTCCTTTGTGTGATTCTACCAAACTTTGGGTAAAACCATTCATTGATCAAAAGACCTTGTCATTTTTCACCAGGTTTTAAGTTGGAAACACCCTCCCCAGGGCCATTGTTTCCCTTAGGTAAACTAGGCATTTGTATAGTGCGCCAAAATTTTGGAAGAAGCAAAATCCTGCTAGCACAAGGCCCCAAGGGATGCTGTGCTAATTGTGAATGCCAAAAAAGGGTGCACTGTGCTAGAGCTACTGCCACAGGTAGGAAGGAGCGTTATGCTGGAGCCGTCACCAATAGGATAATTGGAGGAGGGGGACCGAAGGCTTGCCTAGGGCACCAAATACTCTTGCACTGGTCCTGATCTTCTCTGGCCCATGTAAGTCAAGCAAACATGAATTCTAACAAGCGTCACGTTGGCATAAAAACCATAAACATAATCATAAAAATACATATAACTATAACTCTACAAAATCAGTTGATAATCTACCATTACTGTGTGCCACACCACAAATGATATACTATTTTTCAGGATTATACCCTGGAAAGATTGCAGGAAAATCTATTAATATATAACAAACATTATATTACCTGCTCCAAGCTATCAAATTATGACCAAATACATATTTTCCAATTTTCTGCTACAATGTTCATCATTCTGACCCTATCATTTATAGGCATATAATTGTTTATGTATAATTATTCTAAATGCTAGCCTTAAAACAAAAAAAAGTATAATATTAAAGTTAAACTTACAGCTTCATTTTCAATGTTACGAAATAATTTAGGGTCATCAAAGTCACATGATTCACTGGTAGGTGGCAACACACTGTAGAAAAAGGGAAACATTTTTTTATTTTATGCTCAAAATGTAAACAGAGAAACCATCTTTGGTCTGACCAGCTTGATATTCTTGCAGACATGAAAGAGGAACCACAAAATGCCCCCTCACCACCCACCACTAGCAACCACTAGCCTTCGCACATAATAAATAAAGTATAAATTGTTACTTCAAACAAACATGAGGACACTTTTTAAAAGTCATTTACATGAATAAAAGGGTCATTGAGAATCACCTGTGCTTAACCTAGCTAAAAGAACAGGCGGGGTACCTTAGCAAATATACTTCTAAGAGTAGGCATTGTCCGGGGATGTGTTTGGGGCGGGATTAGTAGACAGTGCATGAATGTTGCATTTTTAAATATATGCGTGCTATTTCTCAATTAAATTTAGCCCCCACAAAAAGCAGGTGCAAAGTCCGTGGCCCAGCTGTACCCATAGGCAGTTTTCAAAGGGAAAGAATGCATGTCATTTCCCTTTGAATATTTTTACAAAGTAGCTGCAGGCTTTGTACCAGGGTCCCGAAAAGGTCCAATAACACTGACAAAGATGTTATCAGTCTTTCTTTGTTTGGTTCCATGTGCTAATTGCCAATGGTCTAAAGTACCCGCAGATATTTGTACCTGCTCTTCCTGCACAATAGAAAATAAGATATGCAGATCTGAAAATGCCTAAATAGGCCCCTTCTCCCAATACGGCTAAAAGTACATGCATCGTGCAGTCCTGTGCATACTTTTAGCTTAGTGAAGTGTGGGCAATTTACAGACAAACCTTTCACCTGGCTAAATTGGTACTTACCTGGGCAAATGGTAGTTGAACTCGCCCTCCTGTGCACAGAAGGAGGATTTCTGCACATATATATATACAAATCAACATCCCCCTCCCCCTTCCCTGTTCCTAACAGGGCGATTTCTCAGTATTTATTATTTATTTATGTAGGGCCCCATTGGGATCAATATGAAGGAGTATGGCCTAGGTCAGGGCAGCATAGAGTAGAGTAATGTATTATCTTTGCCACAGCAATCCATTAGAGCTTAGGGTGAGCAAACAGTGGGGTGGGCCCTCCGGTGGGGGGCTTGAACAGTCCTGAATTGGGGAACACTGGATGCCCCAAAAAAGGTCTATACAGCCTATACAGTCAAATCTCAGGACCATATGCAAGCTCAGGAGGGAAGAAGCTACCAGAACATAAGTGACAATATTGAAAGCATGCCATGGGCTTAGCCATGCATCTTTCGATGGCTCAGGGAGAGACACTGCTCTGCTCTGGCAGGTACAGGTGGGAAGCTCCTTACTCTGCAGCAGAAATGGACATGGAAGTAGCCACTGCAGTGTTCCACAACCCAGAAAGTGCTGCAACCCTCAGGCCTGAGCGCGGGAGGAGTTCCTGTTGCTGCTGGGTCTCTACCTAGGTAGAGAGCTCACAGCTGATGCCTGCTGGGGGAAAAAATTGGGGAAGGGAATGGTCAAAGGGGGCCAGAGAAAATAAGGAAGTAGAGGGAAGAAAAGGAAGAATTGGGGAAAGGAGAATAAAAGCAAAAAGTGTAAGAAAAAAAAAGTTAAATAAAATCAAAACATGAGAAAATAAAAAAGATGAGCATACTAAAAAAATATAAAAATAGAGAGAAAATTAGGAAAAATTAGAATAAAAAAGCAAAAAAATAAAATAAAATGTGGGCAGGATAGGGATGAGTTTTTCTCATCTCCTAAAAAAATTTGCTGGCATTTAAGTATTTTGAAATGTTTTCCTGTCCTTACCATTGTGGTGTGTCACTTGTGTGCCTGGCTACAGTGCGGTTTATCTCTGTCTAGTGTGCTTTGGTCTGGTTGTATGGTCCATGTCTCTGTGTGAGATGTGATCTGTCTGCCTGTGTCTCTGTGTGTGTGTGTGTGTGTGTGTCTGTCTTCTGTCTGGGGTGGTGTGCCTGTATTTGTTTTTCTGTCTAGGTGTGGTATGTCTGTATCTGTGGCTGTCTGGATGTTGAGTTTCTGTCTGTGAGGTGTCTGTCTCTTTGTCTCTCTGTGTCTGTCTGGGTATGGGATAACTTTGTCTATTTGTGAGTTCTTTGTGTCTATATCTGGTAGACATGTGCATTAATTTCAAATGAATTTAAGAAATGCAACGAATACGGCAAATTTGTTTCATTCGGAAGGTGCCAAAATGAATCTGGGGTCCTACAAGATTACAATGAACCTTATTTATTGAATTCATTTGAAAATAAAATGCAGGGGCCGTGGCCTATGCCCCAGCATGACACCGGTGCCTTGGCCTAAGTCTAGGCCCGAAACCGGGGCCTTGCTGGGGCACACACTGAGGCCCAAAGAAGGAGCCGCAGGCTAAGCATGAGTATGATGCCGGGGGTCTTGGCCTGGACCCAGCCCAACCCTGGGGTCTCCGCCAAGACCCAAAATAGGTCTTACCTGATCCGTTGGGTATCCAGTGACAAGACCGGGCCCAGGCCTGATGCCAATACCCAACCCAGAAGCTGAGTCCCAATGCCTGGGCCTTATCCTAGGCTGGAGCCCAGACACACGCCAGGTCCTGACACCAGAGCCTCGGCCCAGACCCAGGCCCAATGCCACGACCTGACCTAGAAGCCAGGTCCCGACTCTGGGGCCTTGGCCCGGACCCAGGTCCCGATGCTGGGGCCTCGGCCCGGACCCAGGCCTGACACTGGGGCCAGGCCTGGAGCCAGGTTCCAAATCTGGGGCTTTGGCCTAGGCCCAGGGCTTGCTGCAGCTCCGTCATTGTCCTTTTCTTCTCTTCTGACACTGTCCCCTGGGGTTGCACTGGACTTAACTCCAGCACATTCACCCCAGCGGACATCGCCATTTTGATGTATGGCCTCTGGGCTGGGTTGCAGTATCGGGCCTGGGTCCGGGCTCCGGCCTAGGCTGAGGCCCAGAAATCAGAACCTGGATCTGGGGCCAGGCCGAGGCCCTGGCATTGGGATATGGCCTCTGGGCCAGGTTGCAGCTTTGGGCCTGACTCCAAGCTCCAACCTAGACCGAGGCCCAGGCTTTGGACCTGGGTTCGGCCAAGGCATCAGCCTGGTGTAGGCTGAGGTAGCGGTAACATTCAGCTCCCTTGGCCCTCGCAAGGTTGAGGCTTCGGCCTGGGCCTAGGTCTTGCCAGCAGATCCTCACAGGACTGGGTAAGTGGCAGCTGGGGGAGGGATCCTGGCCCTGGCATTTTTCCCTGTGGGTGGACAGGAGACCCCAGTTTTGTTTTTCATGTATTTTTTATTTTTTTATTGTTTGATTCATTTTTTCTTACGAATGAAATGAATCGATCCGCAAACTGAAATTCATGGAAAACAAAACCTCCTGAAAACAAACCAAAAAACATTTTTTCCCTACACATTCCTAGATCTGAGTGTCTGTTTCACTGTCATTCTGGGTGTGGTGTGTCTATCTGGGTATGAGGTGTCTATCTCTCTGTAACCGTGTATGTGTGAGCTTACTCCTTTCAGCAACTTGAAGAGAAACCAAATGGGGGCTTTGAGTCATTGGTTGGCAGTGTGGCTATTTGGTGAATACCCTTCATGTATGTATGTATGTGTGTGTAAATATTTAATCAATCTTTTATGTGTATGTTTATACATATCTGGGGACTCTCAGGATTTCACCATGAGACTCAGGGAATTTGCATCAATTGCAGAGTCTCAAGGGAAACACTAGAAATCTCAGTACTTCTCTGTATACAGCTCAGCCACTACCCTTCCTCAACATGTCTGCAGAGAACAGGAGAAGGTGGGCGAGTCTGGAGTAGACACTGCAAGTAGCATGTGGGGAGAAACTGGAGAGAGGCTGCAATACACACAAAACTCAGTCTGCAGCTGTGATTCCAGGACTTGAGAATCACTCCACTAAGGGTAGAGTGAGGATGCATAAGTCATAGAGCTGAAACTTATAGGGGGAGGAAGAGATGAAGGGGAAGGATGCTGGGTCATCTCGAGAGCAGGGACAGGTGATGGTGATGGTGATGGGTGGGAGAAAAAGAAAGAGTGAATTAGTTGGGTGTCGGGGGCAGTGGAAGAGAGACAGCTGATACATATTATTCCATTCCTTCCCCCTCACCCTCTGCTAATCAACAGCAATCTCAGGGTGATCACAACTCAAAAGTACCCAGGTATGTGTATATAACAACCCATCTTTAGGGGGGGGGGGAGGAGGGCAACCAATTGCATGAATGGAAGGAGGGCTGCAAATCAATAATTTGATAACCCCTGCATTAGAGGTGGCTGTAATGGTTTGTTCCTGCTTTAATGGTTTATTCCTGGTTTAAAAGCTATTGACCGCTAGTGTCTACATGGAACATGATTTTTAGTTTGGATAAGAGACAGAAGGACTGTTTTTGTTTTCATTTCTTTTAATTTTTCAGAGTATAAGCATGAAGCCTTGACTATTTACAAATATTTTTATGCCACCAATCAGAACAGCTTGCTCTTGTTGGATTATAATAAAAACATAAAATATAAAAGCAGACTACATAAAAACAAAAACACAAAAAACAAACACCTTAACAGAACCGCACTAATATAACAAAGAAAAAAATTAACAAGACAAATTAACAAAAAAACATATAAAATATACTGGATCCCTGACCATTTACTCCAACAATAAACCTAACTATATTTCCATCTGTCTCATTAAATCCATATCCACTCACTTATCAGCCTCAACTCATGCACCCCATGCTACTCAAAGGCCTGCTGAAAAAAAAAGGCTTTTACTTTCTTCCTAATACACAAATGATCTCCTCTAAGCAAAGATCAAGAGGCAGTAAGTTCCATAAAATAGGGTCTGCTACAGAAAAAGACCTAGTGCAGGATTCTGTCAATCGCAGTTCCTTAATAGAAGGAATACCCAGCAAGGTCTAGTTACTTTAACGGCAGGTGAGTACATACTCATGTAGTAAATATTTTAAATTCTTAGGCCCAGTTCCATGAAAGGCCTTGAAAATCAGCACCATAATTAAAATCTAACTTGCCAACATTTGGGAGCCAATGTAGCTTTAACAGCCAAGGGGTAAATTTGCTCCTATGCCCCCACTCCTGTAACCAATCATAATATTGCATTCTGTAACAATTGCAGAAATGTCATCAACTTTGCTTGAGGCTCAGGGTACATAGAGATCTGCAATAATCAACACCTGATAAAACCAGCACCTGAACTACTGACCTAAAATCCTGCATTGATAAAAATTATTTTAAACAGCAACAAGCCTACAGTTTGAAAAAGCATTATAAGAAACTTTTAAATCTGGGACTTAAAAGTAAAGTGCTTGTTAAAGTGGACTCCCAAATTACAAAACTCTGATCTAGCAGGTAAAACACAAGAACGCAAATTCAAAGATATAGACGTTTATACATAGATGGACAAGAAACCTAAAGTGCAATTGTCTTTTCCAAATTAAGGAATAAACTAGTCTGAGATAGCCAGTTATGCACAGATTCAGACATTAAGAAACACGAGTAGATAGTTGTGGACCATCAGGCTGGAGCAGAAGAAAAATCTGAATAACATCTGCATAAATCCAATTTTCAAAACCTAAGGAACTCAACACTTTCCCTAAAGGATATAAAAAAGATATGAAGCCAAATTGGGGATAAGGCTGACCCTTGTGGATCCCTGCCTCCATGACTTTCCAAACAGAGCGTTGATTACCCAGAAAGCATGTTCTGGGTAACTTTCTAGAAAGTAAAAAAGTTATTTCCAACTTACACTCAGGACCTGGTGAGACAGTGCTTTCCACTATATTTGTAAATGATCTGGAAAAAGGAGCGATGAATGAGGTGATCAAATTCTCAAAATTGTTCGTAGTCAGATCACTAGCCGATTGTGAAGAATTACAAGAAGACCTTGAGACACTGGGAGACTGAGTATTGTAAATAAGTGAAAAAATGCTTGTATTCTGTATGCTTGGTTGAAAGAAATCCCAGAAATGCTGCAGTGGTTGAAAACAGGGAAAGACATCCATGCCTGATTACCTTCTATGGTACTGAAGAACAGCAAAAAAGCAGGCTTCAGCCATGTTAGAAGTCAGAACAGACAGGAATCAGCTCCTGTTATTTCCAAGGGCAACAACAAAGGGAGTGCACTGAGAAATTGCAGTTGCAGAAATAATGAAGCAATACAAAATATTGGAATACCTCCCAAATATAGAATTTGCTTTTTTATTTGTATTTTTTTTAAACTAAAAAAAGTGAACTATGATTATAATTCAACCTGTATGCTAAAGATATGAGTAATATGCATTATGTGCAATCAGTGCATTTTCTATGATGTTCACATATAGTTATTTCTCAGAACTGGATCAGTCTTTCTTTTGAGAAGATTATTGCCTGTTTATAATCTGAGTAGGGATAGCTACTAGCATTCCTTTTGCCCTTTTATTTCTTTTCCATAAGAGAATGTGACAGAGTGTGACAGAACATCTTAAGAAGCAGTTACAGGTATATGGCCTGGTCCAACTTAAAGCTGAGTACAGCAAGGGATTATGGTTGCAAGGAGGATCCCACAGCTGAGGATGAGAGTCAGGACCTAGAAGGCTTAGACAGGCCCCTGGGACTCCAGGATAACTCAGATCTTGTAACATGGCTGACCTAAATTATTGTTTGTGAAGTGAAGCTAAGAATGAGTACAGAGGAATTAGGTAGCTCCTGAGAATAGCTGGCCTGAATTTATGTTGAAAGTGTGAAAATAAAGTATATAAGTAAGCAGGATAAGGCAGCCCCTTGAAATATAGTTGGCCTGTGTTTGTATTTGGTAACTATGTTGAAGAAAGTGATATTGCAAATGAAGAATGTAGATATATTGATATTTAACATTGTAAATAAAAGCATTTAAAGGAAAAAGCCTTGACCACTCGGGTATGTGCCATAGAGAACAACAAAATTAAATACTGACTGTTAGTTTTACAGTTGGTATTGGCTGATACTAGATACACACTCATTCCTGTCCCCAGTTGGTTCTTTCCCTTAAAAAGTGACTCAGGACAACCGAGCTAATAAATGCTTGCTCTTTCAGACTTTAAGTGTCAGCTTGTAGCTTTCTATAGCATACCCAGGAATTAAAGTGATTGTGTTTTATCTGTGGGTCCAGGACTGCAATCATACAGCCCGAAGAGAGTTGCCAACTTTTCACTGTGAAAATTCTGAACATTTGGATGCACTAAATAAAAGTTTTGCAAATGGTGTTAATCTACTTCCACACACAACTATTATTGCGTTGGGCCCCACTGGGATCCCTACTAAGTAGTGTGACCTAGTATCCAGGTCATACAGTATAGCAGGGGAGGCCAGCTTTCACACACAGAGCCACAAAACCAGAGTTCATAGAGATAGGGATCTGCCATTAATTTTACAGGGGAAGTGGGGGAGAAAATGTCTCCACAGCTGAAAGAAAAGACCAAGCGTCTCTCTTCCTCTACCAGAACCAAAGACTCATAGATACATGCACTCACCCTCTCAGACACAAAGATTCACACACACACCTTCTCAGGCACAAGGACTCATACATACATAGCCTCTCAAACACACTCACATACACACACAAACATCCTCAAGACACAAACACACTTTCCCTCTCAGAACACAAAGACTCACACACACTGACTCTCTCAGACACAACGACTCACACACAGTCTCTCAAACATGATCACATATACACCCTCTCAGAAACAATGACTCAAACACATACAGCCTGCCTCTCAGACAGTGCTCTACCACTGCCAGATCATTTTGTAAAGATCTTGCTTGCCATCAGCCTTTCTGCAGCTTCAGCAGCTCTCTCCCTTTCTCATTCCCACCCCTTCTCAGCAGCCCTACCCTCCAGAACTCTCACTGGTTCCACAGCTAGTGTATGCAGCTTGCATGATGCCAGTTGGCCACCCCTCACACATACAGAACACAGACACTTAGCAAATTGAGAAGGCATTCAACAAAATCCCAAATGAGAGGTTTCTAAGAAAACTAAAAAGTAATGGGATAGGAAGCGATGTCTTTTTATGGATTGCAAGCTGGTTAAAAGACAGGAAACAGAGAGTAGGATTAAATGGTCAGTTTTCACAGTGGAAAAAGGTAAACAGTGGGTGTCTCAGGGATCTGTACTTGGACCTGGCTTTTTAATATATTTATAAATGATCTGGAAAGGGGTACGATGAGTGAGGTGATCAAATTTGCAAATGAAAGAAAATTAGGCAGAGTAGTTAAATATCAAGTGGATTGTGATAAATTGCAGGAGGACCTTGCGAAACTGGAAGATTGGGCTTCCAAATGGCAGATGAAATTTAATGTGAATAAGTGCAAAGTGATGCATATAGGGAAAAATAATCCTTGCTGTAGTTACACAATGATAGGTTCTAACTTAGGAGTTTCCACCAAGCAAAGAGATGTAGGCGTCATAGTGGATAATCATTGAAAGTGTTGGCTCAGTGTGCTATGGCGATCAAAAAAGCAAACATAATGTTAGGAATTATTAAGAAGGGAATAGCAAATAAAACAATGGATGTCATAATGCCTCTGTATTGCTCCATGGTGAATACTGTGTGCAATTCTGGTCGCCGCATTTCAAAAAAGATATAATACACTGGAGAAAGTGCAGAGAAGGGTGGCCAAAAATAAGTGGCATGGAACAGCTGCCCTATGAGATAAGGCTAAGGAAGTTAGAGCTGTTCAGTATGGAGAAGATACGACTGAGCGGGGATATGATAGAGTTCTACAAAATCATGAAAGGACTCAAACAAATTAATGTAAATCAGTTATTTACTCTCTCAGATAATAGGAGGACTAGGGTGCACTCCATGAAGTTAGCAAATAGCTCATTTAAAACAAATGAAAGATAATTCTTTTTCACTCAGTGCATAGTTAAGCTCTGGAATTCATTGTCAGAGGATGTTGAGGAGTTGGCCTGAACAGAAAACCAACATGGAGAAAGGAAAATGTGTCCCAGAATCCCCTGGTTTTCTTAGCCTGCCTTGGCTGTATGAACTCTAAGTGACTCATTGAGAATGACTTGCAAAATTTCCAGAACAGGCAGTCAAGCTAAGGTGAGGCCTAATCATAGGGTCAAACAAAGCAGAAACCAACGGCAGGAACTTAACAAAGGAGAAACCAACGGCGGGACCTTCAGGTTATACGGACACTACAGAGGCACTCTTTCTCAGGGGTTTCTATAAACACAGCCACAGATGTGGTACTTACCCTGACCAGCAAGATTTTAACAGAACAAAGGACTACCTAAAGAGTGATGGTAAATGGGCCCCACCTTGGAGAAATACTCAGGGTTAGCTAGAGATGAACTTATCATGCTGTTGACATGTCAACTTATGTAAATGATTCTTTGGGCAGTCATACAATGCTATAATCTTCTACAATATTGAATGTTATCTATAAAATAAGGATCACTTCCTGTATACGATGAGATGCTGGTAGTCAGTTTGTCCGAGGCATGGCATTAGCATCTCCCAAGAATACTTATATTGTTCAATAAAAAAATTATGCTTTCAATAAAAATCTAAGTGTTCTTGTCTCCCTGGCCATAAGCATCATAAAAAATGGCATGGCGCTTAACAATGTGGTTACAGCAGTTAGTGTAGCTGGGTTTAAAAAATATTTGGATAAGTTCCTAGAGGAAAAATCCATAAACTGCTATTAATTATTAAGCAATAGTAGCTTGAGATTTATTTAAGGTACTTGAGACTTGGATTGGCCACTGTTGGAAACAGGATACTGGGCTTGATGGACCCTTGGTCTGACCCAGTATGGCAATTCTTATGTTCTTATGTTAAGAGGCCATAACTATAAATAGAAATGTGCAAATAAAATCTGAACTAGAAATTGCAGCAAGCCAGACTCTCTTATGTAGTGCAACAATGGAAGAACAGAAAATTCTGTATGCCTCATAAAACATCAGTCAATGAAATCAAGAAATATAAAACATCTATCATAATAGTAAAATCATGCTAATCATTTTTTTTTTATAAATTATTCTGTTTGTTTGCATTTCAATGCTCAGGCAGCCTTCATGATGAAGGCCTAGATTCATCATTCTGCTTTTTGATAATCCGCAAAGAAAAACGGGGCGGGGGGAAAAGCGTGCAGCCAGTCACATCATGGCAGTGCGTTTTCGCCCGGTTGCAGCCACACTGCCCGGTTTTCGCCTGGTTGCGGCCACACTGCACTCTATCGCTCCCATGGTGCCAATAGAAAAGGTGGTGCTAAATCCATTATTGTCCTCAGTGGTACCGCCACCTCATTACCTTTAAATCCACCCCTTTCCTTATTTTAATTTTACCATCGCGATGTGGTAGTTATCGTGTGCACAATAAGGCCACATCACGATTTGATGTAGGACCTCCTTGGTTTGCAGGGCCAGAGTTACACTTTCCCAAGGTAGTAAAGGTTCTTCCTCCCTCCTGTGGTCCTTCTTGATGGTGGAAAAACAAAACAAAAATGCCCAGTAGGGAGAGCTGTGAACCAATGGAAGGCTGATCCCTGCCCGCACACTAAACCCATTCCCAGAGATGCCAAGGGTAGTTAATCACAATGAGTGAAACTGAAGGCAAAGAGTGATATTTTTTAGACAGTGTGTCTAGGATATAAATCTGGACTCTTTTTGACACTCTATGAGTTGCCTCCTTTACCTTGGAAGGCACAGTCAGACTCTGCTATGTTCAACAATTTGGGGAATATATCAGTGATCTCCCTCCCAGCTCTCAGTCTCCTTCTGTCTTGGTTTCCTTTTTCTGCCTGTGTGTGGCTCCAGGTGCTGCTATAGTCTCCTCTTTCTCTCCATATGAACTTTTCTATGTGTGGCTCCCGATCAAAGCCATTGCAAGATATTAGTCATCTTAAGTGAAACTTAAAGCCTTGAGACCCTGCCC
Organism: Rhinatrema bivittatum; assembly: GCF_901001135.1. Classification (NCBI taxonomy): domain Eukaryota; kingdom Metazoa; phylum Chordata; class Amphibia; order Gymnophiona; family Rhinatrematidae; genus Rhinatrema; species Rhinatrema bivittatum. The sequence goes on from NC_042619.1 coordinate 90,205,556, forward strand.
AACCCATGGCCTCTCTCCACACACAATAAAATAATTATGCATTTATAACAAATTTTATATGAAAAAGGACATTCAAAGAACACTCTCCTAAGGTGAAAATATCACTTAAAATAACATGCATATTGTATTTACAAATACTGCTATGGTGCCAACCAGAAAACCCTGCAAATAAAGCAAAAAAAGACACTTGGCATCCATATGGGATGAAGCCTATTGTAAAGCGTTGGGTGTTAGGTGTGGGCTTGCCCCTCAGAAAGCCATGATGTTGAATTTGTGGACCCTTGGACCAAGGTAGAGTTGGTGCAACCTGCAGGGAGGAACCCCACAGGTCCCCACTATTGGCAGGCAGATCTAGATAAGGTAGAGACCCAACTGGAGCTTCACTTTTACTAGCCCACCTTCCCCTGGGTTGAGCCTTTGGGTGCCGGGACTGGAAGGTCTTAGGTGGGGGCCTCGGCTGATGTGGTGGAGGTCTTTTGAGTTGGAATAGAAGGAGCACAGGCAAATCCAGAAGCAGGCTAGGGTCAGTGGCAGGCAGTGTTCAGGAGGTCCAGTGAGCAAGCTGAGGTCGATGGCAAGTGGCATTCAAGGATGTCCATTGAGCAAGCTGAGGTCAAACCAGGTATATGTCCAAAGAGAAAGTGGGATGGCGAGGCAGAGCAGGTAGGCAAGGAGCAGATAGGTAGACAGGCTAGGAAACGTGGAAACCTGAAGAAGGACAAAGACTGAAGACTCAAGCTCAGGACAGGAGACTAGACCACGGGGACTGAAGATGAAGACAAGGAACTAGAACCAAGGATGAAGATGAAGAACTGGAATTCAGGATGAAGACGCAGTAGCAACTCCCACACTACAAGGCAGTTGTGACCTGTTGCCGAGGTGACAGGGAAACGTCTAAAGTGGCCTTATACAGGCCAGGGATGGTGACATCATCAGGGGCACTCGTTAGGTTTTCCCGCTGCGGGACCTTTAAGAACGCGGAAGTTGGGAGTGCGCTCACCCTAGAAGTAGGGGCCAGCTGTGTCGACAGCATCCCGCCATGAAGAACTTCAGCACTGTCCTTCTGCATCGCGGCATGGCATCCTGCTGTGCAGGAAGGAGCAGCAGACTGGTAGCATCCTGAGACCAGGGGGGAAGGCCTGGTCCGAGGGGTAAGTGCAGTGGTTCATGGGAGGAGCCCACAGCCCGCCAAATGCAACACATGAATAAACCATTTCAATTTCAATATAGTAAACCTCCCATACCAAAATAGCATTAACTGCCAGCACTCAAACAGTAACAAACCTAACTATGAAAAGGCACACTGCAAATATGACAGCAGTCCTTAAAACACCAATATATCTCCTATCAGGAAAACAGAACATATCAGGCTGCTATAGATCCCTACAGAGAAACCACAGACTTGCAGAACACTTCACTTCGGTTAAACATGCAGAGCACATACAGATCCTCATCAAATACAGAATATAAAATTTAAATAGAAACGTGCAGACAAAAAAATTGAATTGGAAACCAAAAGTCAAACCCTTGTAATCATAGAAAAAACAAACCACTATTTCTCATAAAACATCAAACAGTAAAATAAAGAAATATAAAACATCAATAATAATAATTATAAAACCATATGAATCAAAAGAATAAATGTTTCAAAACAGCTGACAAATATAACAACATCCAATAAAGAACTCATATACATTTTTTTTAAATGAACCACACACTAATTAAATATATCAAACCAGCAGATACATCAAATAACATCCAACAGTTAAAACTAATAAAAAAAGAAATTCCACACTCTCCATATCTGGGAGCTTTTAATTTCCATTCACCCTGAGATTGTCATAGATTCTCTGACATATAAACATATGGTCACTAACACATCCACACACCCAAGCTCTCTCTCTCATTCACACACATATATATGCTTTGGGCTGATGGCTTTGCCAGCACTAGGCCTCTTTTCTTCTTCGGGCCGACGGGCCTGCCAGGCTTCTTCTTTTCTTTGGCCCAACAGCCTTCTCAGCATTAAACCTGAGTGGCCTCTCCTTTTCAGCAGCAGCAAGGAGAAGCTGTAAACATAGCTAGCAGAGGAAGTGCGGGAAGAACAGCCTTGCCACTCACTCCCTCTCCCCCTCCCCAGCCCTGATGCAAAGCTCCCTCTGCAGTAGGAGAAGACCGACAGCACCTTCACCACCTCTCGCACCAACTAGAGGAAACCCCATAGCAGATGCACCAGTAGCCAAAACAAAAAATCTCAAAGGGCTAAAATATAGACTATTTTCAGACATTTTCACTCTCCCTTCACCTTCCGGACATAAAACAAAAAGTCTGTACAGTCCAGAAGAAATCCGAACAGTTGGCAACCCTTTGCCTGAAGCTCAAATGTTGTTTCCTATTTCAGCAGACTCATCGCGCAAACACTCTGTAGCTCTTCAAACAGAATTCAGCTGCACAGGAGAAGCCACCAGCTTATCCACCTACAGAATAATGGCTTACAACATGAGGATCATTTATTTATTTATTGCAAACCAGCAGGCCAATTTAAATAATAGGAAAGGAGAAGCAACCAAAGGGACATTCAGAGGAATACATTTATTTATTTAAAGCTTTTTTATTCCGGTATTAGTGGTTACATCATACCGGTATAAAAATACATCATACATCAATCATCATGAAAATTCTTCCAAAGAAAATTGGCATTGGGCTATTCGGCCAGAAAGCGGTGCTATTCCCTACATTGTAAAAAGTGACAAACATAACATAGGACACCCAGTATGGTCTTCAACAAAGGTTACAAAGTAGTTCTCTCATGCTTATTTATTGTATATAATATACCTGAAGTCTTCAGAAGAATGTTCTCTCTCCAGTTCTGGAAAGTGACTGTAATTATAAAAGCAGAAAAACACCGTATTTAAAAAGTAGACAATAAAGGATAAATGAAGCAGAAAATATAGGAAACTGTCAAGCAAATTGTGAATTTTTTATGCGAGTACTTACTGTATATATAAGCAACATAAGGGCATAATTTTAGATTATTGATTTATATGTAATATATTTATAAATCTAGTGCATTCCATTAAAGAAGACATAAGATAGCATATGTATCTGATCATAAGTAATAGCAAAGGAAATATTTTGACAATAAACAAAATTCTTAAACTTTCTTGGAACGCCCCTCCTTCCCTCTAGGTTACCAGATTTTTCAGCAGCAACAAGCCCTATTGTAGTTCTTTTACAAGGCTATTCTAATACAATGCACCAGTTCTCCCCTGGGAAGCCTCTGAAGCTGCAGGAGTTAGGGAGCAGAGCACAGACGGGCCGAGCGCACTGTTAGCCCCTGTTTGGACGCGCGTTTTTGACGCGATATTTTTACCCTTTTACCCTTATACAGTAACGCGCGTCCAAACCCCCCGAAACTAATAGCTCCCGCAACATGCAAATGCATGTTGATGAGCCTATTAGTTATTCCCGCACGATTCAGAAAGTAAAATGTGCTGCGAAGCCGTACATTTTAATTTCGGACGGCACTGGAAAAGTATACAGAAAAGCAGTAAAAACTGCTTTTCTGTACACCCTCCAACTTAATATCATAGCAATATTAAGTCGGAGGCCCCAAAAATAGAAAAAAATAAAAATTCTTAAAAAAAAAATAAATATATATATATATATATATATATATATATATCTATCTGCTCGCGGGTTGGAAGACGGATGCTTAATTTTGCCGACGTCCATTTTCCAAACCCGTGGCTGTCAGCAGGTTTGACAACCGATGCCGGTAAAATTAAGCGTCGGCTGTCAAACCCGCTGACAACCGCCACTTCTGTCAATAAGGAGGTGCTAGGGATGCACTAGTGTTCCTAGTGCCTCATTTTACCGCGGACCCTCATTTGCATGCTCTTGCTTACTGAATCGCGCACCCAGGAGAGTGGCCTGGGCACGCGTCAGGAGAGTGGGCGCTCGTCAGCTCTCCCGCACGTTTTACTGTATCAGCCTGAGAACAAGTTAAAGGGTTGTTAAAGCAGAAAAGCAAAACTTAACAGGAGAAACACTGCAGCTTTTTAAACACTTGCTTCTTCCATGAATGTGATTATCAAAGGGAATATAAGGAGAGCCCAAGAATTAGCAGTCTGTGAAGGAATATACAAGAAAGAACCTCAGAACAGCTTAAGGGACTGGCTCCAGGCATTTGGCCCAGTCCACCTTAAGGCACATTTTATTAATGTTTGGGAATCCTGGTCTCAGGACATTTCCCTTAGCAGGGATATAAGAGAGCAGCCCAGGAGGGAACAGGGAGGCCCCAGATAGAAGAATGTACAGAATACGCTAAAAACTACCTATTTTTGATTGCTAAGACCATTTCATTAAAGACAGCTGAGGTAAGCAGGTCTTTTGGGTACATAATAAAAGTTAGTGAAGAATGGCCAGAGTCCAGACTCTTCCGTTCTCCAGCACATTCCCCCAAACCATGGGGTGCTACCTTGGGGGAAGATTTTAAAAGGTACACGGGCGGCGCACACAAATGTATGCCCGATTTTATAACATGCGCGTGTGCAGCCACGCCTCCCAGACCGCCCCGGGACCGCCTAGCCATGCCCCTAGACCGCCCCACCATGCCCTCGCCCCCTGCCTGCCGATTCAGAAAAGCCCCGGGACATACGCATGTCCCGGGGCTTTATGCGTGCCGCCGGGCCTTTTGAAAATAGCCCAGCGCGCGTAACCCCCTTGGTTTTTACACAATTATAGCTTTTCTTCATTCTCCTTTTCTGGGAGAAGCTTAACCTTATCCCCTAAGCCCTGGAAAGAAAGCTTAAAGCTAGCTACTCATGTCTTGTCGGAGGGTATAAAGAGATGAATTTTAAAAGCCTGATACGTGCATTTATTAGGGCAGTGGTTCTCAACCTTTTTTTGGCTGGGATACACCTGACAGATGGTTCTCACATGTGTGACACACTGAACATATGACCATCATGGGGCTATATGTAAACATACACTCTGCATCCATGGGAACCCCCTTGACCCCTAACAATGGGTGCAGAGCAGAACTAGGGCATTACCCATACAACTCACCATACAAAAAAGATATTCTGGTTCTGATGACATCTCAGTAAAAGCAAAACAAACTCCCTTTACTACTGGGCACAATAGCCCTCCTTATGAAAAGACAGTAATTTACCACTAATGCATATCCTATTGAGAAAACACAACAAATAAGATTGATACAAATGCCTACATGCTAGTAAAATACCTCACCTCGGTCACACACACAGAACTGACCTTCACCAAGTACAGAAAGACCACAAATTATAAATATGGAGACAGAAACTGGAATGGAAAACCGAAAAAGTCACTGCATTCAGTGCAAACCTGGAGAAATGGAAAGAGAAATTTCACACCTAACACAGTCCCAGGATCTACAATAACACACACAAACTAATCTGCACAAAGTTACACCTGTATTATGGAACACGATCAAACAGTAACAACCCTATCTATGAAAGGCAAAACTACAAATATTAAACCAGGCCCTAAACACTGATACACCTTCTATTAGGGAAACAGAATAAGCCAAGCTGCTATAGATACCCACACAGAAATAATTGTAAAGCTATACTAATAAATGTTACAAAACAGCTGATGAACAGAATAACATCCAACAATTAAAAACTCATAAAAATTATTAAAATGGCAATCTGTTAAGAAAAATAAATGTAAAATGCTACCTTTACTTACCCTCTCCAGCAAATCTCCTATTCTTTTCCCTTGCAGGCCAAAAGCACACACCAGAAGCAGCAATGGCTGCTGAAACTCTGTCCTGATGGTCCTCTTCCTTAGGGCCCACAACCAGTCTTTGTCTCTCACACTCCAGTCACCTCCCTGACCAGTCTCTCAATCACACACATGCTCTCTCATTTACATACAAGCTCTCAATCACACACAAATGCTTTTGCTCCTATTCTACCACATATACAAGCTCTCACTCACACACCCAGGCTCCCATTCTACCACACACACAAGCTCTCGTTCATGCACCCAGGCTCCCATTGTACCACAAAAACACAAGCTCTCACTCACACACCCAGGCTTCCATTTACAAACACCCACACTCAGGCACCCATTCTCACACACCCCCACACAAACACCTACACCCAGGCACCCATTCATACACACCCACACAAACACCCATACCCAGGGTCCCATTCACACACACCCATACAAAAGCCCACACCCAAGCTCCCATTCACACATACACCCAGACTCCCATTCACACACACACACACACACATATAAACATCCACACCCAGCCTCTTATTCACACACACTCACACAAACACCCACACCCAGGCTCCCACACTCCCACACACAAACACCCACACCCAGGCTCCCATTCAAAAACATACACACACACACTCACACAAACACCCACACCCAGGCTCCCATACTCACACACACATACCCACACTCAGGCTCCCACACTCACACACACAAACAGCCACACCCAGGCTCCCATTCACACATGCATGCACTGGACCTCACCGCCAAACCCTTTCCTTCGCCACAGAGATGGGCTCCAGTTGCACCCTGGCTTTACTCCGGTGGGCCTTATTTTTCACCGCCACAGGGATGGGCTCCTGTAAGCGGCCTTGCTTTGCGGGTTGAGCTTCCTCTTCACCGCCACGGGGATGAGCTCCCTTGGCGGCCTTGTTTCAGTGGGGTCCAGCTTCCTCTTTGCTGCCACAGAGATGAGTTCCCTTGGTGGCCTTGTTTCAGCGGGGTCCAGTTTCCTCTTTGCTGCCACGGGGATGAGCTCCCATGGAGGCCTTGCATCGCAGGGTTGGGATGCCCCTTCTTCCTGCCCCACCGGCCAATTGAGGCTTTCTCCCTTCTTCCTACTCCCATTGGCAGGAAGAAAGGTGGAGGTTTCCCATTGGCCTGCGGGGGCAGGAAAAAGGGAGAAGGGAAACACAACCGGAATAGTGGGACACCAGGAGCCACGACACATCTGCCGGTGCTCAGTGACACACTGGTGTGTTGCGACACACTGGTTGAGAATCGCAGGATTAGGGAATGAATGAATGAAGTTGGGCTTGCATGCACCAAGCAGATTTTAAAGTTACGAGATGTACACATATCTCCCACAGCATGCACATCTTGAAAGTTTTCAAAAAGGGGCGGAGTGTGGACATGATCTGGGCGGGGCATGGGTGTTTCGGGGTGCAAACCAGATGTGTGTGTAAATAGTAATGGGACCTGTTCCCTGCTGCGTAACTTCACTTCTGCTATGGATGACATGTACATTAAAATTTCAAGAAAATTAGGAAGATCTACAGGGTTTTATTTATTTATTTATTTATTTAAAATTTTTATATACCGGCATTCATGATACAATCACATCATGCCGGTTTACATAGAACAGGGGTGTACAAAGAACAAATGAGTAACCTAATAGTGAGGAGGAAGCAGTTACAAATAACAAGGTACCAGAACTGGGAGTAGAGAAGAAAGGGAGAGGATAACATTAGATAAAGATATTTACATTAAATTAACATGTTTTAAGGGTCAGGAATAATTGGGGGCTGTGAAGATTATCAAACCAGGGGGCTAGGAGGATCTCTCTCTTAACTGGTGCCAAACTGGTAAAACTGGGAATGGCGTCAGTGCACACCCTTTTTTAAATCCCCTGATTTACATGGAAGAAGTGGCATTTGCACGCACATGAGCGTGCCCACTTAAAATTTGGTGCACATATGAGCACGGCCAGGCTGTTTTATAATATGTGCACATATGCAGGTGTATTTTATAATATGTGCACATATGCAGGTGTATTTTATAAAATGGCAACGTTCCCTGGGTGTGAGCCAACATATGTTTGGCTCACACCCAGGCTCACACCCAGGGAAAATATGTGCATGCGCGCTGGTTTAAAATTTACCGTCCCTGTGAGCCAAACTATGTGACTGGGGCAAAGTCAGGTCAACTCCATTTTGAAAAATAGCGCCAACCGGGCCCAGGCTAGGGGGCACCATGGGCCCCAACACTGGGGCGAGCTGGGATTTTTCAGGTTGGGGGGGGGGTTGTACAGGGATGTGGGTTTGTGTTTCCCACTAGGGGAAGGGGAGGTTTTGGGGATTCCTAAACACAGAGTGCTTTTTTTCATTCAGGGGGTAGGAGGAAGGGGAGGGAATCATCCTGGGACTTATTTATAAGGAAAGTAGGGATGGGGGGACATATTTTATTGTACTCTCACAGGGTTGGAAGGTTGGTGAGGCTGTTGTTGCGTGAACTACTATTTTCAGTTTTTTACATTGGGTTGTCGAGGCCACCTCAAGTGGCGGCCCTGGGGTGAGCAGGGGTCAGCTTTGACCCCTTCATACCTTTCTTCTTTTTTGAGCTGCTTTATTTTTAAGGTATGGACCTTTGAGATGATGGCAGTCCATGAGGTTGGGGCTGCCATCATGCCTAAAGGGCCAATGCCGCGTTGTTTTGCCACGTGGTGTTTTGCCGCAAGACAAAACAATGCGATACAGCTGCAAAGGTTTTTGAGGGAGGGGCTTGCTATTGCATAACCACCCCTCCCCCGCGATAATGGGATCTCTCCCATGAACAAACTGTCAGGCCAATTCAGTACGGTGCACTCAGGCCGAGCGCACCGTTAGCCCCCGTTTGCACACGCGTTTTCCGCGTACTATTAAAAACTATTAAAAACTATTAAAAACTATCAAAAAACGGTTAAAAACCTGGCTCTTCAGTCAAGCCTTTCAATTCCCAGAGGGTAAATAGGCACCTCAGCATGACTCTCAGTTCCAACCATTGCAGGTTGACATTAACACCTTGCACTTAATTACATATATGTACTTGCTTATTCGTTATGTTTATTTAACAGTCATTATTTACATACTATATAACAGTACATTTGCAGATTATCTTCACTACTAAAGTTCCTTGTAAAAAGTTGTACACACACATTCTATTCCAAAACACTAATAATGTTAATTGCCATTTGCTAAATGTTATTTTTACCTTCAATGTTCCTTGTAATAATGTTTAATGGTTGATTGTTATTGTTCAATGTTTAATGTTCTATGTACAAAACCCCGGTCTAACCTCCCAGACCAGGGCAACCTTTTCGTTACTTGTAAACCGGAATGATTTGTATTGCATACAGGAATTCCGGTATATAAAAATTAAAAATAAATAAATAAATAAATACTATTTTTACTCCTTATACAGTGACCCTAGTGCCTCCTTTTTATCGCAGGCCCTCATTTGCATAGAGAATCGTGTGCCCAGGACAGTGGCCTGGGCACACGTCGGGAGAGCGGGTGCTCGCCTCGGAGTGCTGGCTCTCCTGCGCATTTTAGTGAATCGGCCCGATTGTGGCTTACTGCATCTAGGCCTAAGTTAGCCAGATAAGAGGCCATACCCTAGAACACCACTTAGCCAGTTAATTATTTAGCCGGATTAATAGCTGTCCAGCTAAATGGAGGCCGCTGAATGCGGCCAAATATTCAAACAGCACCACTTAGCCGGATAAGCCCAAACGTATCCTGCTAAGTGGTGCTGAATATTGACCTCTTGTTATATTATTATTTTGTAGAATAATAATATGCCACCTTGAATTCTGAGTATGAGAGTTCTCCTTTCAATAGAGAAGTACATGGATTAAACAAAACCAAATCTAAAATTAAATCTTATGCAGTTCCTAAAGTAAACAAACTAATTGTAGTTTTACAGACTCATGCTTAATTAAAAAAAAAAAAAAAAAGACTTAAAAAAACCCCCAACCAATTTATTTTCATTCTCCTCCACAATTTTTCTTATTTTTAGCTAAAAAAGTCGATAGCAAAAGTAAGAACTAAGAAAATCAAGAAACCAGGAATGGTCTTTGTAATAGTTTATCAAAATAGGCAATGAAAAGTCATGTATAATGCACATACCCATAGGTAATTCCAGCGATGGTGCACTTTTTAAAATTCATAATGTTGCACGTGAGTGTCCCTGTTTTGTCAGAAAACAAGTATTTTACCTGAAATGGGGAAATGTTTACAAGATTAAAGAAATATTCATTGGCAGCACCATGCCGCATAATACCAGATGCACAATTTTCTTTTCTCATAGACACAGAATGGAAGCAAAGCTTTTAGCAAATCAGGTCCATAATTAAAAAATGTGTGTCTCTATTCTGCAAAAACCCACTACAAGCAGAAAATAATATTTATTCAGTCATTCAGATCCCAATACAATTTGCAATATTTACATGTACAGCTTTAAAAACAACAGAATTATGGGGTTGTCTCATATCTCAGCACTTTTTTTGTTTTGTTTTTTTAACTGTGGTTGAATGGCTTTGCCAGAGAACAAATTTTCTACCTTATTTCCTCCCACCATTATCCCAGTTAGGAAATCCATTCTCAGCTGACATCATGCACATGTACAACATAGATGAAGGGGAACCAGTGAGCATGACCCACTGTGATGTCACAGTGAAGGGTATGCATCAAGTTAAAAAAAAAACCCAAAAAAACATTTGCCCAAGCTCCAAAAAAGCACAGATACATAAAATCAGAAAACTGTTACATTTGCTTTATTTATTTATTTATTTAGATATTTTGCCCATCCTCTTGAAAAACACCCAGAATGGGTTAAAGTAGAACACTCATAATATTCTTATAAAAACATAAAACAATAAACTATCCATCACCATAATGTCTAATCTCCCTTCCCCTCTACAAATGCAGTTTCTCAAGAATAGGAGATTTAAGGCTTTCTCTCTCTCGCTCTCACATACACATACATGGCAGCTATTATAAAGGAAACTCAGCTCTTGAAATTCCATACAGTTTGCATTTGCTCAAGAACACTGGAATTCATGGTTTCAACAAGGAAGCATTCTTAATAACTTTGGCAATAAAAGCTTTGTTTTCTAGGTACTCTCTCAAAAAGATACCCTCAAAAAAAAGATCTACATCTCATACCCTCTAGTCCTGGGAAATGGCTCTCAAATGAACACACACCTTGCCTTCACTACCCTTTCTGTGTCTTCTCCTTTCAGGAACGCATACATAAAAGATTCTTTGATCCTTCTAGGATCCAGCATAGGAGCGGGATGCTGCAGCTATGGAAAGAATATCTGCATCTTCCAAAAAGGAAACCCACATATATGTTTTAAAATATGAAAATGCCACTCACATCTACAAAATAAATATAATGAATCTTTCTTCTCTGTTTTTATTGCCACATCATCAAGCCTGACGACGTGCCTACCAGGTTATCAAACGGAGGCCGTCCGGTCTTTTAATCATTTGCGGTCAATATTAGCATACGAATGGTTTGTTCAAAACACGGTGATAGTGTGTTTTTTCAAAAAAAATTTTTATATATTTATGTAGAAGGGTCAAACTTCATTCAGACCCATAGTCTCTGTTCCTTGTTGCTTAAAGCTTTTGAGACTACGGTTGTCCGGATGAAAGGAACAATAACAGAGTTAGAATGAAGCGGCGATTTAACGATTGAACTACTATGAAGTAACTAATATTGTCAGCTCCTGATGAAGCAGTGTTCTGAGAAACATTGGCCGTTTGTCGAGCTGAATACGAAGGATGGGTCGGAGCGTCATCCGGGGGCAGTGCCGCGGGCGTGGTTTCGGTCTGGGGGCATTCCGGGGGTGTGGCCACGGCCTCCGGACCAGCCCATGGACCGGAACATGGCGCCGGGCAGCTGACTCTCTAGCAGGCGTAACTTGTGCGACAGAGGTGGGGGGGGGGGTTTAGATAGGGCCAGGGGTGTGGGTTAGGTAGAGGAAGGGAGGGGAAGGTGGGGGGAGGCAGAAGGAAAGTTCCCTCTGAGGCCGCTCCAAAATCGGAGTGGCCTTGGAGGAAACGGGCAGCGTGCGGAGCTCGGCGCGCGCAAGTTGCACAAATGTGCACCCCCTTGCGCACGCCTAGTGCGCGAACAAAAGTACGCACACGCGCTTTGTTTTAAAATGTACCCCATTGTGAGTAAATCCTGTGGACAATTCAATGGCATATATTGTAGCAATTTTCAAAAGCCCACTTACTCGAGTAATGTGCATTTATACATGTAAAACCCAATTTTACGATGTAAATGTTTGTAAAATGAGGCCCTTATTCTACAAACCAGGGAAACCAGAGTTCAAATCACACTGCCACTACTTGTGACCTTGGGTAAGTCGCTTTATCTTCCACTGCCTCCGGTACAAAGTTAGAGGCTTATTTACTAGGGATGTGAATCGTTTTTTGACGATTTAAAAAAATTGTCCGATATTTTTTAAATCGTCAAAAATCGGTACAGTGCGCAATACAATAGAAATTTTCACGATTTATCATGAAAAATCGTTACTCCCGTTAGTGTCCACTAATGGGAGTTATTTGGGGGGAGGCGGGAAAACCGGCACACCAAAACAACCCCTAAACCCACCCCGACCCTATAAAACTAATCTACTTACCTTCCCCCACTCCCCCACCCCGAACCCCCCCAAAACTTTTTACGAGTACCTGGTGGTCCAGTGGGGGCGCGGGGACCGATCTCCCGCTCTCGGGCCATCGGCGCCATTTTGACTGCCACTCAAAAATGGCGCCGATGGCCCGATTAAAGAAAAACCCACCCGACCCTTTAAAGATGACCCCTTAACTTCACCCACCCTCCCGATCCCCCCAAAACATTTTTAAATTACCTGGTGCTCTAGTGGTGGTCCCGGGAGCGATCTCCTGTTCTCGGGCTGTCGGCTGCCACTCATAAAGATGGCGCCGATGGCCCTTTGCCCTTACCATGTGACAGGATATCCGTGCCATTGGCCGGCCCCTGTCACATGGTAGGAGCACTGGATGGCTGGCGCCATCTTTACGAAAAAAGGGACTTTTCGCGTGCAATAGGCGCTTATCACTATGAGATAGCGATAGAAAATTACCCCCTTAGATTGTAAGGCTAAGGAAATACCTATAGTACCTGAATGTAATCTGCTTTGAAATGCTGCAAAGTGGAATATAAATTAAATTTTAAAAAGTACAAATAGAAGTGAGAAGGTAAAGGAAAATCCTTCAGAAAAAACCTAAAGCTTTCATGTGTGTTTTTCCGAAATGATATCAAATTATTATGGTTAGAGGCTGTTTTATCACCTGCCCAAGCTCTTCATTAAGATTGGAGGTCCTGGCCATTGCAGGTGTATCAGTTTCTGCATAGTACATATCTCTGTCCTAAAAGAGGAAATGAGAAAACACAGCTGAGCTATATCACAGTAAATTATGGAAAGAGGATTTTACGTTATTGACCTCCTACTGTCCAGCAGCTTTGGTCATTAGGAGTTCAATATTCAAAGCCTTTGTGCAGGTAACTTTTTGAGATACATGCACAAAAACCTTACCAATAGCATACATTTTGTGCGCACAAAAAATAAATGCATAAAAAGGGAAGTCAATGCAAGTGTTCTGGGAAAGGGCTAACCTTTAACCATTGTGTGCACATATTCATTGTTCATATTAGTAAGTCTGGTTGGAGAAGTCACAGTTCTAAATTTATCCAGCTAAAGTTACATGCATAACTTTAGTCGCAGATATTCAATGAGAGACTTTTGCCCGTATGTCCTGCCGATATCCAGGGAAAATAGGGATGATAACTTTCAAACCAGTGTGCGAGCGCACTTACAACAGCCTGCGACATTTTATAACATAAGCATGCATATGCTCGCATGTTATAAAATAGCCTGGCCATGCGCACATGTGCGTCAAATTTTCAGTGGGTGCCGCATGTGCACGAAAATGCCGCTTCTACCACGTAAATCGGGGGATTTTAAAAGGGGCGCATACCGACGCTATTCCCAATTTTACCAGTTCAACCCATTTTACCCAGTTAAGAGACAGGTCTTCCTAACCTCCCTAGTTTAATATTCTTCTCTCCCTCCAGTTATCCCGACCCTTAAAACCCCACAGATCTGCCTATTTTTCTTTTTTTAATTTACACGACATCCATAGAAGAAGTAAAGTTATCTAGCAGGGGGCCTCGGCACAGACTGGATCTCATAAGTACACACACATCTCGGGTTCACGCACAGAAATGCCCATGTACCATCCAGACCACGCCCTCAACGCACCACTTTTTGAAAACTGTCGAGATGTGCATGCTGCAGGACATACGTGCATATCCGGGCAGCCTTTAAAATTCACTTGGTACACACAAGCCCAACATATTCACGTATCACATAATTAATGCGCACAGTGGGCTTTTAAAAATTCACCTTTATATGCATAACTTTATCTGGATAAATTTGCCACTCACTGGCTTCTAAATATTGACCTCTATCATCAGATTTTTGCAAGAGTACAGAATGGGAATAATATGAAACTTTGTATCTACTAAATATCAAATGGAATTCTGCACATACAAACAACTATTTTAAAACCATTAAACAACTAAAAATGTAATTGTGTACATTTGGGAAATATGTCCACCCCTAACCAACAATTAAAACTTATAGTGCATGAAATTTAAATGCTTGCTTGTAAAAAGATTGTTGAATTATATAGAACCTATGGGATAGATTTTAATATATGCACGCACGCGTCTATGTGCGTGTGCTTCCCAGCACACAAACGTGGACATGCCGATGTTATAAAATCGGTGGGCCGCACACACACGCGTGCCGGATTTTAGAATCCGCGCGCACAAGGGGGGTGGAATAATGCAATTTTCGTGCAGCGACGCATCCCGGACTTCCCCAGTTCCCTACCCACTACCCTAACCTCCCTACCCCTTCCCCTCTCCTCCCCACCCCCTAATCCTATCCTACCTTATTTTTTTTTGTTTTTCAAGTTGCTGCTCCTCCAGAGCTGTTAAGAAAGCGCACTCTCAGGCCCGGTTAGGAGCTCGGAGACTTGGTCCCATCTAAAGTAGGAAGTGAACCCTTGGACCGCGGCACGGCTCAGGGAGGAGCCCCAAGACACACCGCGGGAGGTGAGCTGCTACGAGCATGGGTAGAGCAGGAGCAAGGCTGGAGTGAAGACAAGGAGAGGATTATCCGGAACAGGAATTAGGCAGGCTCAGCCCTCCACTGGACCTACACGCACCAATGAGATCCAGCAACGCAATGCTGATCTCTAGAGTAGCCCTCCAGCCACTCGATAGCCCTTCCGAACGCGTCGCTGAGGAACGACGAGTGCATGAGGCCAAATGGAGGCTGAGGGCAGGAACATGAAGACTTGAACGAAGACTCAGGATACTCAGAGGATTCAGACATAGATTTGGATACTTAGACGAAGACTTGGATATTCAGACAAGGATTCAGGAAACTCAGAAGACCTAGACGAATATTCAGGTTGCTCAGAAGTTTCAGGCAAGGATTCAAGAGTCAGGCGAAAGTACTGGGTGAAAACTGCATCGCAGCGCGCCCTACACAGCTGCCCATGGCTGGTTGCGGACCACGCTGAACGCGAAGCAGACTCCAGGCGAAGGCATGGAACTTGAGACTGGAACATGACGAAGATTCAGTAGAGGCCTGCACCGGGGCACACCCTACACAGCCGCCTGTGGCTGGTCGCAGACCACGCTGAAGCTGAGCAGGTTCTAGCAGAATCTTAGGCATGGACGGATGCAGGCACAAGGGAACGCCATAGATTGGGAACAAGATACTCAGGAACAAGGCTTTAAGAACAGAAATCTCTTGAATTACTTGGTATATTTTGTTCTAAAGAAGGATCCTCTCTCACATTGTTTTGTAACAGGGAGATACAGATGTTTATAATTTGTAATGTTGTGATAGATATAATATATATTTTACCCTATATGTAATGATGTGGTATGTTCTCCTGATTTTTTATTATTTCTATTTGAATTGTATTCAAGTTTGAAATTTGTAAAATAAAAAATTAAAAAAACAAAACAAAAAACAGAAGTCTCCCAGAGGCTGGTGCTGCAGACGAGAAGAAGGTCTTATACCACGAGGCACCCTACACAGCCATCCCATGAGCTGGTCACGGACCACGACATGGCACGCCAAGAGAGGTGGACAGACGAGGGACCTGGGAACTGGACGAAGAGCTGAAGATGAGACGGGCGAAGTCAAGATGGGACATTGGACATCAGGAACATGGAACATGGCACCTCAGGAACATGGAACATGGCACCTCAGGAACATGGGACATCAGGGCATCTGGATGCGGAACATCTGGAACATCAGGACCAGAAGACAGGCAACGAGGGCGCTCCAACGAGGGACGAGACCAGGAACATCAAGGAGACGAAGTTCAGGAACATGAAGAACATGGAACAAAGATCCATCAAGGCAAAGGAGACCACAGAAGACCTGGATCAGAAGGAAGATCACAGACACGGTGCAAACCCGATCTGAAGACACTGAGGAATGGAAGCAGGGTCCTATTATAGGGCTGAAGCAGGAACAAGTGGATGACATCATCAGCGAGGGCCATGGGGCTTTTCCCGCCGCTGGCCCTTTAAAAGTCAAGCTGAGGCGCGCGCCCGCGCCTAAGGAGAAGCAGGAAGCAGCAGACATTAGCGGCAGTGTCCCTGCTGTGAGGGAGGCCCGGTGGACAGCGGCATCGGCAACGGCAGCCCTGCCGCGAAGAGATGAACAGACTGCAGCAGTGGCTCCATGCAGCGAAAAGGAGACTCCTTCCGGCAGCTCTAGGGCCTGCCATGGGACGGCGTCGGCAACGGCCTGGCTGGCCGTATTCAAGGAAGCAGGTAGTTGGGGGGCTGCCCGCAACCCGCGGGCAGACTCACAACAGGAGCAGTAGTAACATGTGTATACTGGTAGGCTGCTGGTGCTCGGTTCCCTGGCACAGCGGCAAACGGCCGCTGTACCAACCGCCTCCAGCCTCGCCCCTCCCTGCCCGCCCCTTTTCTTCAGCCTGGCACTTCTGCATGTAACCCCCGGATTTTACGCGCGCGACGGATTAAAAATTTGCCTGTATATGCATAGTCCATGCCAGTTTGTTTTAGAAATGTATACATGGGATTCATCGGCCTTGGCTACTCACTTATATAACAAACATAGTTAAACCAGATATTTCACCATGGATGGCATTTTCGTTTTTACTATACAAATTAAGCGCTGCTCATATGAAGAATGAAAACCAAGAACTACAGATTCTGAAAGGGACAAAAACTGATCACTCATTTTCTAGATAACGGGCTTCTTTACAGATGTATGCTCTTACTACTCACCCAGTTTATAAAAAGAGCCTGTGTAAACTTCACTACCTCCAGTGTCACCAGCAGGCTGATGGGAATGAGATTGTTGTATAAGATGATAAATGTCAGAAGATTGTATCCAAAATTGTTAGAGACTTCTTCTGTTGACAGAAACACATTAATATGGATATCATTATAACTAGGACTAACACAGTGGTTTCCAAGTTAAAACACCGATGGAGATATCGCCGGAAGTCATCACTGCTGTCTGCTCAGAGCCCACATCAGGCTCTGAGCCTTAAGAAATAACAACCACCACTACCACCCCTAAAAATATCAGCCTTAATGGCAACACACTCTGCTATTAAACATAAACAGTGGAAAGTATTGGGAAACAGAGAAGAAATAGAAGGTTGTCTCTTAAAAGCAAAGTTCCTTGGTCAGCTCTCCAAAATACCTCCAGATTTATTATCTGCCACCCATTGACCCTTAGAAAAGAAACACGACCTACTGGGTCAGATATATCTAGCATTTTTCCCTTGGACAGAAAAAGAGGGAATTTTCAAACTGCCCAGGTGTAAAGTCAATGGGTACTTTTTACCAACCATCTTTGTACCAAATTTTCAGAGGGAAAGTGCTCATGGTTCTTCCCCACTGAAAATTGTCCAGGTACAAAGTGCACAAATAATTTTGCGCCCGCTGTTTCTGCAGGAAATATTTCTCAACACAAGTGCAATAGATTTGATGCCGAAGCATCTGAGGCAGGTCCAGGCAGACTTTAATACCAGAGGCCCCATGACATCATCAGAGGGTGCCTCCGCAACCCACGAGTGTTATTTTCCATTCTCATCCGAGAACACCTCCCTTCATTGAAGCTGAAAGGACACATGCTATGGACCCTCTTGCATACATTTAGTCAGATTGATTGCTGGCAATTTCCAGATGGCCAATTTAGGTGCATAAATGACTTGAAAAATTATTTATTTCAAATATATACACACCACAAAATACAATACAATTGTTCTACACATGTTACAATATAAAGCATACACAATAAATATTTTACATAACAAAACATTACAGGGGCATGGAACAGCTGCCCTATGAGGTAAGGAAGATAGGGCTGTTCAATTTGGAGAAGAGATGATTGAGGGGGGTACATGATAGAGGTCTACAAAATCATGAAAGGACTTTAAAAAGTTTATGTAAATTGGTTATTTACTCTCTCAGATAATAGAAGGACCGGGGGCCACTGTTGGAAACAGGATACTGGGCTTGATGGACCCTTGGTCTGACCCAGTATGGCATATCTTATGTTCTTTTGTAAAAAGTAATTCAGATATTGAAGGTGCGGTGTCAGCAAGCCAAGTGTAGGTGTAAGACCTCCTTAAATATGGAGGTTACACGGACAACTCGATCATCCACCTGCAGGTATTTTTACTTGCACTTTCAAAAAACTATGCTTAAAAATATTGATATTGTTTGCAGCTTAACAACAGATAGCACCTTGCATAGGCCATGGGTGGATGATCTTATCGCCTGAGTAACCTCCTTATTTAAACAATTGTGCATTTTCATGATCTTCCTGATGTAGGATGATAAAGGTATCTCTTATTTTTTGTAAGGTATTCCAGAGATATTGCACCATCTGTAATTGTTGAGCATTATTCTTTGTTGAAGCATGGCCATTTGAAATTGTTTCCCATGGTATCCATTAAGTTGGACTCTTTTGTACCTGATATTGATGGGAAAATCTTGAATTTTCTAACTGTTCTCACTGCCGATTCTACTACCAAGGAATCATGAGAAAGTTGGGCTTTCACATGGTCCAGAGTTCAAATACTGCTGAACTCTGAATTGAATGTCTACATTCTTTGCAACTGGGAAAATTGATAAAGGATTCTTCCAGATGTTTGAGTAAAGATCCTGTAAAATGTTATATACAGGTAGTATTTTTATTTGCATTTGCAGATGGATAAAATACTAGGGATGTGAATCATTTTTCTGAAGATATTTTCAAACTCATCAGAATTCGGGGGGCTCCCGAACCCGATAGGAAAACCCCACAAAATTTTTCGTTGGGTTCTCTTATCGTTTTGGGGAGGGGAGGGGGCGGGAAGAAAGGGCACTTAAATCCCAAACCCACCCCAACCCTTTAAATTTAATTCTTTCACATCCCTCACCCTCCCGACCCCTCCAAAATTTTAAAGTACCTGGTGGTCCAGCGGGTGTCCCGGGAGCGATCTCCCGCTCTTGGGCTATTGGCTGCCACTAATCAAAATGGCGCCGATGGCCCTTAGCATGTGACAGGGTATCTGTGCCATCGGCTGGCCCCTGTCACATGGTAGGAGCGGCAGGCCATCCATTGCTGTGGTCAAGGGGTAAGGAGAGTGGGATGTAAGATTTGACAGAGGATGAGAAAAGAGTGAGAGGTGAATGCTGAGCAGGGCAAGAGAGGAATACTCTGCTAGAGCTACCATTGGTAGGCAGTTTTCCTAGAGCACCTAATACCTTTCCATTGGCTCTGCCCTACCTCCAGGAAAAACTTTGGCAGGGTGGCATTTCTCTAAATTGCCAAGTAACCCTGTAGAGGGATAAGACTGTGGAGGTTTGCAGTAGAGTACTCCCCCCCACACATACACACACACACTTGACCTCTGGAGAAGGGCATCAGGTCCACTGGTATTTCCATCAGTATCACCCCAAACAAAACCCCACTGTGCCATCATGTACAACAAAACAGCAGGAGGGAACCAGGAGGCTGCATGAGGATTCATCCCACCCCAGACAATTTATATGTTATCCTCCTGTAACTAGGTAAAAAAACGTAGACACGTCGTCTCGGTTCTTAAAATAAATTTATTGAGGAGATCAAGTTGAGAAACACAAAAAAACAGTATTCCAAAATACCTGACTCTGGCCGAGGTTCAACTATGGTATGGGCTGCATCACGGGTTACAACAAATAACATAATATAATATAAAAATACAAATTAAAGTATACAAACACATTTGCTTCACAATTTAATATAGATAATTTAACACATATAACTATAGCTAATTTTTACTGATAAACTTGTTACGGTCCCGGTCGCATGTGCCGCAACCAGGCCCTTACCTCCATGTTCCTGGTCCCGCTCCCGGTTCAGCTGGCGGAGTTTGTGGCCTGTGTGGCGGCGTTCCCGCAGGGGCGACGCCAGTGGGAGATCTTCGGTGGACGCTCTGTCCCTAGGCGCGTGCGCAAGAAGGACGCCTTTATAGGCCTGTTCCCGCCATTCAAAGTTCCGCCCGCTTCCTGACATCAGACGCCACGGCCTATGTAAGCTGGCCACAGACCCTCAGTCTTTGCCTTGCAACGGGGTTACCTTGCGGTTCCCAGTTGCTCTGTGCCCCGGAGTGTGTTACTACTTGCCAGTAGTTGCTCCGTTCCAGCCTGGTTCCTGCTTCAGACTTTGCTTACGTTCCAGCCTGGTTCCTGCTTCAGACTTGCTTACGTTCCAGCCTGGTTCCTGCTTCAGACTTCGCTTCAGTTCCTGCCTGGTTCCTGTGTCTTGCTTCAGTACCCGTGTCTTGCTTCAGTTCCTGCCCGGTTCCAGAACTCGAGTCTTGCTCCAGTTCCTTGCCTGGTTCCAGTTCCCAAGCCTGCTTGTTCCTGATCCAGCTACAGTACTCGCCTAAGTCCCAGCGGCCAGGCTCCTACGGGCTCCTCCTGGGGGAGCTCCGGCTTACAGGGTGACGTCTCACCACCAATCACCTAAGTCCCAGAGGCTGGGCTCCTACGGGCTCCTCCTGGGGGAGCACCGGCTTCCAGGGTGAAGATCATTGTTTGCATCCTGCCTGATATCCGCTTCCTGGCCTGCTTGTACACTGAGACTATAGTCCACCTCTCCCCAGTCTCCTGCAGGCCGGCCCAAGGGTCCACTAAAACCGTTAATCCATAACAAAACTATTCTAACATAAAGATAAAAAATTAGAATGTCATTAAGAAAACATTAAATAGAGGAAAATAGTTAGAAAAAAACTGAAAGGTGCAGCTGCAAAAGTTAAAAGTGTTCAACAGGCATGGACATTTTTTAAAAATACAATCCTAGAGGTATAGTCCAAATGTATTCCACACATTAAGAAAGATGGAAGGAAGGCAAAATAATTACCATCATGGTTAAATGGTGAGGTGAAAGAGGCTATTTTAGCCAAAAAAAAAATCCTTCAAAAATTGGAAGAAGGATCCATCTGAAGAAAATAGGATAAAACATAAGCATTGTCAAGTTAAGTGTAAAACATTGATAAGACAGGCGAAGAGAGAATTTGAAATAAAGTTGGCCATAGAGGCAACAACTCATAATAAAAACTTTTCAAAATATATCAGAAGCAAGAAACCTGTGAGGGAGTCGGTTGGACCATTAGATGACAGAGGGGCTAAAGGGGCTCTTAGGGAAGATAAGGCCATTGCAGAAAGACTAAATTAATTCTTTGCTTCCATGTTTATTAATGAGGATGTTGGGGAGATACCAGTTCCGGAGATGGTTTCCAAGGGTGATGAGTCATACCAACTGAACCAAATCACTGTAAACCTGGAAGATGTAGTAGGTCAGATTGACAAACTAAAGAGTAGCAAATCACCTGGACTGGATGGTATGCATCCTAGGGTACTGAAGGAAATAAAAAATAACATTTCTGATCTATTAGTTAAAATGTGTAACCTATCATTAAAATCATCCATTGTACCTGAAGACTGGAGGGTGGCCAATGTAACCCCAATATTCAAAAAAGGGCTCCAGGGGCGATCCAGGCAACAATAGACCAGTGAGCCTGACTTCAGTGCCGGAAAAAATAGTGGAAACTATTCTAAAGATCAAAATCGTAGAGCATATAGAAAGATATGATTTAATGGAACACAGTCAACATGGATTTAACCAAGGAAAGTCTTGCCTAACAAATCTGCTTCATTTTTTTGAAGAGGTTAATAAACATGTGGATAAAGGTGAACCGGTAGACGTAGTGTATTTGGATTTTCAGAAGGCATTTGACAAAGTCTCTCATGAGAGGCTTCTAAGAAAACTAAAAAGTCATGGGATAGGAGGCGATGTCCTTTCATGGATTACAAACTGGTTAAAAGATAGGAAACAGAGAGTAGGATTAAATGGTCAATTTTCTTAGTGGAAAAGGGTAAACAGTGGAGTGACTCAGGGATCTGTACTTGGACCGGTGCTTTTCAATATATATATAAATGATCTGGAAAGGAATACGACGAGTGAGGTTATCGAATTTGCGGATGATACAAAATTATTCAGAGTAGTTAAATCACAAGTTGATTGTGATACATTACAGGAGAACCTTGCAAGACTGGAATATTGGGCATCCAAATGGCAGATAAAATTTAATGTGGATAAGTGCAAGGTGTTGCATATAGGGAAAAAAAATCCTTGCTGTAGTTACACGATGTTAGGTTCCATATTAGGAGCTCCCACCCAGGAAAAAGATCTAGGCATCATAGTGGATAATACTTTAAAATCGTCGGCTCAGTGTGCTGCAGCAGTCAAAAAAGCAAACAGAATGTTAGGATTAGGAAGGGAATGATTAATAAAATGGAAAATGACATAATGCCTCTGTATCGCTCCATGGTGAGACCGCACCTTGAATACTGTGTACAATTCTGGACACCGCATCTGAAAAAAGATATATTTGTGATGGAGAAGATACAGAGAAGGGCAACCAAAATGATAAAGGGGATGGAACAGCTCACTCTTGAGGAAAGGCTGAAGAGGTTAGGGCTGTTCAGCTTGGAGAAGAGATGATTGAGGGGGGATATGATAGAAGTCTTGAACGAGTAGATGTGAATCGGTTATTTACACTTTCGGATAACAGAAAGACTAGGGGGCATTCCATGAAGTTAGCAAGTAGCACATTTAAGACTAATCGGAGAAAATTATTTTTCACTCAACGCACAATTAAGCTCTGGAATGTGTTGCCAGAGGATGTGGTTAATGCAGTTAGTGTAGCTGGGTTTAAAAAAGGTTTGGATAAGTTCTTGGAGGAGAAGTCCATTAACTCCTATTAATCAAGTTTACTTAGGGAATAGCCACTGCTATTAATTGCATCAGTAGCATGGGATCTTCTATGTGTTTGGGTAATTGCCAGGTTCTTAAAAATAATATAAAATCATAAATAAATTAAATAGAACAAATAATAATGAACGATCAGTTCCATATAATCCAGCGATTTATTAATTTGAAATATGTGGGTGAGAGGAAGTAGGAGAAAAAAAACTTGTTTAAGAGACCTATTTAAGATATAATACCTTTATATATGAAACTGATTATCTGTGCGCAAAATGGCTCACTTAGTCCAACTCTGTTGTTACGAAATCCCAGCCGCAAGACTCCACGGCCGGCTCTCAACTCTAACTCTGCCGGCTCCGGGCTGATAGCGGCGTTCCCCACTCCTCGCTGGGCCGTGGCTCAGCCTCCCCACAGCGGTATCTCCACAAGGCAGACGCCGCTGAGCTCCACCAGCAGACCTCGCCCCTTAGGTGTGCACAAGGGGCCGAGATTTAAAGAGGCAGCGGCGGGAAACTTCGGTCTGGCCCCTTGGATGACGTTAGACGCCGGTAGATATTTAAACCCAGCATCTGCCCTCACTTCTTTGCCTTGTAACAGAGTTCCCTCTTCGGAGCTACTAGTTGCTGTTCCTGAGTTCCTGATCCAGTTCCTACTTGTTCCTGCCTCCATGTTCCTGTTCCAGTTCCTGCTTCCTACTCGACTTGTCTTCTTGGTTCTTGAATTTGGCTTGGCTCCTGGTAATCTGTATCTGCTGCCCCTCCTGATCCTTGGCTTGTCTATGGTCCTCGCTGATCTGCTGCCTGCCCCGACTTCTGGTCTGCTTCCTCGTTACGCTTTTCTGCTGCCTGCTACGCCCTCTGGACTTTCTCTGGTTCCGCTTCTTCTCCGCCTGCCTCAACCCAGACTCCTCAACAGACTCTTCTTCTCCTGCTGGTTTACTGGCTTGATCCGCCTCCCGGCTATGGACTCCGCTGTGGGCCATCCCTCAGCGGCCTCTCTTCATCTCCTAGCTGGCTCAAGGGTCCACTACCATAACATCTATTGATTCCATAATGAATCTATCTATAGGAAATAGATTCGAATGATCAATATTCTAGAGATATATCAAACACATACAAAATATTATAAAAACAAGAGTGAGTGGATACCTTTGTTATTGCCTTGTACATCTGTGACTCTACTGAAAATTCATTTCTTCGTCTACAGTTTTAGTTGAATATCAGTGTGATAATGAAAGTGCTTCCAGACATCAATGCGTCAAAAGCAACTTAATATAAACTATGGTGTTGAATCATACATAATGGCGTAGATTTTCAAAGGGGTACGCGCATACCCCCCGAAAACCTACCCCAAACCCCCCCTGCGCGCACCGAGCCTATTTTGCATAGGCTCGGCGGCGCGCGCAAGCCCCGGGACGCGCGTAAATCCCGGGGCTTGCATGGAGGGGCATGTCAGGGGCGTGTCGGGGGGCATGACGCGAGTGACGCGGCATTTCGGGGGTGTGCCGCGAGTGACGCAGCATATCGGGGGCGGGCTCGGGGGCGTGGCGCCGGCCCAGGGGCGTGGGCGTGGGCAAGGCCTCCGGACCAGCCCCCGGGTCGGGTGATGGCACGCCAGCAGCTGGCACGTGCAGATTTACGCCTGCTTTCCCCAGGCGTAAATCTGCCAACAAAGGTAGGGGGGTGGTTTAGATAGGGCCGGGGGGGTGGGTTAGGTAGGGGAAGGGAGGGGAAGGTGAGGGGAGGCGGAAGGAAAGTTCCCTTCGAGGCCGCTCCGATTTCGGAGCGGCCTCGGAGGGAACAGGCAGCGCGCACTGGGCTCGACGCGCGCAGGTTGCACAAATGTGCACCCCCTTGCGCGCACCAACCCCGGATTTTATAAGATACGCGCGGCTACACGCGTATTTTATAAAATCCAGCGTACTTTTGTTCGCGCCTGATGCACGAACAAAAGTACGCCCGCGCGTACATTTATAAAATCTACCCCTATGTAGGGATTCTATGTAAAATGATTTATTGATCGATAGTATACCATGTCCAGCATATATAACTACATTTATCTTGGAAAATATAATTATTACCACTACATCATATTTCGGCAGGACACGTTTAGAAAACAAGCTCAATAACATATTGTAACTTCTAACAATACCCAATTCAGTTCATGAATGTAAGTAGTTTAAATAATTTAAAATTAACATTAGTGTGTCTATTATGCAAATTAATGATCTCTCAGTTTGGAGTAGTTTGAAAGAACATATGGACTTGGCCTGGGTATGGATTACAATTTAAAATTTACTAAGTACAATGATTGTGGTTTATATTAAGTTGCTGTTTACACATTGATATATGGAAGCACTTTCGCTATCCCACTGATATTCAACTACTTACACTGGAGATGAAGAAATGATGTTTCAGTAGAGTCACAGATGTACAAGGCAATAACAAAAGTATCCACTCACTCTTGTTTTTATAATATTTTGTATGTGTTTGATATACCTCTAGAATATTGATCATTCAAATCTATTTCCTATAGATATATTCTTTGTGGAATCAACAGAATTGGACTAAGTGAGCCAGTTTTCAAACAGATAATCAGTTTCGTATATAAAGGTATTATATCTTAAATAGGTCTCTTAATCAAGTTTTTTTTTCCTTCTTCCTCTCAACCTATTTCTACAGCAACAACAAAAGAACCTATGAATCTCTTTTTAAGTATATAGATCTTCAAAAATATTGTTTGTTGATCTAACTCCAATGTAAACTACCTTAAATTTATTGTAATCTGCTTTGATGCCATTCATGGTTAAAAAAAAAAACAAAATACCAAATGCCAATCAATCAATAAATAAATTAGCTCCAAAATATGTGCAGTAAAAGTATCTGTAAAGTTAACTACATGACCCACTCAAAACTGCCTCCTTAAAAACAGCAACTGCTCCCCAAGTACAACAAAATAATCTCAGATTCCAAACATGATACAGATTGTCTAACAGGCATGAATTCAACTTATGATGAAGAAGTAGTCATAATATATTAATGAGTCAAACAATGCAAACATTATGGAACATCATAAAAACCTTGTTAATGAGGTGCCTCTTCAAACAGTGGGTTCTAACTGAGCAAAATGATCTTCCGTATATTCTTAAATTTTATAACCAAAATTGATGTGATATAAAACCAAACAAACTGGAATCAATATTTAAAGCCATTTAGCCAGATAATTCACAAGTTTTTGAATACTGGTCTTCTTATCCAGCCCAGTATTCTGTATTGCTTGGATGTTGCTAGAAACAACATCCAAGTGATACAGAGAGATTTCCAGACTTTGAGGAAGCAGATTAGTCTCTTGGCAAAGACTAGACTATTGCCTTTTCAGAAGTGTTACCTGTTTATGGAAATGGAAAGAAGAGGCTAAGCCATATAGATAACTTCAATGCATGGCTCAAAACCTGGTGCAAGGAAGAAAGTTTTGGATATATTGAAGGCTGGGGCAGTAAAAGGCTCTATGTCAAAGATGGCTTTCATCTGTCTATGACAGGAAAAAGGATCCTAAGTGAAAAATGTAAATCATATGCCATAAGACATTGAAACTAGAGGACAGGAGTGGCACAGGGAAACTGTACTGTCAACCCAACATCTCCAGGAAGTGAGTGAAGAAATTAACAAAAATCTTCAGAATAGAACATAAGAACATAAGAAATTGCCATGCTGGGTCAGACCAAGGGTCCATCAAGCCCAGCATCCTGTTTGCAACAGAGGCCAAACCAGGTCACAAGAACCTGGCAATTACCCAAACACTAAGAAGATCCCATGCCACTGATGCAATTAATAGCAGTGGCTATTCCCTAAGTAAATTTGATTAATAGCCGTTAATTGACTTCTCCTCCAAGAACTTATCCAAACCTTTTTTGAACCCAGCTACACTAACTGCACTAACCACATCCTCTGGCAACAAATTCCAGAGCTTTATTGTGTGTTGAGTGAAAAATAATTTTCTCCAATTAGTCTTAAATGTGCTACTTGCTAACTTCATGGAATGCCCCCTAGTCCTTCTATTATTCAAAAGTGTAAATAACCGATTCACATCTACCCATTCAAGACCTATCATGATCTTAAAGACCTCTATCATATCCCCCCTCAGCCGTCTCTTCTCCAAGCTGAACAGCCCTAACCTCTTCAGCCTTTCCTCATAGGGGATCTGTTCCATCCCCTTTATCATTTTGGTTGCCCTTCTCTGTACCTTCTCCATCGCAACTATATCTTTTTTGAGATGTGGTAACCAGAATTGTACACAGTATTCATAGAAACATAGAAACATAGAAATGACGGCAGAAGAAGACCAAACGGCCCATCCAGTCTGCCCAGCAAGCTTCACACATTTTTTTCTCTCATACTTATCTGTTTCTCTTAGCTCTTGGTTCTATTTCCCTTCCACCCCCACCGTTAATGTAGAAAGCAGTGATGGAGCTGCATCCAAGTGAAATATCTAGCTTGATTAGTTAGGGGTAGTAGGGGTAGTAACCGCCGCAATAAGCAAGCTACACCCATGTTTATTTGTTTTACCCAGACTATGTTATACAGCCCTTATTGGTTGTTTTTCTTCTCCCCTGCCGTTGAAGCAGGGAGCTATGCTGGATATGCTTGAAGTATCAGTTTATTCTTCTCCCATGCTGTTGAAGCAGAGAGCCATGCTGGATATGCATCGAAAGTGAAGTATCAGGCACATTTGGTTTGGGGTAGTAACCGCCGTAACAAGCCAGCTACTCCCCGCTTTGTGAGTGTGAACCCTTTTTTCTTCTCCCCTGGTGCAGTCTCACCATGGAGCGATATAGAGGCATTATGACATTTTCCGTTTTATTAACCATTCCCTTCCTAATAATTCCTAAATTTCTGTTTGCTTTTTTGACTGCTGCAGCACACTGAGCCGATGATTTTAAAGTATTATCCACTATGATGCCTAGATCTTTTTCCTGGGTGGTAGCTCCTAATATGGAACCTAACATCATGTAACTACTGCAAGGATTATTTTTCCTTATATGCAACACCTTGCATTTGTCCACATTAAATTTCATCTGCCATTTGGATGCCCAATCTTCCAGTCTTGCAAGGTCCTCCTGTAATGTATCACAATCTGCTTGTGATTTAACTACTTTGAATAATTTTGTATCATCCGCAAATTTGATAACCTCACTCATCGTATTCCTTTCCAGATTATTTATATATATATTGAAAAGCACCGGTCCAAGTACAGATCCCTGAGGCACTCCACTGTTTACCCTTTTCCACTGAGAAAATTGACCATTTAATCCTACTCTCTGTTTCCTGTCTTTTAACCAGTTTGTAATCCACGAAAGGACATCGCCTCCTATCCCATGACTTTTTAGTTTTCTTCGAAGCCTCTCATGAGAGACTTTGTCAAACGCCTTCTGAAAATCCAAATACACTACATCTACCGGTTCACCTTTATCCACATGTTTATTAACCCCTTCAAAAAAAATGAAGCAGATTTGTTAGGCAAGTCTTCCCTTGGGTAAATCCATGTTGACAGTGTTCCATTAAACCATGTCTTTCTATATGCTCTACGATTTTGATCTTGAGAATAGTTTCCACTATTTTTCCCGTCACTGAAGTCAGGCTCACTGGTCTATAGTTACTCGGATCACCCCTGGAGCCTTTTTTAAATATTGGGGTTACATTGGCCATGATTTTAATGATAGGTTACAAATTTTAACTAATATATCAGAAATTTCATTTTTGAGTTCCTTCAGTACCCTAGGATGCATATCATCCGGTCCAGGTGATTTGCTACTCTTTAGTTTGTCAATCTGGCCTCCTACATCTTCCAGGTTTACAGTGATTTGGTTCAGTTCATCTGACTCATCACACTGAAAACCATCTCCGGAACTGGTATCTCCCCAACATCCTCATTAGTAAACATAGAAGAAAAAAATTCATTTAGTCTTTCTGAAATGGCCTTTTCTTCCCTAAGAGCCCCTTTAACCCCTCTGTCATCTAATGGTCCAACCGACTCCCTCACAGGTTTCTTGCTTCAGATATATTTTAAAAAAAATTTTATTATGAGTTTTTGCCAACTTCAATTCAAATTCTCTCTTCACCTGTCTTATCAATGTTTTACACTTAACCTGACAATGCTTATGTTTTATCCTGTTTTCTTCAGATGGATCTTCTTCCAATTTTTTAAGGATTTTTTTGGCTAAAATAGCCTCTTTCACCTCACCTTTTAACCATGACGGTAATCGTTTTGTCTTCCTTCCACCTTTCTTAATGCGTGGAATACATATGGACTGCGCCTCTAGGATTGTATTTTTAACCAATGTCCATGCCTGTTGAACACTTTTAACCTTTGCAGCTGCACCTTTCAGTTTTTTTCTAACTATTTTCCTAATTTTATCAAAGTTTCCCTTTTGAAAGTTTAGTGTTTGAGCTGCAGATTTACTTATTGTCCCCCTTCCAGTTATTAGTTTAAATTTGATCATGTTATGATCACTGTTGCCAAGTGGCCCCACCACTGTTACCTCTCTCACCAAATCCTGCATTCCACTAAGAATTAAATCTAAAATAGCTCCCTCTCTTGTTGGTTCCTGAACCAATTGCTCCATGAAGCAGTCATTTATTACATCCAGGAACTTTATGTCTCTAGCAAGTCCTGATGTTACATTTACCCAGTCAATATTGGGGTAATTGAAATCTCACTCGAAAACGTTATGAACTCCCAATTTCTTCTTCAATGTGCAATATTTCAATGTTCAATGTTTTATATATATAACTTTATGTAAAGGACCGTCATAACACCCATGGGCATACAAGCATCTTCGCTTTATATATTGCCACCTTGGGTCATATTTAATCATAGGTCCATGTCCTTTATTGCTAAATACTTCTTATTTTTGTAAATTTTTCTTTAGTATTTTTTCTTTTTTTAAAGTAAATGTGGAATGATACCTTCCTTATATGTAGCTTTTTCCAACTCTCAAATGGCGCACAAGCGCTCCCAGAGATTATTTCACTAGGAAGACAGTTGGTCCTTGAACTGTCTTCCGAGTGAAATAATCTCTGGGAGCGCATGTGCGCCATTTGAGAGTTGGAAAAAGCTACATATAAGGAAGGTATCATTCCACATTTACTTTAAAAAAAGAAAAAATACTAAAGAAAAATTTACAAAAATAAGAAGTATAAATAAGAAGCAATAAAGGACATGATTGGAATATGACCATCCTGAGCTATAACTTATTATGGAAGGATAGAGAGGACAGAAAAGTGAGAAAAATAGCACTTTATGTCAGAAACAAAATCCAAGTAAATGAAATGCAAGGGACATGAGGTAAGGAAGAAGCATTATGGGCTGTCCTAAAACAAAAAAAAAGATTATGATGTTTCCATTTACATCGGTGAGGTCTACAGGCCTCTGATTCAGACAAAATAGCTGGATAGAGGTCTGATCAAAGACATCCAAATGGTGGGGAAAAAGGAATGTTGCTCGTTAAGATTTTAATCTGCTGGATATAAAATGGAGTATCCCTTATTCTGCATAATATAAAAGAAATAGAGAGAGATAATGGATGCCCTCCAAGGGGTACTTCTCAAACAAATGGTAATTGAACACACGAGGGAGAGTGTGATACTCAACTAGTGCTCACAAATGAGGATAATGTCTCTAATGTCTGGACAGGGGCCCATTTGAGCACAAATGATTAGGGGTGTGCATTCGTTTGCAACGTATTGGCAGTCCGCAACGTATATGCCATATTTGTTGTATTCGTGGCGGTCACTAAACGTATGGCAAACCCCCACAAATACAACGTATCGCTGACAAATAAATCCCCACCCTTCTGACTCCCCCCTCCCCCCCAAAGACTTGCCAAAAGTCTCTGGTGGTCCAGCGGGGGTCCTGGAGCGATCTCCTGCACTCGGGCTGTTGGCTGTCGGTATTCAAAATGGCGCCGATAGCCTTTGCCCTTACTATGTCCCAGGGGCTACCGGTGCCATTGGTCGGCCCCTGTCACATGGTAGGAGCAATTTACCGGCAGCCGACAGCCTGAGTGAAGGATATGGCTCCAGGACCCCCGCTGGACCACTAGGGACCTTTGGCAAGTCTTTGGGGGGGGGGGAGTCAGAAGGGTGGGGATTTATTTGTCAGCGATACGTTGTATTTGTTGGGGTTCGCCATACGTTTAGTGACCCCCACGAATACAACAAATATGGCATATACGTTGCGGATTGCCAATACGTTGCAAACGAATGCACATCACCTAGTCTTGGGGGGGGGGGCTCAGGAGGGTGGGGGGGGGTTGTAGTTAATTAGATTTAAAGGGTTGGGATGGGGGGTTTTTTGGGAAACGAATACATATGTAACTAATGAACGGATCGGAGTCCCCGAGAACGGATGCAACAGATTTGGGTCCCGACGAATACGAATACTGAATGGGACGAATCCATCCCTGCTGCACATCCCTGCAAATGATCAGACGGTATAGTTTGATATCACGAATAAGATACAGAGAAATCCTAGTTTTGAATTTCAAAAATACGGACTTTGACAAAATGGTAATGAATTTGGAGGAAGAACTAGAAGATTAGGAGAAAATGGGCAAAGTGGAACAACAGTGGGAAAAATTAATAGGAGCTATTAGAAAGGCAACAAATGTATATGTCAGAAAAGTAAACAAAAGTACAAGGAAAAAAAGAAACTGATTTGGTTCTCAAAGGAGGTGGCTGCAAAAATAAAGGCAAAAAAAATCAGCATTCAGGAAATATAAAAGATCCCAAAAAGAGGAACAAAGGGAAGAATACCTGGACAAACTGAGGGAGATGAAGAAAGAAATCAGAAAAACCAAAGGACAAGCAGAAGAAATGATTGCCAAAGAGGTAAAGAGAGGTAAGAAAATATTTTTCAGATATATAAGGCAAAGAAGGAAAGGCCAAAGTTGTATAGCAAAACTGAAAGGTGACAAAGAGCAATGTGTAGAAACAGACAAAGAAATGGTGGAAATATGAAACAAATATTTCAATTTGGTGTTGACTACAGAAGACCCTGGAGAAGGACAATTACTGGTTGACAAAACCATAGAAGGGAATGGGATAGACACAACCCCTTTTTCAGAAAAGAATGTATGGGAAAACCTAGGAAAACTGAAAGTGGACAAGGCCATGGGGCTGGGTGAGGTACATCCCAAGATACTATGGGAACTCAGGGGAGCCTAAGGAGGAGGTGAGAGGTCCAAGCTACCCTGCACCCGGCGCGGTTCCCCCGGAACATCTTGTTTGAACCCCTAATCAGCCTGAGAGACCTGGCTGACCGGAGGACGGGGAAAGAGGGCGGAGCCGAGTGACGTGAGTGGCGGAAGGGAGGTCCTTGCCTATAAGACCACAAGGCAGACGCCGAACTTTGGGAGCCTAAGGAGGAGGTGAGAGGTCCAAGCTACCCTGCACCCGGCGCGGTTCCCCCGGAACATCTTGTTTGAACCCCTAATCAGCCTGAGAGACCTGGCTGACCGGAGGATGGGGAAAGAGGGCGGAGCCGAGTGACGTGAGTGGCGGAAGGGAGGTCCTTGCCTATAAGACCATAAGGCAGACGCCGAACTTTGGGAGCCTAAGGAGGAGGTGAGAGGTCCAAGCTACCCTGCACCCGGCGCGGTTCCCCCGGAACATCTTGTTTGAACCCCTAATCAGCCTGAGAGACCTGGCTGACCGGAGGACGGGGAAAGAGGGCGGAGCCGAGTGATGTGAGTGGCGGAAGGGAGGTCCTTGCCTATAAGATCATAAGGCAGGCGGCGCCCCGCCGTCGCGGTGCGCTGCCTAAGCCGCGCACTCCGTAAGGGGCGCGCGGCTTTGACTGGCTTAGACCGGTGAAGGCTGGGAGGCTGCCCTATACGCCAGCTTGGACTTGCTTATATCCATAAATTATATATTGGATATTACAGAATCGGTGGAAGTCACAGCTTTGTACTGGTTAATAATATTTTGATAGAATTTCCTCATGCCGCATACAAAGCGTAAGGGCAAAATCAGACAAGAAGCCTCAACCATTGCCAGACCGAGCCCTAGACAGACAATGCTGACGACTTTTTATCTGACAACGGAGGGAGCGACCCCGGAGAATCCCGCTACAGATGGGGTAGGTGAGCAAGCTTCCTTTCTGTTGGGAGATGTGACTCTCAGTCCCGGGGCTCCAATTACACCTACTCCACCTGCGAGTGCATCCATTGTCACTGCGATAGGCTCGATAGAGGAACGTATATCGTTTTTTCATTCGATCCGATTGAGGAGAGCAGTGACACTAAGGAAGCGAGTGAAAGGGGAGGAGGAGAAGATCTTCCCCAGGTCCAGGAGGAGCCTTCTATCAGGAGTAACATGTTGGGTCCTGATAGAAGTAATAAAACACCTGGTGGTAGTGCCTCTCCCTTTTTGAAGTCTGCCTCAAATCCAGAACAGATTAACTCTCAAGCTTTACTATTTACACAAATGCCTGATAAAGGATCAGTGACTTTAGAAATGTTGTGGCAAGCAATGTCTGTAATTCAGAATAACATATTGAAACGTAATGTGAATATTAAAGATATGCAAGAAGTCCTGCTGAATATAAACCCTATTGTTACAAATTGTGGGGTAACTTTGAAAAAAGTTGAAGATGAGATAAACACTATTAAGAAAGTTCAGTCCACTATAATTCAAGGAGAGCAGTTAGTTTCAAAAAAAGTGGAAAATTTGGAAAATTCTATAAGATATTCCAATTTAAGAATAGTAAACTTTCCAAAATGTAAGATGACATCTTTGCAGGAGCAACTAAAAAATTATTTTATGGATATTTTACAAATACCTATAGAAAAATTACCTGTTGTTGCAAGTGTTTATTTCATAAATAAAGAGCAGGGAATGAGTTCTCCCCCAGAAATAAGGGAAACATCCTTGAACGTCACTGAACTAATTGAAACATCATATAGCTCCCAGGTAGAGAGAAGAGGCACTCTCTTAGTGAAATTTGCCCTATCAATAGATAGAGACAATGTGTTAAAAAAATTTATGTTAAATAGGGCCACTCCCTACCTTGGACAAAAAATATGGGTATATCCTGACGTTTCAAAAGAAACACAGCAGAGACGAAAAAGGTTCATAACGTTAGCCAATTTGGCAAGAACATTTGGCATAAATATAATTATCAGATTTCCGTGTAAATGTATCATGCATAGAGAAGGGAAAAAATTTGTGTATTATGATCCAGATCATTTAGAAAAAGTTTTGGAAGAGTGCAAGAAACAAAAGGAGAGTAGTAGCACTTAAGACCCCAGGTAATTGGTTATAGTAGAAATAAATACTCCGAGTTCTGTAAGTTATGTTAATTTTAGGAATTGCATTTAATTGCTCAACTTAAGCTCCTCATTTTGTTTTGTAATAGGAGTAAGGGGAAAATTATGCTTGATTTAAATGTTGTATTGAGAAACGATTTGAAGTAACCCTGCTCCTAAAGAATATTCAAGTGTTAATTTGAATATATGTAACTGCATTATAAAATGTATCTTGCAAAATTTATAAATAAAGAATTTAAAAAAAAAAAAAAAAAAGATACTATGGGAACTCAGATGTCCTGGTGGGTCCGTTGAATGACCTGTTCAATAGATCCCTGGAAATGGGAGTGATGCCTTGAGACTGGAGAGCAGGTGTGGTGCCACTTCATAAGACAGGAGGCTGGAAACCACAGGCTGATTAGCCTCACCTTGGTGGTAGGAAAACTAATGGAGATGCTACTGAAACTATCTACAATCCAGTAAGTTGCTGGACCTGAGGCAGCATGGGTTCACTAGATAAATACAATTGATTTTTTGATTGGTTGACTGTAGAATTGGATAGAAGAAGAGCGCTAGATGTGATTTAAGTGGTTTTCAGCAAAATATTTGATACTGTTCCACATAGGAGACTTGTGGATAAAATGAGAAGATTGAGAGTGAGTGTCAAAGTGGCATGGATTGCAAACTGGTTGTAATGGTAAACTGCATGTAATGGTAAATGGAACCTATTCTGAAGAGAAAGTCGTGTTAAGTGGAATGCCATAGGGATTGGTATTGGGACTGGTTCTATTCAATATTTTTGTGAGCGACATTGCAGAAGGGATAGAAGATAAAGTTCATCTATTTGCAGATGATATTAAGATCTGCAACAGAATGGACACGCCTGAAGGAGTAGAGAGAATGAAAACTGATTTAAGAAATATTGAAGAGTGGTCAATTTAATCTTGATTGAAGCTAGACAGCGAGCTCTCTATCTAGAGTCAATCAAGCTAGGTAGAGAGAACATGGTACAAATCTACTCTTCTTTTACCTTTCATCACTCCAAATCAGAATAAATCTTCACTGATGGTAACTGTGCTGTTCGTACATATGACTGTACTTATAAAACTGCCCCCCAAAACCTACCCCACCCCCCAAACTCACTCAGAGTTACTAATGTTCCCTCTTACAATGGTATAATTAGTTAACTGTTTTTGCGAGTCTCTACAGTGGTGATCTCTCGTTCTCAATCTCTTTCTCACAACATTTATGATAACGCAGGTGCAGTAGATTACTCAGTGCACAATGTGAAAATAGCATGTGGTGTGATAATGGTATTGTGTGTTGCGGTCAATACCTATGCAATGTGGTATCAGGAAAATTATCCTAACCATGCTCCTCTTTTTATCGCAGGCACTATTTTTGCTGACGTGCCAGTTAAGTGGCACTGTATTAAAAAAAAAAAGTGAACCGTGGGACTGCAGCCCAATAATTACCCCCAAAATTTCATAAATGACCCTGCCAGGCTGAACACCTCCCCAGGCCCCCAAGCCCCTCTGAAATGTTAAAAAAAAAAAAGTTGTGGGGTCTGCACGTCAGCCCCCTACTCCTTCTTTCTTCATTTTCTTTCTTTTTTTTTTTTTAACTATTTATTGTTGTTACAATAATTCCAAGAAATAATTTTTGTACAGAAAAAAAAGAAAAACATAAATTGGAATAGCATTCAGATATGCATAAGGAAAATTATATTCAATTCTTCTCAAAGAGAGAAGAATTACATTTTTACCAAATAAAGATGACCAAACTTAGCATTAGCTCAGCAAAATATGCATTTTAACCATCGTTATGGAGGGCTGTTAATGTTGCACACACAGGCTTTGGCAAGATGTTGCGCGCGGGAGGCCATGAGCATCTGTTGTGTGGGAATGAGAGGAGTGTGCCCTTGGACCTCGGCGAACCGGGAGGGGAGCTCCAAGGAAGTGCCGAGGCAGATGAGACGGAACCTCGTCTGGGCGGAATCGGAAGCCCAAGCCCCCGCCGACCTGCACGGCCTCTGTGAGGCCAACCACGCAAGGTTGGTCTCTGAGTGGTCCTCCGACCACTCCAAGCCCTTTCAGACCTGCCGCTGGGTAACCACAGAGGCGGCTGGCCGGACAGGAGGCATGGGCAGACGAAGACTCTGGAGCTGAAGACTCAGACAAGGAACTTGGAACGTGGAGAAAAGGCAAGGCAAGGCATGGCACGACAAGGCATAGCATGGGAAGACAGGTTAAATTCATCAATTAAAAGTCCGAAACCTCCAAGGGAACGCAGGGCCTCCTGCCGCTTGCGGGCACTCGGTGAAGAGCAGCACAGAAGCGCAGGTCGGACAACAGCCCCTTAGGAACTCCAGGAACAGGAAGGAGATGAACTGGCGAGCAAGGTCCCTCAGGTGCCCTATACAGCCCAGCTGGGCTGGTCGCAGACCACACTGTCCCCTACGTGCCCTACTCAGCCAGTCAGCTGGTCATGGACCATGAGGGGTGTGGGGCAAGATCTGGACAACACACACAGGTCAGGAACGAAGCAACCCCTTGGATCCTCCGAGGTCGGAACAGGATACCGGACTCAGACTTAAAATTCGGAACTTAAAAACAAGGAACCTCCGGACTCAGGATCTGGAACATGAGAACTTGAAACATGAGGACTTGGAACATCATGACTAGGTCATGGAACATCAGGATTTGGAACAGACACAAAGGACAAGACCAGGAACACAGACGACGAGGGATCTCATGAAGAACAAGGAAGCCATGCAGGAGCAGGAACACAGAGTCCTAAGGAGGACTAGCCCCTTACAAAGGCAAGGAAGGAATGGAAGCAAGGTCCTTAAATAGGGCTGAAGAGTAGGAGACGCCCAAGGAGGGGTTCAGGTGGGGCCCGGGGCATATCCGGCCATGGGCCCTTTAAATAACTAAGAGAGACGCGGCCTTGTCCCTTAGGGGAAGTGGGCAGGACCCTGGACAGCAGCGTCCCTGCCACTGAGGAGGAGGAGCCAGAGAAGGCCGCGACCAGGCCCAACGCAGAGAGGACAGAGGGTGGCCCCAGCCGCGTGGAGACACCAGTGTCCACGGCCTCCAGGCCATGGGGAGGAAAAGGGCATCAGCGGCTCCTGCCACAATGGCAAATGCGCGTCTGCGGCCTCCAGGCCGCGAAGGCAGAACAATGGCGCAAAGGTAAGCACCTGCTTGCGGTTAGGCCCGCGAGCAGGAGTGCAACAGCTAACATAGGAGAAGTTGAAGTCAATGAGAAAATAGAGGTTTGCCTTTGAATTATAAAGATGGAGAGTTGTTGGGAGTCAACAAAAAAAAATATTTAACCCCTTGCAACTTAACCACACATTTACAGAGGAAATTTATCCAAAACAATGCCCCAAGTTGTAGCATCCCAGGCCTCAAACAATAAAAATCTCTTTCTTCTCAGCTGGGTTGCTTCTGCTACATCAGGAAATATATCGACTCAGAAATTTAAGAAAAAATGTGTTCTGTTATGAAAGAAATCTCATCACTAAATCCCAGTCACCACAAACGTAGCTATTAAGGTTGATATAAAAGTCTCTGCACCTCCGGAGCTCTCAAGAAAATCAGTAATATTCAAAACATTGAAAGAAGGTTGCTGTTCAAAACATTTTTATATGTGTTTTTAATTGGCTGAATTTATCAGCAGATTTGACATTCTTTTTATTGGTATGTTTAATGTTTTATATTTCTTGGCTGTGTTTGCATTGCTGACAGAGTTTGGCTTCAGCATGTTTCAATTTATATTTTATTATCTCTTTATTCTGTATTTGGTGAGAGTCTATCTGTGTTCTGCTTGTGTGACTGAGGCTTTAGGTATTCTGCCCGCATGTAGTTTCTGTGTAGGGATTTACAATAACCTGGCTTTAATCTAATAGGAGGTGTATTGGTGTTTAGGGCTTGATGTAATATTTGCAGTATGGCTTTTTCATAGGTTGAGTGCTGGCAATTATGATATGGAAGTCTTAATATATTGGAATTGTAGTTCAGTCTATTTCTGACTTTCTGTGAGCCAAGTCCACACCCAGTGCAATTTACCCTAGACCTAATACCATATGGGATCCAGTAAACCACCTTGATTACTATGAGAAAGGTAGTTTAATAAGTTTATTAAACTATTATTACTGAAAGTGTGTTGGGTTGTTTTTTTTTTTGCAGTGTATGTCTGTATAATATATATGTTGTTGTAAGTGCTATTTTTACATCAGAAGATTGTACTTTGAATTTCTATTTTCCAAATGCAATCTGCCTTTTCAGGTTGGGGAAGTTAATACATTTTAAAATGGAAAAGAATACATACGTTTTAATTGTGTGGGGAGGGTAGGGAAGGGGAAATGAAAGGCTGTAAGGTTTGTCTCTAGGACATCTAATACCCTTGTATCATCCCTAAGAGAGAATGTGTCTCACACACACAGACTCCCACCATTCACCAACCTCTCACACCCCCAGGGGGTAGATCCTGGAGAAGGGTGGGAGGCAGGCAATAGGGAATGGAGGAATTCTGTTTCCAGACCCAGGAGGTGGGGTGGTCAAAGGCGGACACCGAAGGCTGAGAACAAAAAAAATAACAGACCCAAAAACTGAGTGGTTAGAGCAGTGAGCTGCAAACAAGGGAAGCCAGGGTTCAAATCCTATTGCCATTCCTTGTGACCTTGGGCAAGTCACTTCACCCTCCATTGCCTTCCCCCTGCCCTGGCTCTCAGTGATTTCACCTGCACCGATGCCATTTCATCCTTCGGCTCAGGCAGCAGATTGCTTTGAGCCGCCCCTAATCCCAACATTTTCTTTTAGGGAAGAAATCTGGGGTTGAATTTCTGAAACTTCAGTATTGAACTTCTTCAAGTCCTTTTTTGAAGTTTGTAGAGATGCAGAGAGGGACAGTTGTGGGATTACATATTTTCCCAATTGAGAGAAAAGACTAGCGATTGCCTCCCAGATAGAGTCCAGAGTAATATTTATTTAGATTTATTTAGATTCTTTTTTTATACCGAAGTATAGCAAACTGCCTTCACTCCGGTTTACATTTTAACAACTTATTACAGATAGAGAACGATATTAACGGGAAACGTGTTAACTAAACGCAACAAAAACATTGTAAGAAATAATTGAAGCTAAACAGGTCATATAGTGTATAAACGTTGTCTGATCAGAGTATTATCGAGTACTGTTGCATAAATTTCATGCGAAAAAAAGATAAAGCCTTAGGTTCTCTGTGTGTTGGATGTAGGCTTAGCCAACACCATCTGTGAATGTTTGTCTGAAAATCCAGGTTTTGATTTCCTTTTTGAAGGATTTTATGTCGCTGATAGAGCTTAAGTAATCTGGTAAGGAGTTCCATGCTCTCGGACCCGCGATGGAGAAGGCTCTGTTCCTAGTGTTAGCATGCTTAGCTAAAGGAAGGGAGGGTATGGTTAGGTGCAGTTTGCTTGAGGTTCTTGTTGTACGTTGAGGTTTGTGTGTTTGGATCATGTTATCAAGGGGCGGTGTTATCAGATCTGTAAATTGCGTTGTGTATGATTGTTAAGGTTTTGAACCTGATTCTTTGATCGACTGGTAGCCAATGAAGGCTCCTCAGAACAGGGGTGATGTGTTCAGATTTGTTCTTGCCGGTTAGAACTCTGGCAGCGGCATTCTGTAACAGTTGGAGTGGTTTTATTGCAGATTTGGGAAGGCCAATTAGCACTGAGTTGCAGTAATCGAGGCTGGTAAAGATCAGAGATTGCAGGACGGTTCTGAATTCTTGTTGGTGAAGTAGAGGCTTGAGATGTTTAAGTGTGTGGAGTTTATGAAAGCCTTCTTTTGTTTTCATTGCGATGTTTTTTTTGAAGTTTAGTTCGGTATCGATCCAAGTTCCCAGGTCCTTTGTATTATTCTTCAGTTGAATGTTAGTGTTACCAATTAGTAAGGAGGGTAATGGGATCATTTGGTCTGTGTTGTTTCTTTCAATGAGAATGCATTCGGTTTTGTCCATGATGAGGCATAATTTTAGGTGGTTCAGCATGTTTCTAATTGAAATAAGGTGGTTGGCTCAGTTCGTCTTCGATTGTGGAGGTTATTGGGATGAGGAGTTGGATATCGTCGGCGTACATATAAAATGTTACGCCTAGACTTGCGATGAGATGGCAAAGTGGGAGTAGGTAGATATTAAATAGGGTGGCCGAGAGGGCTGACCCTTGTGGTACTCCTATTTTGAGGGGGAAGGGATCAGATGAGTTATTGTTAATGGTGACTTTGAAGAATCTGTCTTTTAGGAATGAAGTAAACCAATCAAGGGTTTTACCAGTAAGACCTATGTTAGCAAGTCTTGATATCATGCTTTTGTGGTCTACGGTGTCGAAAGCCGCAGAGAGATCAAGTAGAATAAGTAGGTGGCTTAGTTTATTGTTGAAGGCTCTTATTATTTTGTTTGAAATATTGAGTAGCAGGGTTTCTGTGCTGCGATTTTTCCTAAACCCGTGTTGTGATGGATGTAAAATGTTGTTGTTCTGTAGGTGTTCATTGAGCTGTAGCAGTGCTGCTTTCTCAGTCATCTTTGCTAGTAAGGGAAGGTTAGAGATGGAACGATAGCTATTCAAATCATCTGGATCAATGTTCTTTTTTTTTAAATATTGGAGTGATGGTTGCGATTTTTAGTTTAGATGGCAGATCACCTTCTTCAAGCGATTTGTTTATGATAGCTGCTAAGGTGGGAGCAATGATGTGTGAAATTTCCTTTAACTCTCGGGTTGGGATCATGACGAGCTGGGTTTATTTTTCTTAGCATTTTTTCAGTTTCAATATTTGTAATTGGTTCAAAATTCGACCATGGAGTTATATTTGTTGTGTCCAGGCGTTCTTCTGTTAATGAGGAATTGTTAAAGGTGTTAGCTATTTTGCTTATTTTATTCTTAAAGAACATGGCAAGGTCTTGGCTTAAATTGTTTGTTTCAGAAGTGGGGGAGTTGTTATTATTCTCGTATATGAGGTTTCTTACAATGTTGTAGAGGGCATTGGGTTGATTTGTGGAGTTTTTTATCTTTTGACTATAGTAGTCGCGTTTGGTGTTCAGAATTGTTTTTTTATATGTGGCGAGTTGTGTGCGGTATCTCTTTAAGGATACTGGGCATTTGGATTTTCGCCATTCTTTTTCCAGTTTTTTGAGGTTGGATTTCATGGATCTCAGGTGCGAGTTGAACCATGGGTTGATTTTTTCTCTGTTTTTATTGACCAGTTTCAATTTCTCAGGGTTTATGTTGTTAGCAGTTTGTTCATATGTGTGGGTGTAGAAATATGTTAATATGTGTGGGTGTAGAAAGGGTGAAGTCTTCTAAACTCTTAAAAGATACATGAGGTACATCCAAAGATTTACCCAGGTCCATAATTTGAGAGTATAGGCTTCACCATCTTGCCCCATGGATTCAACTCCTAGTCCTCCGCTTCCCTCCGCTTGGGCTGCAGCAGTTCAGCTGAAAAGTCCAGTAAAGATTTTAAAGTATCTTCTAGTCACGGAACAGGAAGTAGCCTCAGCACCAACTTCAGGAAAGGGCTGATTGGGGGAAGAACAATAATCTGGAGAGAGTGAGATGTTCAGATCTGGGTAGAGCAATGCTGAAACTTCGTGCACTACATCACCCAAGGACATTTCCTCAGATCCTAGAAGCTAAGTTGGGTCTCCACCGCTGATGAAAAACTTGTCGATCGGGCCATTAACTGCAGGTGAAAAAAAACCTCAGGGATGGTATGAGCTTTCTTCTTTCATTTCTCTATTGGTATAATAACAAAAGAAAGTCTTTAAGGGGAAACTTTTTTTTTTAACATCAAACCAGCCTCAGCAAGAGAAAACACTGCTGGAGGCCATCTTGGAAACTCCTCTCCTTCCTCATGTTCTTAATTTAATTATGAGACTCTTTCCTGCCCCACCCACCTGCAATTATTAGGCATTGGGAACCCTTATATCTCCCCCTCCACAGATCTATATAATCCCAGTCAGGAATGAGGTATTCTCTTACCTGTTCCCAGTGCTCCCAGTATTGCTCTGACAGCAGCAGTGCTGGAAATGTAAGCTAAAAGCACCTGGAGCAGATAAAAGAATATCTTGCTTCCTGTTGGGGTTTTAAATATCCTTGGAGGAGGGTTCCAGTACCTAGCAGGTTGCAAGTGGATAGATGGTGTGGAGGGGCAGCAGGGAGCCTCATAATGAAATTTAAAAATGGGGAAGGAGAGGGTAGGGGGCTGACCTGTGATATTCCAACTATTTTTTAATGCTTTGGAGGGGTTTGGGCAGGGGGGTGATGAACCCAGCAAGTCCAGTTATGAAATATTGGAGGTGGGTAGTTGTGCTTGGCGGACCGTGGATCCATCCCATGGCCTGTCACGCTTACCTCTGGACCGGGCCCATTTTGTCAGCCTCCTTG
Organism: Rhinatrema bivittatum; assembly: GCF_901001135.1. Taxonomy (NCBI): domain Eukaryota; kingdom Metazoa; phylum Chordata; class Amphibia; order Gymnophiona; family Rhinatrematidae; genus Rhinatrema; species Rhinatrema bivittatum. Next base: position 90,248,510 of record NC_042619.1, read on the forward strand.
TGGTGCAGCAGATCCTTCCAGCCAAAGTGTAGCCTCCCGCCATGACACAGCTGGGCCGCTGCTGATGCTGCCACAGGTCCTACTGCAACACCTCCCTGGCACGCACACCCAACTTGCCGGAATTTAAAGGGCCCACGGTGGGAAATCCACCACAGCACCCTTTGATGACATAACAGGGCCTCCTGTATAAAAAGCCTGCCTGGACACACTTCCTATGCCTCAGTAATAGGTCAACTCCATTGGAGTCCCTGGTTCCTGATCCTTGCTTCCTGGTTCCTGTTCCGCTGTGTGTCCTATTGAGTTCCTGTGTTCCGTTCCTGGTTCCCTCGCAAGTCTGGTCTTCTCCAAAGTTCTCGTCTTCATGGTCTGCTTCCCCTTGTCTGTCTTCAGCGTCTCATCTGTCCTGCTGTTCCTCCTCTCCTCACCCCATCAAATTGGACTCCTGGCTTTGACCTCGGATTGTACCTTGACTCTGCTTGACCTCCGCCTGCCTTTGACTGCTGCCTGCTCATCATCTTGCTTGAACTCTGCCTACCCAGACCTCTGCCCGAACCAAGACACTGAATAAACTCTGCCTGCTTCTAGCCACAGCCTGCACCAGTCTCTGCTGCCTGCCATCTGCCCCAACCACTGCCCATACTGACTCTGCTTCTCTCCATGCTGGCCTGTAACACCCTACGTGATGGATCTACATCTCCTCAGAGGCCCGTGCCTAAGTCCAGCTGTCCTCAGCACCCAAGGGCTCAACCTAAGGGAAACAAGGGCTGGTATTGGTGAAGTTCCTGTTGGGCCTCTCCTCCAGCCAACTCCAACTTCCAACAGTGGGGACCTACAGGGCTCCTCCATGTGGGTTGCGCCAACTCAACCTCGGCCCAAGGGCCCACTCCTGCCACTGCAGTTATTGGGCTGCAGGCCTGCAGTGCACTTTGTTTTTTTAATACAGTGCCATTTAACCACTATATTCTTTTGAACATATCCAGTTAAGTCTTTTGTTATCTGGCCACATAAAGCTGGGTAACTTTAAAACCCAACTGGTTATATTCAGATACAATCAATTAGGGGTAGATTTTCAAAGGGGTACGCGCGTAAGATACGTTTGTACCCCCAGAAAACCTACCCCAAACCCCCCCTACGCGCGCCGAGCCTATTTTGCATAGGCTCGGCGGCGCGCACAAGTCCCGGGATGCGCATAAGTCCCGGGGCTTGCATGGAGGGGCGTGTTGGGGGGGCGTGCCGGAAGTGACGTGGCGTTTTGGGGGCATATCACGAGTGACGCGGCATTTTGGGGGCGGCGCCACGGGCGTGGTTTCGGCCCGGGGGCATTCCAGGGGCGTGGCCGCGGCCTCCGGACCAGCCCCCGGACCAGAACATGGAGCGCGGCAGCCGGCCTGGCGTGCGCAAAGTTACGCCTGCTGGAAGCAGGCGTAACTTTGTCGACAAAGGTGGGGGGGGTTTAGATAGGGCCGGGGGGGTGGATTAGGTAGGGGAAGGGAAGGTACGGGGGGGAACGGAGGCAGGCTGCGTGGCTCGGCACGCACAGGCTGCCGATTTTGGGCAGCCTTGCGCACAACTACCCCGGATTTTAATGGATACGCACGGCTACGCGCGTATCTATTAAAATCCCGCGTACTCTTGTTCATGCCTGGTGGGCGAACAAAAGTACGTGTGTGTGCAGATTTATAAAATCTGCCCCTTAGGTTTTAAGTTATCTAGTTACATGTAGCTGATTAACTTTAGGTGAGTAATTTCAGTAGGACGTTTATGTTGCTGAATATCTGGGACAAGCTATCCGGTTAACTTTAGCTGGATAACTTATCTGCTCACTGGCTTACTGAATATATCCTTCTACTGTAAACTAGTTGGTGTCTGAATCAAGGAAATGCATCATGCAAAATATAATATCAAATGATAGAAACCCAAGGGAAATACAAAGAGATGCAAGAGCAAAATATAGGTGAAGAAGGATGTAGACAGAAAAGGGACAGAAAGAAAGAAGGAGTGAAAACAAAGAGAGGAGAAGAATGAATGAGAGATTTAATGGAATGAATGAAAACTGCCATTCTGGTCATATAGGGAAATTTAGATGATAACATTTAAACAGCCGGGTGGGCATATATGTAGGTGCAAATGCTGGCTCTTGTGAATGGACATTTTATAACATACGCGCGCAGTTTTAAACAGATGCACGCATGTGCATGCAAATGCCGATTCTACCACATAAATGGGGAGATTTTGCTATGTACGTGTGCCAACGCAAATAACCATTTCCCCATTTCATTCCCAATTCGCCCCGATAAAGGATAGGACTTCCTAACCTCCCCTAGCTAGCTAGTTTCCCTTTTACCCATTTGCCTTCACCCTTCAAATCCTGCTGACTAGCCCTGATTTTTTTATTTTCAAACTTACACACCATCCATAGTAGAAGTAAAGTTATGCAGTAGGGAACCCGGTTGCAGACCCCGAATGCCCATGTCCATTTTTTTGGATTTCCCATTGTGTACGCAATACTGGGAGATACGCGCATACTTGGACGCATCTTAAAATCCACATGGCGCGCACTGGCCCAAGATACTTACGTATCTCCTGGCTTTGGCACGCACAGGGCTTTTAAAATTTGCCTTTATTGAGCCTAATAGAGAGTCTATGAAGCAAAGATATATTTTACACATACACAACAAACATAGGGCCTGATTCATAAGAAAATTATTCCTTACCTGCTAATTTTCGTTCCTGTAGTACCATGGATCAGTCCAGACGGTGGGTTATGTCCCCCGTCCAGCAGATGGAGTCAGAACAGAGCTCGAGGGCACCGCTTCCTATACCAGCGCACCCTCTGCTGGAGCTCAGTATCATGAATAACAAAGCCCAAAAGAGCAAAACAAAACAATTTGGATCAAAAACCTGATGTAAGTCAACATCAAGAACAATAAATAGGCACGAACCCAAAACGAGGTCGCCCCAGTTAACTTGTGAGGAGCTGTACAACTCTGATAGAGAACCAGAGAAGAAGAGAGACAGAAGACGCATAAGATTCCGAGCAGGAGCACACAAACCCAGAGTGGTGGGCGTCTGGACTGATCCATGGTACTACAGGAACGAAAATTAGCAGGTAAGGAATAATTTTCTTTTCCCTGTACGTACCAGGATCAGTCCAGACGGTGGGATGTACCCAAGCTTCCCTAAACCGGGTGGGCCCTTGAGAGCCCTGCTCGGAGAACCTGATCGCCAAAAAGCGCAGGATCCGAAGGCGGCAGGTGTAGCCGATAATGCCGAGCAAAGGTATGCAACGACTTCCATGTCGCTGCCCGGCAGATTTCCTGTGGAGAGACGGACCGAGACTCCGCCCAAGAAGCAGCCTGCGAGCGCGTAGAATGAGCCCTGACGCCCGCAGGAGGAGTACGCCCCGCTCCGATATAAGATGCCGAGATGGCATGCTTGATCCAGCGGGCAATCGTTGTCTTCGATGCGGAGGAGCCCTTCTTAGGTCCCGACCAGAGCACAAAGAGATGATCGGAGATCCGGAAATCATTGGTAGCCTCCAGATAATGGAGCAGAACACGCTTGACGTCCAAAAGACGAAGGGACCTCTCTTCCCCTGGAGGAAACGCTGGCAGTTCCACCGTCTGGTTCAAATGGAAGGGGGAGACCACCTTCGGCAGGAAAGATGGTACGGTACGTAGCGAAACTCCCGCCTCCGAAAGGCGGAGGTACGGTTCCCTGCAGGAGAGGGCCTGCAGCTCCGAGATGCGACGGGCAGAAGAGATCGCGACCAGAAACACCGTCTTCATAGTGAGGTCCCTGTAGTGGCTCGAAAGGGGCACCCACCAGGGCCCGGAGAACTAAATTAAGGTTCCACGATGGACAGGGATCCCGAACCGGAGGCCGGAGATGCTTAGCACCCTTCAGGAAACGAGCGATATCCGCTTGGAGAAGCAGAGAAACCGGTGTCTGTACCAGAACATTCAGGGCCGCCACTTGTACTCGAAGAGAATTGTATGCTAGGCCCTTATCCAATCCGTCCTGCAAAAATTGAAGGATCAGAGGAACCGTTGCTTCCGTCGGCCGGATCCCCTGACCGACACACCAGGACTCGAAGACCTTCCACACACTCGCACGTAGGCAACAGAGGTCGAGGGCTTACGAGCCCTAAGCATCGTAGAGATCACCGCTTCCGGATAGCCTCGGCGTCGGAGGCGGCGCCGTTCAAAAGCCAGGTCGCTAGACAAAAGAGTGCCGCCTGCTCGAAAAATACCGGACCCTGGTGTAGGAGCCGTGGAAGATGACTCAGACGGAGTGGACCGTCCACCGCCATGTGAACCAGATCCGCAAACCAAGGCCGCCGCGGCCATTCCGGAGCCACGAGAATCACAGGACCGTGGTGGTTTTCGATGCGTCGAAGAATCTTGCCCACCAAGGGCCAGGGAGGAAACACATATAGGAGCTGGCCTGCCGGCCACGGTAACGCTAGGGCATCCACCCCCTCTGCGCCGCGCTCCCGTCTGCGACTGAAGAAGCGCGGGGCCTTGGCGTTGAGGGCTGTGGCCATCAAGTCCAACCGTGGCGGTCCCCAGCGCCGAACCAGGAGGTCCATCGCCTCGGCGGAGAGAGACCATTCGCCGGGGTCCAAGCGCTGACGACTTAGGTAATCTGCCTGAATGTTGTCCACCCCGGCGATGTGGGAGGCCGCGAGACGAACGAGATGGAGTTCCGCCCATTCCATCAGGAGCGTGGTTTCCGCGGAGACCTGCTCGCTTCGCGTTCCGCCCTGACGATTGATGTAAGCCACTGTGGTTGCGTTGTCCGAGAGAATTCGTACTTCCCTGTCCCGAACCAGTGGTAGGAACCGTTGAAGTGCTAAGCGCACCGCCCTGGTCTCCAGACGATTGATCGGCCACTTCGCCTCCTCCGGGGACCACATCCCCTGTGTGGCGCTCCGGCCGCAGACTGCGCCCCATCCCACGAGGCTGGCGTCAGTTGTCACCACCACCCAAGTGGGAACGGCGAGCGAGACACCGCGGGCCAAGTGAGCCGGAACCAACCACCACTTCAGACTGTCCCGAGCCGACTGAGGGAGAGGCAGAATCACCTGATACTCCTGCGACACCGGTTTCCAGCGAGACAGGAGGGACGCCTGCAGAGGTCGCAGGTGAGCAAAAGCCCAGGGCACCATGTCGATGGTGGAAGCCATCACTCCCAGAAGCTGCAGATAATTCCACGCTGTGGGTTCCGACAGGGCCGCGAAGCGGTGGATGTGCTCCCTCAAAGAGATAGCCTTGTCCGGACGCAGGAAGACCATGCCTAGCTGTGTGTCGAAGGTTGCTCCCAGAAAGTCCAGGCGTTGCGATGGAACGAGAGAACTGAGCTCCAGCAGAGGGTGCGCTGGTATAGGAGGCGGTGCCCTCGAGCTCTGTTCTGACTCCATCTGCTGGACGGGGGACATAACCCACCGTCTGGACTGATCCTGGTACGTACAGGGAACAAGGGTTTTTCCCATAGACACAGAATGGGAGAGAAGCCTTAGTGAATCAGGCAGATAATTTGATCTGCTTTGAAAATTAAAATTTCTAAAATAAAGCAAAGTATAAAATACAGTATAGAAGCTTAAATAAAGTAAACAAACTCTTACTATCTATTTGTAGGTACCAGTTCATTTGACCATGTTTTCTGTTCCATAAGAAAGCACCAACAGAGCTGACAAGGGCCATGACCAGCAGAATGCCAAACAAAACCAAGATTTGCACATTGGTTACTTTTTCTACATTTGACCTCTTCAAGGGTGCTTTGGTTGAGTTCTGTAGAATAGATATAATGCAGGATGTTAAAGAAAAATGACAAAACAGTAACACAAGATCAAAACATGTTTTTAAATTTTAAGATTTGCAGTATTGTTCGGTCCAGAAGTTTCTTCCTGTGCTTTGGGCTTCCAGTTCAATTGGAACCAGCCTCTGCTGAGGCCACTATGCCATGAGCCTTCATTCACAACCCTCCAAGATTTTACCCCATCTGACACCATCTCATCCCTCCCATCCAGCCCAGCCACTGCAGCAACTATTCCTCTGCTATTACTTCTATGACTGCAATTTATTTACAGAAAAACTAACCATAAGCCACTCATAGCAATCTTCAAGAAACCCCTACTGTATGCCCACAATGCAGCATTATAACCTTGTTTGTAAGTAGGGCTTCTGATTTTAGGTTTTAACCAATAAGCCCCACCAAAATCCTCTCAATGCAAAAAATAAAATTAAATAGGTGTTTATTAGATAAACACTGGAAAATCACCATTTCCCTTAGAACTCTCACACCCCTCCTTTGCCTACCCTGGATCTTCCGCTTTGTTTTTGTGCCTTTTCCATGCTAATGACTCAAGAGCTGCACAAATGTATATATTTCATTCAACCAGATAAGGTGTCCAATAGTACCTGTGCCACAAAAAACATAATAAACACTGATTTTTGGTACCCCCAAAGAAGCCCAAATTTACTGGAAAATAAACATCTAAATTTACAATTTATAAACACCTAAAATCAGAAGCCCTATTTATAAACCAGGCCCTGAGATGTATATATCAGTGATATGTTTAACAGAGCTATACCAGAACAAGAACAGTTGTTCAGGTGCAGGACCTGAAGATCTCAAGATTTGCTGGGCACAATAGGAACAAATGTACATTGTACAAACCATTCAAGCAGATTATCTGAACGTCATGGACCAGAGACTGCATCAGATCATACAGCACACTGCAGGAGATGAGACCTTGCAGGTACTGAAGTCTGTGGTTCTGAATGGTTGGCCAGAAAAGGAGGAAACACCAGCCACCATAAGGGAATACTGTTCATTCAGGGATGAAAACAGCATACAAAATGGCATTCTATACTAAGGACCAAAGATCATTATATCCAAATCACTGCGACCAGAGATGCTAACGTGTATACATTCCAGCCACAACGGTGGGGAAGCAAATTATAGGTAGGTACATGATACCCTACACTGGTGCAAGGTGAGATCAAAGACTTTATCAGCAGCTGTTCTACCAGCAATGAATATGTGCACAAAGAGCAAAAGGAAACTATGATGTCACATGACATACTAAGAAATAAATAGTAACTTAAAAAATAATTAAATATAACAATAAAAAAAATGATAAAACCCAAATAAAATTATCTCAGAACAAATACGTAAGAACAGATCTGTTCAAGAATTAAACACTCTGGACTAGAACTGTTGAGTTTGTGGGTCCTTAGACCAAGGTGGGATTGACACCTGCAAGAAGGAGCCCTGCAGGCCTCCACTGTCAGCAGGTGGACACAGAGGTAGCAGAGGCCAAACTGGAGTTTTGCCTTTACCAGCCCACGTTCTCCTCGGGTTGTGCCTTTGGGTGCCGGGGATGGCAGGTCTTAGGTGGGGGGCCTCTTAGGTGATGAGATCCATCGAGGTAGCTGGTTCAGAGTAAGCATGGGTGAGGCATGCCCAATGGCAGGCAAAGGTCGGTGGCAGGTGGCATTCAAGAGTTGCCCAGGAGTCAGATTGAGGTCAATACCAGGTATCTGTTGAAAGGGAATGAAGGGATGGATAGGCAGGGCAGGAAGGTAAGGAGAGACCAGGCGGGCAACATGGGAGGTAGAGAAGAACTGAAGACACGGAACATTGGAACTGAAGAACGAAGACACGCTGAACCAGCTACCTCGATGGATTTCGCCACCTAAAAGGCCCCCAACCTAAGACCTGCAAGCCCCGCCACTCAAAGGCTCAACCCAAGGGAAACGTGGGCTTGTAAAAGCAAAGTTTGAGAATTTAGAGTTTGTGCCCTCCAGAAAGAATACACAGTAATATGTAAAAAGAAAAAAGTATAAAGATAAGTTCTATCTTTATAGGAACAGAGCTGTTTTACCTGCATAAGTTTTGTGTCATGTCCTGTGTACACAACAATTCCAATGACCCACTGTGTATTTCTAAGTTGAGCCCCTCTCAACAAGACTTGGTCAGGACCAACTGGATTGGAGCTAAGACAAAAACAAATAATTTAGCAATGAATCAAGAGAAATTAAAATATATAGCATTAATGGGGTGAATTTTCAGAGAGAAAAAATTATGCATCTAACTAGGGATTTTAGGTGACTCACTTTGTGTTCTTGCGGGAAAAATTCCCTGGTGCCTGGAGGTGAGAAGCTGCTCCTCTAAGAAGTAGAAATCTGCTCATGGGGCTAGAAGTGACAGCGCAACCTTTTACAGAGGCTTCCTGGAGTCAGTTCACCTCTGGTATTTTGAGCCTCCAGAGGCTGAATGTTGGCAGATATTTGGGTTTTTTGAAACAGCAGTTTTCATAAAAGGGATTTCAGAAGTATTTAAAGTAAGAAAAAAATATTAGGCTTGACTCCAAAAGAGTCAGGCCTAATATCAAAGAAAGCAAAACCACCAGAGAAGCTGCATTAATGCCCTAGGCTCTTCCTACAAACCAGCTTACCAAGGGCTATTCACCCACACACTTATACACTTTATAGTCACCTCCAAGAGCCCTCAACACGAAACATATTTACTCCTGCTCCAGGCAAGATGAAGTCCAGGTCAAGGCTCCTGGAACTACGTAGTTCTCATTATGATCTATAGGAGAAAATGTGTTCAAATTAATTTCTTTTCCTCCCACAGAAAAATCATGGGAGTTGGGCCATGTCATCTTTTGTCCTTTTGCTCTTTTATATTCCATCCAAATGCAATGCAAAAGACATGTTGAGATTGATATGTCAAATAGTTGAATTTCAGAAGCCTTTCCCCCTTGCCTTTGAAATGATCACATTGCTTTCTCCACAGCATGCATCCCAATATTCATTTGGAAAGACCAGCTTGAAGGAAGGGAATTGGTCTGGTGGTGCTGTTGATTATACTGGCACTGTTCAAGCTTTTTGATATGAGTGATCCAAAGATGCTTCCCTTTTGAATTGAGTGGCAGTCTCTAGGCACTATAAGCTCCAGTCATCATCAATGTGCTGATACACAGAACCAATTTGGAACACAAGTGTCACATTTTTCTAATATACTGTTATAAAAAGTAAATACAATACCTGTTGTCTAAATGCAAGTTTCCAGTGAAGTCATAGAGGTGGCGGTTAGGACCTTCACATTCTATCCTCCCTTTCATTTTCGTCAGATTATCCGATGATTGGAGGTTGGAAGTCACAGATAAACCCTACAGGAACCAAACCACAAAGGATCCCTGATAAATCTGCACCAACTGCAAGAAATGCTTTTCATTCTTCATTAATTCCAATATCATATCATATAGAATATAAAATTACAAAACAAATAAAAACCAAAATAGAAGTTATAGAGAGAGAGAGAGAATGGTTTACAACATATCTATATTTCAGACTTATTTCATGATTAAGTAATTTAGTCTTATAAAACAATGATTTATTATGGCTTAGGGGTACCCTAAATATTTCCAACATTTTAAACTATAGCACAAAGGAAACTATGGAAAGGGAAATTTAACCTCTTGAACTATTGCACTATAATAAAACAGGAAAAGTCTTCTTAATACAAATTGAGCATGAATACAAAATAATTCACTATTGCATTGAAATGAAATCAAGGAGGGTAATTTTATGATAGGCCACACAGAGCTGAAGTCCATGTTTAAAAGTACATGCGGACTTCAGCCCTAATTTTCAAATTGGTCTTACCCGCACAGGCTCACTTTGAAAATTAGCTGGTACATTTGTACCCTGTCCAGCATATGCGTACACATTTACTCCAGCTTTGTACATGCATATTTCTGAAAATCAAAATTATGCGCAGATATAGTTTCCCCACCCACAGGAATGCCTCTAAAAGTATGCCTAAAATCGCTTCCATGCTTACTTAGCCGGATGAACTGGAATTTATCCGGATAAGTGCAATATGTATTCTCACTTTTTTTTTTTGACGTGCACACGTATGTTGCAGAGTGCATTTACATGTATTATATAACCTGTAAATAGAACGCAGGTTCTATAATACAGGAGTAGATTTTTGCTCATCCATATACACGCGTATATGTTTTTGCGCGTAGCTGTTTGAAAGCGATCTTCCTTGCTTTCTAACTATAGGCCATACGTACTAAGCATTTTTACCAATGACAAAAAGGGATCAATTTTCAAACCACTTAGACTCCAGACTTTGGGAGTTATGTGCTTTGCGTGAATTCTTATTCATAAAGGTGGGAAATAAATCAAAATAATAAGTTAACACCTTTGAAAAATGCATAGGGATGAGTTTCTAAAGTTAAATACCTACATTTAGGGTAGGGGCAGGTCATGATAAGTAAGTTAAGCACTTAGCAATGACTTTCAATGCTAGGGGTTAACTTGGCCAGCCAAATCTAGACATTGCAACCTCAGGCCTAGATTTGGCCAGGCAGTACTTACAAACCCTCTCCTTTCCAGATACTGAAATTCAAAACGAAGTATAGAGGACACAGCATCCGCCAACACACTTGCTTCCCCTTTCCCAAACCTCCCAGCAGCCCAAATTCAAAGCAAAGTGCAGGGCCGGCAGATCCCCCACACCCCTCTTACTATGTGCCTGAATTCAAAAAGCAAGGGCTAACAATCCCAACTCGCCACAAGGGCAACAGCCCCCTTTCTCCTCTCACCCATATCTCTTCCACAGCCCCTGGAAGCCTCCTCATAACTCCCCATGCCGAGCTACAAGGAGTACAAAGGCTGACCTCCTCCCAACATGGCATCCAGTGTTGCTGTGATAACTAGTAGCATTGTTGTCCGTGTAATGCTGGACACAGAGACTGAAGGAAGTAAGCCTTTGTTCTCCTCCCACCTCAGCCTGGTGGGGTTAGCGGGGGTTTCTGGGCATCGTGGAGAGCATGGGGGTGAGGGGAGCCTGCCAGTTCTGGAATATACATTTAATATGGGCGCATGGGAGAAGGGATGTGGGGGAAGCCATTGGTTTGCACATATTTTTGAAGTTGGAACGGTAGGAGAGGACTTAGCCAGCTAACACTGATTTTCAAATCCGGCCAGCAAAGTTTAGGCTCCCTAATTCTAGATGGCTAAGTTTTTAGCTATTTAGATTCAGGCTGATATTCAGACAAAAATCTATCTGGCTAAACTTGGCTGGATATCAGCTTAATTTAGGGAGCCAAACTTTGGCCACGTAAGCTGGCACTCAGGCATTTTTGGAAAATTGGCCTGGAAATGGGAAAAGCCCTTTACTTCATGTGGCACAATACAGTGATGGATATTTTAGACGATTGTAACACATAAAAAAAACTTTACCTGTCGTATTTTAAGATTTGTTTCACCATCAAGATTAGATGTTTCAATATAACACATTGACTGTGGCTCACTAAAAATGCACAGCAAAAAAAAAAAAAAATCAGTTTTTAAAATTAAATAACATTTTGAAGGCTAATAAATCACGTTATAGTTAGTTTAACTTCTCATTGCCATCATTCAAGTGTATTGTCTAAAAGGTGATAAATAAATCATTTCAAGAACTAAATCAAAATAAAATCTAAGTTATACTTTATTTTCTAAAACCCAGCACTACATCATCATGCGACTGGAAAATACAAGGGAAGTTAATACAAATTGTGATGCACCCTGAAAAAAAGGAAGAGAAAATTATAGCAAGGCAAAAGTTACAGAAAAAATCTTAAGAACATAAGAACATGCCATACTGGGTCAGACCAAGGGTCCATCAAGCCCAGCATCCTGTTTCCAACAGTGGCCAATCCAGGCCATAAGAACCTGGCAAGTACCCAAAAACTAAGTCTATTCCATGTTACCGTTGCTAGTAATAGCAGATGAATGAATAGCAAATGAATGAAGAACATTTCTTAATATTTGGATGCATTTCTAGGAAACACTGCTTCTCTAAAGGAAAAAAAAACATTTAAGTCCCATGCAATAATATTCTGAAATTATGCTGAATGTACATGGAACTGCAGAAAAGTATTCTTTCAGCAGAAACAGTAAAAGAAGAAAGAAGATCACTGCTACTTCTGCAGCCTCTACCTGCCAAAAGAATAGCAAGGAGTGTGATTTCCCTCCAGCCCTCCTAACAGGTGAGAGCATGTCACCCAAGCACGATGTCTAGGGTGGGAATGTACAAAGGAAGACAAAGCCAGGACCTAAAAGGAAGTTTAAAAAAAATATTTACCACCCTTGCGATATATTGGCTTCTACCAGATGGTTAGGAAAACTTCCCATGGATATATGCATTACTAGAACTTCCTCAAGTTGCTGCAATGGTAATGTCAAACTCACAGTATTATCTCATTTAGTGGTGTCACAACATTATTATTTTGTTCTACTAAATCCAAAGCTATCTGTTCTGTTTAAAACACAAGCCTCAGTGAAAGCATAGCATTGTAACAAATGCACAAATGATCATAAACAGGAAAACCTAAACAGTAAAAGAAAGTCCACTATGGCTTACAAGTGCTGAGAAATTACTTATAGTAAGCTGCAGAGTTAAATCTCAAAAATATGCAACCACCTAATAAATATTTACCACTTCACCATTATGATTGTAAGGGGTTTTAAAGGCCCTTGCTAGTGATGTACATGTCCCCACAGACATATAGCCATGATGTCAGAAAAGAATTGTAGTGGTTTTCAAACAATCTCAATTGGGAGTTGCCAAGGTTTAGATGATTCAATATAATGAAGGAGCCAGAAGGATTTTTGTTCTATTCCTTCCCTAGGAAGGAGTCTAGGGTTCAAGGTGAGTACTTGTGACTCTGGAGAGGGACTTTGAGATATGGAGCATGTTGCATCTGTGGACCTGTTGGGCTGGGATGAGATTGTCTGTATCTGCAGGGAGGAGCAATGCAAGTTCTCACCGCCAGCAGGCAGACCCAGGCAAAGCAGAGACCAGTCTAGAGCTTCACCTTTACCAATCCATATTCCCCTTGGTAGTCTTTGGGTGCTGGGGCAGGAGGGCTTAAGCGAAGGACTCTGCTGATGGCTAGGGATGTGGTCCAAAGCCAAGCTAGGATCGTAGGCAGGTGGCGGTGAGGCGTCTTGAGAGTCCAGGCAAAGGTCAAAGGCAGACAGCAATCAAGTGTATCGATAGTCCAGGCAAGGGTCAAAACCAATTATCCGTCCGAGGGGGAGGAAGAGGGACTGATAGGGCTGAGGCAGGCTGGGCAGGCAAAGCAGGAGCAGGAAGGGCAGATGAAGGCAGGAACCGGTTGGGCAGACAAAGGTAGGAACAAGTTGGGCAGATGAAGGCAGGAAGCAACACACACTACAAATGTAGTTGGACCTGTTGCTGAGGCAGAGTGCTAGGGCAATGCCGGTGATGTCATCAGTAGGGGCTGCAGGGACTTTCTTGCCGTGGTCCCTTTAAATGGCCTGAGATTGAGCGCGGGTAGCTGCAGCTGACGGTGTCCTACCGCTTGACGCCCAGCAGCCTCCTGTTGTGGGAAGAGTTGGGGGCATCCTGCCATGCTGGGAAGAACGGCCAACCAGGCTGCAGAGGTGAGAGCGGTGGGTCACGGGAGCAGCCCGCGAACTGCCAAACACAATAGAGCAACTATAAGAGAAGTTTGGAGTCTAAAAAGATTCCTTTTGGAGGGGAAACCTTTGCCAAATTTTCTTTTTCTTTTGGGAATTACCCAAATAGGTGACATTTGTGAAGAAATCGGAATATAATGGGAATATACTTTGGTGTAGTCCAAGCTCCAAGGTGTACAGTTTGCAACTGCAGAGGTTCTGCACCACTAGAGAGGTGGCAGGAATTTCTTCTAAAATGAATATATAATGGAGAAATCATAGGCCCTCATGTGCAGGGAAACTGCCTGCATTTTCCAGTGGAGAAGGAGAAATCATCTGCTTGTATTCAGGTATCAATAAAGGGAACCATAGTCTGGGAGGTCTCTAAAGAGTAACCTGAGAGGGGTCTGGGAGTCAGAGGATGCCCCTGCTGATTGACGAAATTCTGAATGATAGAATTGTATTTTTGTGACTATTTGGATTTTGCAATGGTTATATCCAGAAAGGTGAATATTTTGTCAAATTATTACTATTCCACAAGCACCTCAGTAAATTTTATTTTTGGACAACCCCAATCTGCTATTGTTGTGTGGTTTGTTGCAACAGAGATAGAGAATTGTCCAGAGCCTCAAAGACACTGAAGCTTCCCTGTAATAAGCAGCCATAATGCTTGGGTGATGTCATCTGACACTGCTGGCGCAGACCTAGTTTTCATAGCTCAGTAGTGAGCATATGCAAGGGTTCCTGTGCCTGCATACTACCCTCATGAGCCCCTCAGTCTTTCTTGTCCTAGATACTGGACAAACATGTTATAGTGTCTCTTAGAATCTTTATGCCTCTGAGGCCTAGTGGATTTTAAGTTTTTCACATGGAAACTGTTGTTTCTCATGGCCAGTTTCTCATGGCAAGAAGAGTAAGTGAACTACAGGCTGCAATGTCATATCCATCATGCCTTTAGTTTTTTCATAGTTCTCTGGTTTTAGGAACCCAAGTCCCTACAGAAAGTGGTATCTGTGTTCCACATTAATCAAGCTATTGTGCTATTTACATTCTTTCCAAGACCTCATGAGTAAGAAGAGCAGGTTCTTCACTCCTTAGACTGTAAAAGAGACCTTGTGTGTTACCTAACAAGGATTCATCCTCATCAAGCTTATGAACGTTTTGTGACTTTTGATCCCAATAAATTGGGAAGGGTAGTTGCCAAATTAATTTTGTCTAACTGGCTAGCAGACTATTATAGCTCACTAGTTTTGCACTGGCTGGCTTACAGATTATAGACTCTGTCAGGGCTCGTCAAGTGAGAGCTCTGGCAACTTCCGTGGCTTACCTCTGGGACACCTTCACTGAAGACATTTGCAAAGCTGTTACTATTTGCACCTTCATGTCCAATTACTATCTGGATAATATGTGAGACAGTAACTGGCTATGCAGTTCTGCACAGCCTGTTCTCCCAGTAGTCCATGTGTCTCCTGGTGGAGATGGGTTGTCTCTCGAGCAAGTGCTTCACAATGCAACTTTCAGTTTGGAACTCCCCAAGCAATATGGCTCATTCTTTCCTGCTTGTCAACATTGAAAGTAAGCTTGTTTACCTGTAAACAGGATTCTTCATAGATAGCAGGATGAATTCACCATACTTCCTGAAGATTCGATTACCACCCTAAAGCTTAAGCTCTGGAAAAGACTCATGAGCTCACGAGGCAGCTTGTATGTACAGAAACCCCTGTACACAGAAACATAGAAACATGACACCAGAAAAAGACCATATGGCCTATCTTGTCTGCCCATGTCTACAATCCCTACCACTCCAGGCTCAGTAAAGATTTTTACAGAGCTCAGAGGAACAAAAAGGTTAGAAATCATAAACTCAAAGTCTCATCTCCTCTCTCACAAACAAATCCTAGCTTCAACACCTAGTCCAGAGATCCCCCTACTCCAGACAGCATTGACAAAGCACATACAGGAGTAGGCTGGTGTTTATTCTGAGAAGGCATGTCCAAAAAGTATGCGTGGAAGAACCTGGAAAACCCTTGGGGTATATAATAGCCCTACAGCTCCCAGTTGTGCCCTAGTGTCCAAAAAAAGTGAGGAACAGGAAGGAGTTACATGGTAATATAAAAACACTCAATGAGATTTTTTTAAAAAGACTTCATTCTATTCTTTACCTATGGAAAAAATCATGATTGAGCAAGAACTTTTATCTGGTCTCATGGAATACAATACTAAGAAGACCTAGGCATCTAACTTTAAGAGTTAGGTGCCTAGACTTTTGAATTTAAAAATTTGTCATCTGAGTGGCTTAATTTTAGGTTCCTAAAATCACAAGGCACCTAAATTTAGGTCCCTTCAATTGGGGCAGAGCCAGGAGTAAGGACATGTCAAGAGAACGAACTTGGGTGCTTAATACTGATTTCCAGGACTGGTTGTCTAATTTAGGAGCCTAAAATTATGTAATCCTATAATTATCCTAACTTTAGACTCTTAGTTTAAGGCGCCTAAAGTTAATGTTAGGTGCTGATTTATAGAAAACATATTTAGGGACTTATACTTGCTGAAAATTAGCATTTTAGCACTTAATGTAGGAACCTACATTGAGGTGCTCAGAGCACTTTCAATATTGGGCTCATGATTTGCAATATCACAGAGCCCCTGAATGTCAACATCCCCATAATATGAGATTCCTATTGATAATTCTGTAATTATTGTTCTTTACAAAAAAAAAGTCCTACAAAATAGTTTTCCCTCTGTTTTTTTTTTTTATGAAAAATGTTTATAGAATAAGACATAGCCCCAGACCGTCACTTACTTTTGTAGAAGGTAAACAATTCTCCAGTGAGAAGGAGTCAGTTTCCCTCCTGCCAGCCGAAGCACCAAATGAAAAATGGCTCTGCTTGGGGACTTCCGGTTAAGATGGCGGCATGAAAGTAACGCTTGAAACATCGCAGCGAAACATCTCAGTGAAAAATTTCAATTTCTTGAAGAAAATCAAATGCCTCCAAAACGCAAGGGAAAGGTGAGGGTATTTCCAATGGAACCCCTGCCCTCACCAATCCAACAAGAAATAGTTCGCTTTCTGTCCCTACCGATGCATCCAGGAACCGATGATCCCGTTGGGCGAAGAGACGAGGGAAAGTCTCTTGCGCTCTTGGAGGAGGCGTCGCTGAGTCCCGATCACAGAAGGCCGCCGGCACAGAGAGACGACGGAGGAGGTGGCGATGTTGACCCGGAAAATCCAAGTACTTCCGGGGTCACCGCCGCATTGGAGAGAAGTCTGGCCCCTGAAATGCCGAGGATGGGAACAACGATGGCTACAAGCAGCGATATGGAACCCGCAGGAGGAAAGGAGATAGCCGCGGGGGAATTGTCGCTGCCGGTACAGCTAGCCTCTGGAATTGCTAGAAATCCTCAGCCGCTTGTTGAAGCAGGTAGGGGGAGACATCAGCGATACCGGCGATGCAAGGGCCGTTCCTACTCCTTCCCTCCCCCCTAGCCCAGCCGGTGTGACCCTGCAAGGACTCTGGGACTTGGTAGTAGGGTTTAGGGTGGAGATGAAAAATGCTTACCAAACACTGAATCAAGCAAATGCTAAACAACTACAGGAATTGGCTGCTGTAGATTTGAAACTGACTGAGACAGATAAAAGGTTAACGGAATTGGAAAAAGAAATTGAAAAAATGAAAGATTTCAAAGCCATTGTTGCTATTTATTTATTTAAAAGTTTTACATGCCGACATTCATCAATGATATCACATCGGTTCACAGCGTAACATGAAACTAGTGCCAGTGGCGGCGCTTTACATCGAACATGTTTAACATAATACAATTGAAACATATTGAAGCATTATAACTAGAGAGTAAAGGAAAGGTAGGGGAAATAAAGATTTAAACTAAAATTAAAATAACATATTTACAAGAGGGTAAAAGAGGAAAAAAGGAGGGGGGGAAAAGTGACAGAAGAAAAAAGTTAGGTTAATAAATTATAGTAGGCAAAGTTTGCAGGTATATACAATATGTAAATTATAGGGAATTACAGAACAAAAACAACACGTTTCAGCTTGAGGTGCTGCAAAATAGCAGATATATCTTTCTGTTCCTTTTAATATATAATTAAAAAGACTCACCTGAGAGAGTGGTATCAGAAAGGTGTAAGTGTATTCGCAGTCTCATGAGCTCTTGCCCTTACAGGGCTACAGCCCCTCTCTTGACTTCACCACTATTAATCACGTCATTTACCTACTCTCTTCAGGTTTGTCAATTAATGTTATGTTTTTATAAAGTGCAAATATGCCTCCCTTAAAATCCCTAAAGCCACCCGTATTTCCCATATAACATGCCACAACTACTCATTAAAACATTGTGTGCTTCAATTTGTGCTTATCTCTCAACAGTATTTCTTCTATATTTCTTCACTGCATTTCTTCACTGCTTCAGGTAAATCGCCCGACATTGGCCATGTTTCGGCGCGCTCCTCGCGCCTGCTTCAGGGGCTACCGTTCCTTCACAAACTCTATTGCAAAAAACATAAGTCCATAAATGCCTTTAAAACAATATCTATATATATTTCTCACTCTACTAGTGCATTGCTACTCACGATTCAGTGTGACACAGATTATTCTTACAGCTTTGTCCTTCAAAAATGGCGCACAAACGCTACTCTTCCGTCTCTACCGGATATCAGCTGTTTTATACTCTAACCTGGAATCTGGAACTAACCTATCAACTACAAAAAGACCGCCCAGTCAACTTCCTTATTAAGCCCAGCAGGGGCAATTGTATTCAATTTGAAGATCCAGCGTTGTTCGCGCTGTAGTAAACAAAGATTTAAATCCCCTCCCCGCTCATCCTGCTCAATGCAGTCCAAAACCGTGCTATATAAACTCTCAAAAACATGGGATTGTTCAAAGCAGTGCTGCACTAATGGAGCTTCCATCCTTCCTCGTTTCAGTGCACTCTTGTGCTCAATCAAACGTGTTTTTAATGCTCTCGTGGTTTTGCCCACATAAATGAGCCCACAGGGGCACCAGATGGCATATATAACATTTTGAGAAACACAGGTAGTTGCTCTAATTGGTTTAAATTTTTTTAATTTATCCAAAGGAATATTTATGTTGGAATGAGCAAGTGGGCACATTGCACATGACCCACACGGGAAGTGGCCCTTCTCTTCTTCGGATCTATTTGCTGGAACTTTAAAATGTGACCTAACCACCTGATCTTTAATGCTCGTTCCTCTTTTAAACGCTATTAAAGGCTGGGTTGCAAACACATTATGAACATGTAATACGTTCCAATGTCGTCTGATGCTCTGCACTATCCCATTCACTCCCAAAGAGTACGGTAACACGCATGTCAACCTATTGCTTGTTAATTTTTGCCTCGGTTGCAATAGAAATTCTCTGTGGTTCCATCTTGCTCGCTTATAGAAAAAGAGATTCATCTCTGGTGGTCAAAAGTGCCGACAAAGGTGGAGCAGTGGTAGTAATGAACCAGGATTTTTATAGAGAGGAAGCTTTGAGACAGTTGGCGGACCATAAGTTTTACAAAAAACTGGAAGAAGATCCCACTAAACAGTTGAAAGAATTAATTGATGAATTGTTGGAAGATGCCCTTTTGCAAGGTTGGATAACTAAGAGAGAATTCCGTTTTTTAAAGGTAGAACATCCTAGGGCACCAACCTTTTATCATCTTCCAAAAATCCATAAAGATCTGGTACACCCACCAGGGCGTCCGATTATTTCGTCCAGAGGTTCACTTCTGGAACCACTCTCCCAATATGTCGACACGTTTTTGAGACCACTTGTACCATCTCTGCCATCCTACGTTCGGGATTCAGGACATCTAATTCAATTTTTGGAGACTTTAAATGTTCCTTCAGACGGTGTGCTTCTAGCTACAATAGATATTGTGTCTTTGTACACAAATATACCGCAGGATGCGGCATTAGAGGTGCTCCGGGATAGTTTATCAGCACAGGTAACACCGATTCGTCCTCCTATAGCTTTAATTATAGAATTAGCCACTTTGGCGTTGAAAAAAAACTTTTTTCTATTTGAGCAAAGCTATTATCAACAGGTTGGTGGTACAGCAATGGGGGCCACTATGGCCCCCAGTGTCGCAAACCTGTATGTGGGACATTTTGAGGCACGCTGGTTAGAGATTTCTCCATATAAAAACAACATTATAGTGTGGCGCCGTTTCATTGACGATATTTTCATAGTGTGGCATGGGACTGAGGTCCTTTTTCAAGAATTCATGGTTTGGTTAAATTCCTGTGAGCAGGCATTGCAGTTTACATATAATTATGATCACGTTTCAGTTCCTTTTTTGGATATAAGGATCTCTTTGGATGGCAATAAATTTTGCTTCACGATTTTTCAGAAGCCAACGGATCGAAATACATTACTAGAATATTCTAGTTGTCATCCCATAACCTTGCGCAATAGTATTCCTTTCGGCCAATTTTTAAGGCTGAGGAAACTATGTTCAACAGTTCAAGAATACAAATTAAAAGCAAGAGAGATGAGTCAGAGATTCATGGATAGGGGTTACCCATTGGGGGTAATACGAAAAGCCTGTAAGCGAGCAAGATGGAACCACAGAGAATTTCTATTGCAACCGAGGCAAAAATTAACAAGCAATAGGTTGACATGCGTGTTACCGTACTCTTTGGGAGTGAATGGGATAGTGCAGAGCATCAGACGACATTGGAACGTATTACAGGTTCATAATGTGTTTGCAACCCAGCCTTTAATAGCGTTTAAAAGAGGAACGAGCATTAAAGATCAGGTGGTTAGGTCACATTTTAAAGTTCCAGCAAATAGATCCGAAGAAGAGAAGGGCCACTTCCCGTGTGGGTCATGTGCAATGTGCCCACTTGCTCATTCCAACATAAATATTCCTTTGGATAAATTAAAAAAATTTAAACCAATTAGAGCAACTACCTGTGTTTCTCGAAATGTTATATATGCCATCTGGTGCCCCTGTGGGCTCATTTATGTGGGCAAAACCACGAGAGCATTAAAAACACGTTTGATTGAGCACAAGAGTGCACTGAAACGAGGAAGGATGGAAGCTCCATTAGTGCAGCACTGCTCTGAACAATCCCATGTTTTTGAGAGTTTATATAGCACGGTTTTGGACTGCATTGAGCAGGATGAGCGGGGAGGGGATTTAAATCTTTGTTTACTACAGCGCGAACAACACTGGATCTTCAAATTGAATACAATTGCCCCTGCTGGGCTTAATAAGGAAGTTGACTGGGCGGTCTTTTTGTAGTTGATAGGTTAGTTCCAGATTCCAGGTTAGAGTATAAAACAGCTGATATCCGGTAGAGACGGAAGAGTAGCGTTTGTGCGCCATTTTTGAAGGACAAAGCTGTAAGAATAATCTGTGTCACACTGAATCGTGAGTAGCAATGCACTAGTAGAGTGAGAAATATATATAGATATTGTTTTTAAAGGCATTTATGGACTTATGTTTTTTGCAATAGAGTTTGTGAAGGAACGGTAGCCCCTGAAGCAGGCGCGAGGAGCGCGCCGAAACATGGCCAATGTCGGGCGATTTACCTGAAGCAGTGAAGAAATGCAGTGAAGAAATATAGAAGAAATACTGTTGAGAGATAAGCACAAATTGAAGCACACAATGTTTTAATGAGTAGTTGTGGCATGTTATATGGGAAATACGGGTGGCTTTAGGGATTTTAAGGGAGGCATATTTGCACTTTATAAAAACATAACATTAATTGACAAACCTGAAGAGAGTAGGTAAATGACGTGATTAATAGTGGTGAAGTCAAGAGAGGGGCTGTAGCCCTGTAAGGGCAAGAGCTCATGAGACTGCGAATACACTTACACCTTTCTGATACCACTCTCTCAGGTGAGTCTTTTTAATTATATATTAAAAGGAACAGAAAGATATATCTGCTATTTTGCAGCACCTCAAGCTGAAACGTGTTGTTTTTGTTCTGTAGTTATATATTTGAGGTTTTTTGAGCCAGTATACATTATCAATTATAGGGAATAACATAATTTATCAGTTGAGAAGGGAGGGGGAGAAGGAGAGGAGAGGGGGGGGGGAGAGATAGGCAGGGGGGGAGGGTGACACAGAAGGGAGGGAGGGGAGGTAGGGTGTATGCTTTAGTGAGAAGCCAGGTCGAGAAGGGAGACTCACCCACTATTAGTGAAAAGCAAGGTCGAGGGTGGAACAGAGAAGGGGGGAACATAGATGAGAGCTGGGAGAATTTAAGTGTATGCTTTGGTGAAGAGCCAGGTCTTAAGCTTTCGCTTGAAAGTTTTTGAGCATTCTTCTTGGCGAAGTTCGATTGGCATTGTGTTCCAGAGGATAGGCCCGGCGATCGATAGCGCACGGGCTCTCGTGGAGGGTAGTTTGTAGAGTTTAGGCGAGGTGGTGGGCATGGTGGCAAGATGAATGTGTCTAGTGGGTTTATTAGAGTGGTGAAATCGGAAGGTGTCATTAAATCAATTCATTTCGGGATTGTATAAGGCCTTATGAACGAGAGAGAGAGCCTTATATTGTATACGTGAGGCTATGGGGAGCCAATGTAGATCTTTTAGGACCGGTGTGATGTGATCGTGTCTGTGTGTGTTGGTCAAAATCCGGGCTGTTGTATTTTGTAGTATTTGAAGGGGGTGGATGGCGTTATTCGGTAGTCCGAGGAGGAGGGAATTACAATAGTCGGTTTTGGCAAAGATAATAGTTTGTAGGACCGTACGGAAGTCTGGGGGATGAAGAAGAGGCTTAAGTTTCTTAAGGGTGTGAAGTTTAAAGAATCCATCCTTTAGTATATTACTGATGAATTTCTTCAGTGTGAAATGACCATCGAGAATGATTCCCAGATCACGGACTTGTTGAGCAAATGGGATGTGTGGAAGGGGGAGGAGTTAAGTTGGTTTTGTGGTGAGATAAGCATGATTTCAGTTTTAGTGGTATTAAGAGCTAAGTGGATGGAAGATAGGAGATTGTTTATGGATTGGAGAGTATCTTTCCAGATATCCATGGTTTTCGAAAGTGAGTCAGTAATGGGGATGAGCAACTGAACATCGTCAGCGTATATATAGTGAGGGAGGTTGAGGCTGGAAAGGAGGTAACAGAGGGGTAAGATGTAGATATTGAAAAGGGTTGAGGAGAGGGATGAACCTTGTGGGACACCTTGCTTGAGGGGACCGGCTAAGGACCGGCTAAGGACCTTGCTAAGGACCGGCTAAGACTGGATAGACGAATGGAACTTCTGGAAAATAACTTTAAAAGTTTAAATCTTCGAATATTAAATTTTCCCCATATTGCTGGAGAGACTCCATATATTACTCTTAGGAAATTTTTTATAGAAACTCTGGGTTTTGCTGATTTAGATATGCCGGTAATAAATACATGTTATTTTTTACCTATTTCCAAGAATAATAGGTCAAATGAGCCTTTTCAAGGCAATTTGACGAATTTCCTAGAAAACTCAGAATTAACTGTTATTGATAAAGGTACTTTATTGATATCACTAGTTACAAACTTTGAGGTAAACAAGATTATGAAAAGTTACTTCAGGAAATATCCAATTGTATTTTATGATTTAAACATAAAGATCTTTCCAGACCTAGCCCTGGCAACGCAACAGAGGCGTAAGCAATTCTTAAATTTGCGTGCTGAAGTTCTAGCTTTAGGATATACCTTTTTATTATGTTTCCCATGCAAGTGTTTAGTAAAAAGGAGAGATGAATGTAATATTTTCTTCTCTCCAGAACAACTGGCAGGATTCATTGAGTTAAAAAAACAACCCACATCCTCCCCAGAGACATGATTATAATGTAGGTGACCATGCCGTAGTATTCTTAACTATTTTCTTAAGATGTTTGTTTAATTGATTAAAAATTCTCCCTTTTTCTGTCCCTATTAAGAGGTCTATTAGAATCATTGATTGTATTAATTAAGAAGTCATACATTACAGATTTCTTTTGTTGTTAATTTCTTTTTTATTTCTGTTATGACATCTGAGATTTCTGTTATAAATCTTTGATTTGTAATTTACTAAAAGCATATAAATAAAGAATTAAAAAAAAAATGGCTCTGCTCACATATCAAGTGCAGAGGAGGGGCCCTCGAGGCATGATATCACTTTGGTGGGGAAAGGTATTAAAAAGGCTCAGAATTGTATTACAGGGGTTTGAACACTTGGAAGAAAGGGGTTTGAACACTTAAGGACCCAGTTAATATGGTCTATTAACTATACCTCATGCATAGACTAAATGGGTAGCCAGTTAGTCTATCCATGAGGGTAATATTCAAAGCCATCTGTATTAAAATGGATAATAATGCCTATATTGCCCCAGACACTGGAAAAAGTTACAATACATCTGCATACTTTTCCCAGCTCCCTCTAAGGTCAACTTTGGAAGTCACCAAAAGCTACATCAGGCCTGAGCTGCTCCCTTCTCCTACTCCACAGGCAGCTGGCAAGGTACTGGGGAGGTTGCAGTACATTTGCATACTATTCCCAGCTGCCTTGGTAGCAGGGCCGGTGCAAGGGTATTAGGCACCCTAGGCGAAACGTCAGCTATGCCGCCCCCCCCCCCCCACACACACACACACACACAATTAACTTACATTGGGGCGGATTTTCAGAGCCCTGCTCGCGTAAATCCGCCCAAACCGGGCGGATTTACGCGAGCAGGGCCCTGCGCGCCGGTAAGCCTATTTTACATAGGCCTACCGGCGCGCGCAGACCCCGGGACTCGCGTACGTCCCGGGGTTTTCGGAGGGGGGCGTGTCGGGGGCATGTCGGGGGGGCGGGCCCGGTCGTCGCGGCGTTTCGGGGGCGTGTCGGCAGCGTTTTGGGGGCGGGTACGGGGGCGTGGCTACGGCCCGGGGCGGTCCGGGGGCGTGGCCGCGCCCTCCGTACCCGCCCCCAGGTCGCGGCCCGGCGCGCAGCAGGCCCGCTGGCGCGCGGGGATTTACGTCTCCCTCCGGGAGGCGTAAATCCCCCGACAAAGGTAAGGGGGGGGGTGTAGACAGGGCCGGGTGGGTGGGTTAGGTAGGGGAAGGGAGGGTAAGGTGAGGGGAGGGCAAAGAAAAGTTCCCTCCGAGGCCGCTCCGATTTCGGAGCGGCCTTGGAGGGAACGGGGGGAGGCAGCGCGGCTCGGCGCGCGCAGGCTATACAAAATCGATAGCCTTGCGCGCGCCGATCCAGGATTTTAGTGGATACGCGCGGCTCCGCGCGTATCTACTAAAATCCAGCGTACTTTTGCTTGAGTCTGATGCGCAAGCAAAAGTAGGCTGATCGCGCTTCTTTTAAAATCTACCCCATTGTGCATTAATGAAAATAACGAAGTCTGTATTTATAACAGAACACTTATTTGACATTTTTATGCCATGTAAACCATTGAGATGATTTGTCTTATCGACGGTATAGAAACTCTTTTATAAATAAATAAATAAAAATAAATAAAATAAACATAAACCAAAGCTATACTTGTTGCTCAAACAAAAAAAGCAGACACATCACATAATATTAAGTAATTAAAATGGCAGTCAATCAAGAAAAATAAACTTAAAAAGCCATCTTTACTTACCCCCTCCAGCAGCTCTCTTACTCCTCTTCCATGCAGGCTGTAGCACACACCAGAAGCAGCAGTAGTGGCTAAGCTCTATACTCATGGTCCTCTTCCTTAATGCCCATGTCTCTCACACACACACACCATATCAGTCATGCCCCCATGACCAGTTTCTGTCTCTCACACACCAATCATCTCCCAAACAGTCTTTGGCACACACACACCAGTCACCTTCCTGAACAGTTTCTCTCATGCCATACACACACAGGCTTCCCACTCCCGTGTTCCACTTACATATATGGGCTTCTCACTCTCATAATCACTTTCTTTCTCACACACATACCCAGAGTTCTCACTTCCATGCTTTTTCTCTCTTTCACACACACACACACACACACACACACACACACACACACACTCACCAGTCTCTCTCACTCCCATGCTTTCTTTCACATACACCCCCACACCAGGCTTCTTACTCCCATGCTTTCTCACATACCCAGAGTTCTCACTTCCATGCTTTTTCTCTCTTTCACACACACACACACACACACACACATCCCTGACTGTCTCACACATCAGTCATCTCCTTGAGCAGTCACTTTCATTGTCTCTCACATATACACATACATCAGCTCTCTGACCAGTTTCTCTCAATCACACACACATGCTCTCCATCAAATACATTCTCTCACTTACACACAGACTCTCAATCACAGGCAGGCAGGCAGGCTGCTTCTCTCTCTTTCTCTCACTCACTTCCTCCCCCCCAGCACAAACGGTAGCTGCTCCTCCTCCTCCAGCCCCTGCAGGCCAAGAAGGAAGAATCCCATCGGCCGCAGGAGGCTCGTGCTGCTCTCTCCTTTCCCGATTACCGGCTGCTTCAGTTGCTCGGGGGCCGATGCTGCTGTCGCCGCTATTTTTTCACGCAGCACTTCTCTTTCTTCCCGCGCATCACTTCCTGTTCCGGTTCAAAGGGGGGGGGGGGGGCGGGAAGAAGACCAGCCGCGGATGCAACAGCTTTTTTTTTTTTTTTTTTGCACCGCTGCCGTTCCCGCTGGGCTTGAACGTGCTGATAGCCCGGCGGCAACAGCAGCAGGGAAGAAAGAGCAGCGGGAGGGACCGGGAGCCACGCGAACCGCTGGGGGAGGTCAGATGGGTCTTTTGGGGCGGGCTGCCGGCAGCGGCTGTTTTATTTTTATCAGGGGGGGGCGGCGGCTCTCTTAATTTTACCGGGGCAGTGCCGCCCCCGGGAAGCTGGCACCCTAGGCGACCGCCTAGTTCGCCTAGTGCTTCCGCCGGCCCTGCTTGGTAGTCAACTTTGGAAGTCATCACAATCTACCTTGGGCCTGGGCTGCTCCCATCCCATGCTTATTAAGCAACTGGTCAGGTTCTGGGAAGGTTGTGGTACATCTACATACTTTTGCCAGCTGTGTAAGAGAACACTACATACCTCTGGGGCTTCCACCAGCTGGCCCGGAGGTGCAAACTATGGCATTACCTCAGCTCATTAGATTTTTCCCTCTTTTTATTACTTATGACTCCACTACATCTACTCTTCCTGATACTAATTCTCCACAATCTTATTCCTTCTTGCAAACCACTACTAACATTAAGTCCACAATCGCCATTCTCTACATTCTTTACCTCACCTGCCATTTTGTTTTCTGCCTTATCTACTGCTCTTGAGCTTCAAAGTTTTCTCTCATCTAGTCATCTCCACTCTTCCTGACAGCATCTTATCCTCTCTTCTCCATATTATTCTGCTACTTCTCTGGCCCCTTTACCCCATTGTGCACATCAATCTGTTATCCCTATTCCCCTCCTCCTTCCTCTTATCTTTCTTTCATCTTTCGTGTGGAATGCTCATTCTGTTTCCAACAAGCTTCCCTACATTCGTGACTTCTTTATCTCTCATACTCTTCATCCTCTTGCATTCACTGGGACTTGGCTTTCTCCTGAGAACTCTACTTCAGTGCTCTCTGTCATAGAGGTTATCTTTTCTTCCATACAGCTTGTACTGTAGGCTATGATTATGATGTTGGACTGCTGCTCTTCCCCTCCTATAAGTTTCACCCCCTTTTTCCACCTCAATCACATTTCATTTCTTCCTTGAGGCTCAATCTGATTATTCACTCCACTACTTGTCCAAGTAGCTGCCATTTATTGACTCCCTGTAAAATCCCCCACTCCTTTCACACCAACTGATTCCTGGCTTTGCTTTTTCACTGAACCATTTTACCCTTCCCTTATTCTTGGGGACTTTAATCTCCATGCTGATAACACCTCTAACTCTTATGCTTCAAAACTCCGTGCCTTGACCTCCTCATTTGACCTCCAAATCTGCTCTACTGCCCCTACTCACCAGCATGACCACTGCCTTTACCTAGTCCATTCTTCCAAATGCAGATTTCTCCACCTCAGTTCTTCCCCTCTCAGACCATCATTTGCTAATTTTCATACTTAACCATCCTCCCTACAGCCTTGTTCAGCCACCACAAACATCTTCAGAAATCTCCAGGCTATGGACCCTTGAATCTTTTCCCCTACTGTCTCATCTCCTCCACTACACTGTCTGAGCTGGTCAATCAGGCAGTTTCTTCATACAACACTACACTCTCCTGTGTTGTGTTTGAGGCATTGTGGACCCTTGGTCACAATGGAGATGACTCCGCCCACGGGGAGGGGCCCCAGGGGAACCACTGCAATAGGCTGACACAGCTAGCAGAAACAGAATGGATAGAGTCTTTATTGTACTGCTGTAATTAGATGGAAATGCAGGAAGGTAAGGCACTGATCCACGAGGTGCCAAAATACTCAACAGGCTCAGAAGTGTAGTCTCACCCAGATGTTTATGATAGGCAGGAGCCCGCAATGCAGGTAACGCTGCGGCTGGGGGGGTGCAGTTGGAGCACCAGTTTGTAGAGGTACTCACAGAGTGAAGGCATCTTCCTGATGGTAGAATGGTGGGACTGAAGGTCCGTGGTGCAGGATAAGAAGTAGATAGGCCCTCAAGGAGCGAGTACCCAATGGTCCAATATCCTGGAATGAAATAAGAGAAAGACCCTCAAGGAGCGGTTGTCTAAGTTAGTGAGGACCCCGAAGGGAAGTTGGAAGCGAGAGACCCCCAGGGAGCGGGTGTCTAGAGCTTCTGCTGGAGTGAGGCCCTTAGCGAAGGGAAGCATCTAAGCTGGCAGCTTAGAGCAGGCTGAGTAGTGAAGCGAAGTCTTTGCTAACTCGATATGGTAGCGGAAGCAGTGGCTAGTTTTACCCGGAGGTACTGACGTCATGCGGTGGGGCCGCCCCCGAGGTTCCCGCCATGACGTGTATTTGAGCGTCAGAGATGTGCGCGCTCGCGTCCTAGGAGGCCACAGGAGTGAGCATGGTGCTGCATGGGGACGCCCATGCTGGTCTGAGAATGCCGAGGCCTGTGGTACTCAGCACCGGACACAGCCATCTTGCCCAAAGAGAGGGAAAGGGGAGAGAGAGGTAAGGCAGAGTGGTCGCAGGCGTCTGTGACCGACAGATGCAACAATACCCCCCTTCAAAGGGCCCCCTCCAAGACCTCTTCCAGGTGGTCTGGGCTTGCTTGGGTGTGCCAGATGGAACTGGCGCAGTATCTCCTTGTCTGTAATATTGGCCAGTGGTTCCCAGGAGTTTTCCTCTGGGCCATAGTTCTCCCAAGAGATGAGGTACTCTCATGTCTTGCCTCTTTTACATACATCAAGGATGTCGTCTACGGCATATTCAATGTCATCCTCTGTGTCCAGGCTGGTGGGCTCTGGTTCCTTTCTGGAGAACTCAGAGAATATCACTGGCTTTAGTAGAGATACATGAAATGCACTGTGTATCTTCATTGATGGAGGCAGTTTGAGACTGTATGTTAAATTTCCTAATCGCCGAAGGATGGCGAAAGGTCCCACAAAACGAGGAGCAAATCTTGCAGAAGGGAGCTTGAGTCAGAGGTATTTTGTGCTTAACCAGACCTTGTTACCTGGCTGGAACTGAGGTGCCTTTTGATGAAGGGCATCATAGGTCCTCTTTGCCTTTTGTCCTGCTTTAAAAAGGAACTCCTTCATCTGTCTTCAAAGCTGGGATAATTCTGCTGTGGTAGCCTGGGCAGCTGGAGAGGCTACTGTCAATGGAATAGGCAGCTGAGGTAAAGGTTGTCTCCTGTAGACAAGTTGGAAAGGGGAAGACCCCGTTGAAGAAGCAGGATGTGAATTGATGGCAAATTCTGCCCAAGGCAGTAATTCAGCCCAGTCGTTCTGTCTAGAGTTGACAAAGGATTGCAAGAATTGTTTCAGCATCCTATTCATCCTCTCAGTCTGACCGTTAGACTGAGGATGGTAGGCAGAGGTTAGATCTAAAGCTATGTCAAACTTCTGACATAATGCTCTCCAAAACTTTGCAGTAAATTGCACTCCTCTGTCGGATAGTATATGTTTGGGCATCCCGTGAAGACGAAAGATGTGCTTTATGAAGGGTTTAGCTAATTCAGTAGCAGAGGGTAATCCTGGTAATGCTACAAAGTGTGCCATTTTAGAGAAAAGGTCGACCGTCACCCATATGGAGTTGTTGCCACTGGAAGATGGCAGATCCACTACAAAATCAGTAGAGATATGGGTCCAAGGTTCATCCAGTGATGGAAGAGGGTGTAATAAACCCCAAGGTCGCCCGGGTGGTGGCTTTTGCTTGGCACAGACAGTGCAGGAACCCATGTACGCTTGCACGTCCTTCTTCATGGTTGGCCACCAATAGTATCTTTGCAACATTGCTAAAGTTCAACTCTGTCCAGGATGGCCTGCCAGATGAGAATTGTGTGCCCATTTCAACAGTCTTTTTCATAAACTTCTGGCCACCACTATCTTCCCAGCAGGTACCATGTGTGTGGCTGCGAGCACCATTCTTGCGGGATTGATGATATGACGGGGTTCATCTGGCACGTCCTGAGGTGAGAAGGAGCATGATAAGGCATCAGCCCGGGTGTTCTTTTCTCCTGGACGGTATTTCAGAAGGAAATCGAACCTGTTGAAAAACAGGGACCATCTTGCCTGGTTGAGTCACTGAGCATGTCGAATATACTCTAGATTCTTGTGATCGGTGTATACTACTATTTGGTATTGTGCGCCTTCTAGCCAGGGACGCCACTCTTCAAAAGCCAGTTTGATCACGAGAAGCTCCTTGTCTCCTATCCCATAGTTTCTCTCAGCAGGTGAGAATCACCTAGAAAAGTAGGAGCAAGGATGGAGCACATTGGATTCACTGTACTGACTTAGAACTGCACCCACACCAACGTCAGATGCACCAACCTTCACGATGAAAGGACAGTGTAGGTCAGGATGGCGGAGACACGGCTTCTATAGACCAGTGAGCCTGACTTCAGTGCCGGGAAAAATAGTGGAAACTATTCTCAAGAACAAAATTGTAAAGCATATAGAAAGACATGATTTAATGGAACATAGTCAACATGGATTTACCCAAGGGAAGTCTTGCCTAACAAATCTGCTTCATTTTTTTGAAGGGGTTAATAAACATGTGGATAAAGGTGAACCGGTAGATGTAGTGTATTTGGATTTTCAGAAGGCGTTTGACAAAGTCCCTCATGAGAGGCTTCTACGAAAACTAAAAAGTCATGGGATAGGAGACGATGTCCTTTCGTGGATTACAAGCTGGTTAAAAGACAGGAAACAGAGAGTAGGATTAAATGGTCAATTTTCTCAGTGGAAAAGGGTAAACAGTGGAGTGCCTCAGGGATCTGTACTTGGACCGGCGCTTTTCAATTTATATATAAATGATCTGGAAAGGAATACAACGAGTGAGGTTATCAAATTTGCAGATGATACAAAATTATTCAGAGTAGTTAAATCTCAAGCAGACTGTGATACATTGCAGGAGGACCTTGCAAGACTTGAAGATTGGGCATCCAAATGGCAGATGAAATTTAATGTGGACAAGTGCAAGGTGTTGCATATAGGGAAAAATAACCGTTGCTGTAGTTACACGATGTTAGGTTCCATATTAGGAGCTACCACCCAGGAAAAAGATCTAGGCATCATAGTGGATAATACTTTAAAATCGTCAGCTCAGTGTGCTGCAGCAATCAAAAAAGCAAATAGAATGTTAGGATTATTAGGAAGGGAATGGTTAATAGAACGGAAAATGTCATAATGTCTCTATATCGCTCCATGGTGAGACCACACCTTGAATACTGTGTACAATTCCGGTCGCCGCATCTCAAAAAAGATATAGTTGCGATGGAGAAGGTACAGAGAAGGGCAACCAAAATGATAAAGGGGATGGAACAGCTTCCCTATGAGGAAAGACTGAAGAGATTAGGGCTGTTCAGCTTGGAGAAGAGACGGCTGAGGGGGGATATGATAGAGGTCTTTAAGATCATGAGAGGTCTTGAACGAGTAGATGTGACTCGGTTATTTTCACTTTCGAATAATAGAAGGACTAGGGGGAATTCCATTAAGTTAGCAAGTAGCACATTTAAGACTAATCGGAGAAAATTCTTTTTCACTCAACGCACAATAAAGCTCTGGAATTTGTTGCCAGAGGATGTGGTTACTGCAGTTAGTGTAGCTGGGTTCAAAAAAGGTTTGGATAAGTTCTTGGAGGAGAAGTCCATTAATGGCTATTAATCAATTTTACTTAGGGAATAGCCACTGCTATTAATTGCATCAGTAGCATGGGATCTTCTTAGTGTTTGGGTAATTGCCAGGTTCTTGTGGCCTGGTTTTGGCCTCTGTTGGAAATAGGATGCGGGGCTTGATGGACCCTTGGTCTGACCCAGCATGGCAATTTCTTATGTTCTTATGTTCTTTTGAAAAGCCTCTTTGAGCGTCATGAAGGCTGAGATGGCTTCAGGAGGCCAATTGGCAGGATTGGCTCCCTTCTTGGTCATAGCAGTTAGAGTGACTGTCAATGATGAGTAGTTTTTAATGAAGGATTGGTAGACCGTCCAAATCCCCTGCTGGTGCAGGCTTCTTTTTTGTAGGAAACAAAGATAGCGCCTTACACCCCTGCATCGACTACAGGGGTCTGAATGAGATTACCATCAAGGACAGGTACCCCCTGCCCTTACTATCTGAACTGTTTGATAGACTCCAAGGGGCCAAAATATTCTCCAAATTGGACCTAAAAGGAGCTTACAACTTGGTGCGTATTCGAGAAGGAGACGAATGGAAGACTTCTTTTAACACCCGTGATGGACACTTTGAATACCTCATCATGCCCTTCGGTTTAAGTAACGCACCTGCAGTCTTTCAAAATATGATGAACGACATCTTATGGGACTTACTGTATCAATGTGTAGTAGTATATCTTGATGATATATTGATCTTTTCTCAGGATCTGCAAAGTCATCAGGAGGATGTTAAGAAAGTCCTAAGATGCCTGCGTGAGTACCACCTTTACACAAAGCTTGAGAAGTGCGAATTTCACAAAGAAGCTATACCCTTCCTGGGATATATCATTTTGAAGAACGGGTTTCAAATGGACCCCAAGAAACTTGAGAGTATCCGGGACTGGCCTCAACCCACAGGCCTGAAGGCACTACATCGCTTCCTAGGATTTACCAACTACTGATAAATCCCTTTTGTAGATTTTCCTGTATGTAGGCAGACATAGCTTTGGTCTCAGCTACAGAAAAAGGGTATACTCTTCCTTTGGGAGGTTCAGAGTTTGGCTTCAGATTTATGGCACAATCGAACTCTCTGTGTGGAGGAAGCACATCAGCTGCTTGCTTAGAGAAAACATCCTGAAAGGAGGCATATTGTGGAGGTAAGCCAGGTAGTGATGGAGTGGTAGGCATGCAAATGAGCGGTGAAACTTCAGCAAGACACCGACCATGACAGTCTGGTCTCCACTGGGACAGTTCCAAGGTAGCCCAATTAAATTGTGGCATATGGTCTTGAAGCCATGGCAGACCCAACACCACCGGATGCATGGCTTTTTCCAACACTAGAAAGGAAATTGATTCTGAGTGTAGGGCTCTAGGTGCGCAGGCCAATGGCCTGGGTGATCAATGAAACATCTCCAGGAAGTGGTTCTCCATGAATGGATGACAATAGCTGAGGCTTATCTATTGGTGTGGTAGGAATCCTCAAGTGTTTGACCAAGCGCTTCAGAATAAAATTACCTCCGTCACCGGAGTCAATGAGAGCGAGAGTCTGAAATTCAAGACTTCCGCAAAGCAGGGATACAGGTAAAGATAATGGAGGAGTAGGAGAGGTAAGGCTCAGGCGAACTCCTCCTGCAGATCCCAGCCCGTCAGTTTCCCGGACAAATGGGACAGGTTTGAACTGCGTGCCCGATTGGCCACAGTACATGCACAGGCCCATGTGCTTGCGGTAACGTCTCTCCTTAGAGGTTAAGAAGCTTCAGCCTAGTTGCATAGGCTCTTCCTCCTCTAGGGGTGCAGATGGCAAGCTGAAAGTAATAAGCACAGGTTTTGGGCGGTTAGCCCCCACTGTAGACTTTCGTGGACTCTTAGCCTCTTGAGTACGATCACTGATATGGCGGTCAATTCTCCCTGCTAGTTCCATCAGGGACTCAAGGGATTCAGGCAAATCACGAGCCACTAGTTTGTCCTTTATGCGAGAGTTGAGACCCTCCATAAGTACGGCACGTAGGCATCCAGTGTCCCAATGCAGTTCGGATGCTAGAGTCTTAAATTCAATGGCAAAGTCTGTAAGTGGCTTGTTATCTTGCTGAAGGTTGAGCGAGGCAGATCCAGTGATGGTCTGGCGAGCCGGGTCATCAAATACAGACTTAAAAAGTTGTAGAAATACTGATAGGTCATTCAGGATAGGATCTTCACATTCCCATAGCGGTGAAGCCCAGGCCAGGCTCGTCCTTCAAGGAATGACAGGATGTAGGTGGTCTTTGAAACCTCTGTGGGAAAGAAGGTAGGCTGTAAAGCAAAATGCATGCTGCATTGATTGATGAACCCTCTGCACATCTTGGCTTCACTCGTAAAGCGGAGATGACTCCGCCCAAAGGGAGGAGCCCCGTGGGGAACCACTGCGATAGGGTGACACAGCTAGCAGACACAGAATGGATAGAGTCTTTATTGTACTGCTGTAATTAGATGGTAATGCAGGAAGGTAAGGCACTGATCCACGAGGTACCAATACGCTCAACATGCTCAGAAGTGTAGTCTCACCCAAATGTTCACGATAGGCAGGAGCCCGCAATCCGGGTAACGCCGCGGCTGGTGGGTGAAATTGGAGTGCCGGTTCGTAGAGGTACTCACAGAGTAAAGGCATCTTCCTGATGGTAGAATGGTGGGACCGAAGGTCCGTGGTGTAGGATAAGAAGTAGATAGGCCCTCGAGGAGCGAGTACCCAATGGTCCAGTATCCTGGAATGAAATAAGAGAAAGACCCCCGAGGAGCGGTTGTCTAGAGTTTCTGCTGGAGCGAGGCCCTTAGCGAAGGGAAGCGTCTAAGCTGGCAGCTTAGAGCAGGCAGAGTAGCGAAGCGAAGTCTTTGCTAACTCAATTTGGTAGCCAAAGCAGAGGCTAGTTATACCCGGAGGTATTGACGTCATGCGGTGGGGCCACCCCCGAGGTTCCCGCCATGATGTATATTTGAGCGTCAGAGATGTGTGCGCTCACGCCCTAGGAGGCCACGGGAGTGAGCATGGTGGATGGGGATGCCCATCCACGTCTGAGAATGCCAAGGCCTGAGCACTGGAGACAGCCATCTTGCCAAAAGAGAGAGAAAGAGGTAAGGCAGAGCGGTCACAGCCATCTGCGACTGACAGATGCAACACTCTGCTGTACACACTCATGCCTCTCCCCTTACCCATCCTGTAAGGCAAAACAAACAGCCTTGGCCCATCCATAGAATTCACCTCTTATGGTCCTGTGCCCACTCTGTAGAGCATCTCTGGATAAAATTCCCATGCCTATACCAACTTCATACATTTCTGATTCCTGCTGACATCCTTCCAGACTGCTATTGAACTTGCCCAGCAAGATTATGTCCACCCAATAAACTCTCTTGCCTACCACCCTCATTGTCTCTTTATCACACTCAATTCCCTCTTCAAACTACTTT
The DNA here is from genome assembly GCF_901001135.1 of Rhinatrema bivittatum. Lineage (NCBI taxonomy): Eukaryota > Metazoa > Chordata > Amphibia > Gymnophiona > Rhinatrematidae > Rhinatrema > Rhinatrema bivittatum. Next base: position 90,283,630 of record NC_042619.1, read on the forward strand.
CACCTCCCACCTCCTCTTCACTCTTTGCTCGGATTATGTCTGACTACTTCATGACAAAATTCCAAAATCAGTCTTGAGTTCTCAACCCACTTTTCCCTCCCTTCATTCCTCTCCCTTTCTTCTGGCTTCTCTTCTCCTTTTCTGAAATCACAGTGGAGGAAACTATCCATCTCCTCTCCTTCTCCAAACTCACTACGTGTTTCTCTGACCCCATCCCCTTCCAACTGTCACATCCTCAATCTGACACTTTCCACTGCAACTGTTCCAGCTACCTTCAAATCTGCTATTGTAACACCACTCCTAAAACATCCTAACTGGACCCTACCTGACCTGTTAACTATCATCCTATCTTCCTCCTCCCTTTTGCATCCAAACTACTTGAACATGCTGTTCACCTCCCCTGTCTTGAATTTCTTTCTTCTCAAGCTGTTCTCAATCTATTCCAATTTGGTTTTCCCTTTCTACATTTCACAGAAACAGACCTTGCTAAAGTCTCCAAATGACCTGTTTATGGCGAAAACCAAAGGCCTTTACTCGATCATTATCCTCCTTGATCTATCTGCTGCTTTTTGGCACTGCTGATCATCACCTACTCCTTGATACTCTATCCTCACTTGATTTTCAGGACTTCGTCCTCTCTTCGTGCTCTTCTTACCTCTCCCATCACACATTTAATGTATCTTCTGTTGCGCAGGAGGTGGACCCTTGGACTGAGGTGGGGTCCACCTCCTGCATTGGCAGGCAGAGTGGGCTGACTGACTGAGGCCAGCTGGAGCTTCGCCAATACCAGCCCTCATTCCCCGCGGGTTGAGCCTTTGGGTTCCGGGGCTAGCAGGAGTTAGGTGGGCCTCTGTGTGTAGTCATCGATGAGAAGATGGAGAGGTCAGCCCAGAGGCAACAACGGTGAAACCGAAGTGTCTGTACTGGACGAGACGGAGTCCCGGAGACCCAGGCGCCAAAAGAAACCAAAATCTGACAGGGGGCACCCGAGCAAGAATAGGCCGAAGCCTGAGAAGCCAAGTCCAGGGCGAAGACAATGGAGGCATCGTAGAACAAGCTGTAGTCAGGGCAGGTGGCAATCAAGGAGCGGTGGCAAGGCAAGACTAAAGTCAAGTCCAAGAGAGAAGCAGTAGTGTGGTCAGGCGAAGCAGAGGTCTGGACTAGGAGATGAACAATAGTGTGGTCAGGCAAAGCAGAGGTCTGGACTAGGAGATGATCAGTAGCGTGGTCAGGTGAAGCAGAGTTCAGGACTAGGAGATGAACAATAGTGTGATCAGGCAAAGCAGAGGTCTAGACTAGGAGATGATCAGTAGCGTGGTCAGGTGAAGCAGAGTTCTGGACTAGAAGATGATCAATGGCGAAGTCAGGCAAAGCAGAGCAGGTCCAGGAGAATATCAGTCCGTAAGGAAAGCTTAGGTAGCACGAACACAGAAACGAAGAAGACAAACCAGGAACAGGAACTCGGAGGGATCAGGAACACGAAGGAATCACCAGGAGGCAACGAAGTACACGACCAGCGTAGAGACTGTTGCAAAGGCGACTACTAGGAGCTGAGCTCGGCCTTATATACCAGAGCTTCAGCGTCGTCATCATCTGGGGCCGCGGCCAAATTCCCTCCGCGGGCCCTTTCAAGGAAGCAGAGATGCGTTCACGCACCTAGGGAGGGGCATGGCGCTGGATGGCGGCGTTTCTCCATGGACCACGTGGAGAGGCCCGCTGCAAAGCACAGGAGTCTGTAGTAGAACCAGTAGTGGTGGGGACGCCCCAGGGTCGGATCCGGCGGCCTACAGCTACGAGGGAAGTGGAGCCAGGCGCTGGATTAGGTAGCAGAGGGTAAGTGGGCCTGGCCGCGGGCCTGCCACAGCTGGCACATGCAACATCTTCTGGTGGATGCCCCTCTAATGTCATCCCACTATCAATTGGTGTACCTCAAGGCTCTGTCCCAAGGAGCTTCTACATGTTTAAGAACCACTGCTGGTAACTCTTGTTGCTATAAGGTACTGAGAGCACAGCCTAGGTGCTGGCTTGGGTTTGAGCATCAGGCAATGGTGACTTTTCTATGGCACACTACCTCAGGTGTGAAAGCATATCAATATGCTTTGGCACACTGGTTGGGAAATACTGCTCGATAACATCACCAAAATCTATCTCTTCCTTTCTGAACACACTACCAGAATACGTATCCACTTTCTCATCAACTTTGGCTTAAATTATTGCAACCTGCTCCTCATAAGTCTCCCAGAGAACCACATATCTCCACAACAAACTATTCAAAATTCAGCTCCATGATTTATCTTTCATCAAAGTTTCTATACCCATATAATCCTTCTTCTGAAGTCACTATAATGGCTCCATATACATTTCCGCATAGAGTTCCTCCTCCTCTTAGTCACTTATAAGAATTTTCACTTTCTGACCCCTCGTTACCTTGCCTCTCTTATCTCTCCCTATCACCCTCCTCATGAACTCTGCTCATCAGGCAAGTGACTCCTATCTATGCCCTTCTCCTCTCCTGCCAACTTCTGACTGCTTTCCACCTTGCTGCACCATTTGCTTAGAATAGCTTCTCTGACTTGATGTATAATGCTTCCTCACTTGCCTTGCTCAAATTCAGTCTAAAAACCCACCTTTTTGAGACTGCTTCTAAATCTTAACTCCCAGTTATCCTGCTTACAATCTTACTGATTTTAGCCATTTTCTTAATAAATTAAATTCCCAAAGTCTCTTCTTGTCCAGTATGTTTGTACTGATTAGACTGTAAACTCTCCTGAGCAAAGAAAGTCTCTTATGTGCTTCTGTACAGTGCTGCATATGTCAAGTAGCACTACTGAAGTGATGATGATGAGGAGGAGGAGTAGAGTCTGAAAAATGTCCCTCCTCTGACTGGCTAAAAGTATACAATAGGTGTACATTTACACAGATTATAAGGAGGCATTCCCAAGGAGGCATTTAGGCTGGAGGAAGAAAACAACATGTGTACATGATATTTTAAAAACATCATGTACTATTTTACCCCTGTGGTCACCTGCACAAAATAGCAAGTGCAAAATACGTAAGTGCTTTTAGTGGGAATACTTTATACTAATTTTCAAATAAAAACTACCTGGATTGTTTCTCTTTGGAAATTAGTATAAAGTAAGTCTCAGCACATTAGCATCAACTGGCCAATATACTTTTCTTATTCTATTAATAAAAAATCAAATTATTAATTATATAAAAAAATAAAATAGTATGCAGGAAATCTGGACACATAAGAAAACAAACATTTTCCATTCTGCTTAAATGGTTTGTATTTCTTCACTGAGAGAGGAAAATTTGTATTTCTTTACAGCTTGACTACTTCCAATATGAGTGTAATGCTACTAAAATGAAATTTCTTCACTGAGAGAGGAAAATTTGTATTTCTTTACAGCTTGACTACTTCCAATATGAGTGTAATGCTACTAAAATGAAAACGGGCACATGATATGGGAAAGAGGATTTCACCCTAGAAAGAAATCTAGCTTGGAAAGTTCACTAGTAAATGCATCAACAGGCAAAAGATGTGCCCTTGATACAAATAAGAAAGAGACTAGCTTAGTGGTTAAATACAGGGTGAGAATCAGGAAACCGGAATTCCAGTCCTGAGGTCAACACTGATACTCACTGTAACCTTAGAGAAATCACCGTATCTAATGTTGTCTCAGGTACCCATTTAGGAGGCAATTTCTAAACAGCCCATGGGCCTGCAGGCTAATTTTCAAAGGGAAACTACCCACAGTGTTTTCCTTTTAAAATTCAGATCCAGCAGAGAACCGCAGGTACTTCTACCTGACTACAAGATCCAAAATTGTGGTTACTTTATTTTTTTTTTTCATTATGTAACTCTTTCCTAAGAGCATTTTTCACAAAAAATAAACTCTGAAATCATACAGTTTAAAGAGCATCCCCAAAATAATGGACTTTTCTATTAGTTTCTATTTTTTTAACAGTATAACAACAAATGTACAAAATGCCACACTGTATGGAAACCACCCAAACACATATCTTCAAAACATGCAAAGCCTTGCAGGTGAACTGAGGGGCTTCTATAAGTGTTACCACCATAGAAAGTTAACACACAGAAATATAAACAGCGAATCATGATCATAGCTAGGAATTGATTTTGTCATGTTGTCACAGTATTCATAATTTGAAGAAACTGTAGTAATAGCAGTAGTAGCAGTGTCTGAAAAATGTCCCTTTTCAAAATATCTGTGAAAACTTTCTGTGAAAAGTCAGAAAAAATACCACTGTGGAACAATGTCTGTGCTATAAGGTGGAGCTAGAAATTGGGGGAAGCAATACATTGTTAAGAAAATAAAATATATTAAAATGAAATCCGCAAAATACTTGCAAGTGAATTCTAACATGAAGTTGAAGTTACTGATACAATAGGGAATGAATTAGTTTCAAAACCACTTCCTTTAATTTATGACAATGATTCCTAAACCACTCTTGCAGTACATTTCTGGAAAAGGGGACTTCAACAGTCTCAAAAAGTTTCTTCTTAAAACATTTGTTGATTTAACAAAGTTAACACCGCTGCCCAACCACTTTGTTAGTTTTTTGTTTTTTTTAAATGGTTTGGTTAGGCTACAATGCTACTTTGTTTATATTTTGTTTAACAAAATTGAAACACAAGTTTGTTTACAGTAAACGGAATTTTCCATAGCTAGCAGAATGATTTAACCATTACATGTCGGTGATATCATCCAGCGGCACTGAACGGGCTTCTCTCTCCTAGTTAGTACAGTTTTTACTCTACTGAGCCCCCTCAGTCAATTTGAGAGCTAATTCTAACTAGGTAGTCAACTTTCCAGGAACACAGGTGGGTATTTATTATGAGATTTTGGAACTAACTGGAATGGGTTGCTCAGAGAAACAAGAAAAGTTGGGATTGTACAAGGAAACTTTAGCAAAATTACCAAAACATTTAGGAAAGGTTTCTCAATAGAAGGTGACAGTACCCTAGGCAAAGAAGATCCCTGAGGGCTAAAGGGCAAGGCATTCCCTGGTTTAGGACCTCATACCCTAAGACAGGCAGGGGTCAGAATGGAAAAGAGGAAATTCCAAATTAAGAAAGGACCCAAAAGCAAGCATTGCGGCTTCCTGCTGTGGGCCACTGCCCTGATAGCGGCAGACACTCAATTGGGCAAGACTGAGCTAAGGGGAAGGGTGTGTGACAGAGTGCACCAGAGGAAACCTTAGAACACCTTAAAGGACCTGTCCCAGCCCTCTGGTCCCAGTCCACCTTAAGGCAAGGCATTCTAGGTACAGAGCAACTCCCCTGAGGAGGCATATAGCTTAGGCTCTAGTTTTCTGTTTTGCTCTAACACAATTAGGATGATTGCTGGAAGCCCCCATAGGCTAAATAATCTGTCAGTTATTGACTGCTGCAGAGACCATTCATGTGGTTGAAAAGTTCTTCTGAGATGATCTGCTAATGTGTTGAAGATCCCTGGAAGACAGATTGCTTGCAGGACAGTTTGATGTTTACATGCCAATTCCCCTGTCTGTCACTTCTTGTCACAGATTCCATGAATGACCATATTCCTTGAGTTCAAAAGAGCCCCATATGGGTCCCCCAAACTTCTGTGATAGTATCTGTCACTAATGTAACTTGGTGAGGAAGACAATGGAGAGGAAATCACTCCTGAAGGATGTAGGGATATAGCCACCAGGGTAGATCTTGTGAAATGGTCACCTTGTACATCAATGTTTGAATTAGCTAGTCCCATTGGGAGCAGAAACCCCACTGCAGGAGTCATATGTGAAGGTGGCTGCCAAGTGGCGCAGAACAACTAGAACTTCTCTAGCCATTGACTGATCTGTAATCTGCTGTTTGAATACCAGGGATTTGAGTGAATATGCCCAATTTGATGGGAGGAGAGCTCTCTCCTATTGAGATTTGATTTTCTGGGATGGAAGCAGAGTTGATTTCTCAAAATTCACTAGGAATTCTAGTCATTGTAGCAACTGTATTATCTTTTGCAAGGAAGTTAGCACACCATCCTTTGAGCACACTGTTACAAGCCAGTCATCCAGGTAAGGGAGGAGTTGGATGCCCTGTTGTCGCAGATGTGCTGCCACTACAGCCAAGTACTTGGTGAAGACCATCAGTGCTGCTGAGATGCCAAAAGAGAGCATTCTGTATTGGTAGTGGGAAAAGCCCACCATGAAGCACAGGTTATGCCAATGGAGGGATGGATGAGAATATGAGTATAAGCGTTCTTCAAACCTAGAGCACACATCCACTTCCCCCTCTGGATGAAGGGAAGTATTGAGTGGAAGGAATTTATTTTGAATTTCTCCTAAAGTATATGATTGTTCAGGCTTCTGAAATTCATGATAGGTCTCAGTTCCCCAGATTTCTTGGGGATAAGGAAGTAGCAGGAGTAGAAACCCTGGTCCTGGTGATGGAGAGGAACTGGTTCTATTGCCCACTGTTCAAGAAGCAACTCCATCTCTAGGCAGTGTTGCATTGAGTAAGACAGATCCAGCTTGAAGGCTGAGAGATAAGAAAGTGTGGGAAGCTGGGAGAAATGCAAGTGATATTTAGACTCCACCATCTTGAAGATCCAGTGATCCCTGGTGATACTGCACCACTGCTTCAGGTAATGCTGGATTCTCCCCTCTACCAGAAAGGATGATTACTGGGTTTGAAAGATGGTCAAAAACTTGGTCCGGGCTTTGACTGGACTTGTTGTGTTGTTTTTGGTTGACAGTGCTCACACTGTTCAGAGTGAGTCGGAACTTGTTACTGTTGTGAAAGTAGAGGTGTCATCCAGTATCAATGGATGGGGCAACTCTGGTAATATGGTCTTTTAAAAGTATAGTCAAGGCATCTTGTTTTTGACTTGTGGAGAGTGACTGGACCGCACATGTTGTTCTTTTATTTGAGAAACTGTATCTCTAAGCTTTTCTCCAAAAAGGTGATCACCAGGCATGGGGCATTTGCCATGTTGTCATGGGCACATTGGCCCTCAACCAAGTCTACAGCGTGCTCCAATAAATGTTGTGCAGATAAATGACATGGTATTAAATGCTTCATAGATGGACTAAATAATATGGCATGTACACTCTTCAGTGTCTAACAGTGAAATAGGTGCAATTCCCCCTTCACCAAGTGGAAAAAAAGGGGTTTCAAGTTTTTATACAATTGTGTAAATATTGAACCAATTCAGAATTGGTGGGCAGGAGTTCGTGTATTAAGCATAGAGCTTTGAAAAATCTTTTTACCAAAATTGTCTAGTAGCCTGGGCTCCTTCTCTTGTGGAATATTCAAGTATATTCTTGATTTCTTTGCTCTTTCAAGAACTGGATTCTAACACAACTAATTGTTGGGTAAATTGCATATTCCAAAGCCTGGGGATTTTTGTACTCTGTACTTGAGATCCAGTTTCCTTGCTACTGGGACACAGGAAATAAGAGTTTCCCACATTCTGCTCTGCAATTCTTGCAGTTTATCGTGGACCGGGATTCCTGTTGACTCTGCTAGTGTTTCCAGAATTTGGAAGAGGCTGAATATGTTTGTTTGAAGATCTTTGTCCTTGTGTACATTAACTCTGAGCACTTTTTCTAGTTTGTCCAGAAATTTGTATTAGAAAAGGTCATCCAATGGAGAACAAGTATTCTGGAGGGTCTGGAAGGAGGTTGGAAGGGATCCCCATTGACCCTTCTTCAGAACCTAAAGGTGTGGGAACACTGATCCAGGACCCCATTGATGAAGAAAGTGACTGAGGAGGAGTCCTCAGTTGACTCAGAGAGGTACACTCCTGGTGAACATCCTCTAATTGACTGGACTACATTGTAAGTAAATGATATAGATTAGAACTTCATCTCAGGGGTTCTGATATAGCAACCACCCAAACCATGAATACTAGGACTCCTTTTCATGGGAGTAAATCTGACATCCTGGAACGGAGAAATTGAAATGGTTTGCCTCCTTATCCTTAGCCACTACAAAGGTAAAGCAATCCTTCACCAACTCCACTATCTAGTCAAAAGTTTGAAGTTCCCTTTGTCCTGGCATGGGTGGTGGAATATCCTCTTCTGATACCAGAATGGAATCATGCCCATCTTTTGGTCTCTGAAAAATTAGAATTGAAGACTGATTAGATTTGAGTGGTACCAGAGAGCAAATGGGAGCCGAGCCTTATTTATTTATTTATTTATTTGAAAGGCATTTATGAATCACTCTTCCCGATTAAGAATCAAAGTGATGTCCAATCAATATCATAATACACAGCAGCTAAAATAAAACTAAAACAGTTCAGAAAAATCTGCACACATAAAATATTGAGTGTGTCTGCTCTGTATTTCGCCTAACAACCTAGTTTAGCCCCTTCAATATACTTTATTTATTGCTACTGCTCAACCTATTATATCCCCTACCATATACCTTAATTACTGATGTTTCTCATCAGCAGTAGTCCTTATTCCAATAATCTTGTTGGTGAAAGACCTCTGATAATTGATAGGAGTAGGTATATCATATCCCCCTCTGACCCTGTCAAAATTCTGTGCAGGCCAGTATATAGCTGCATTGGAAGCACTGCAACACTATGCATCAATGATGGAGCAACCTGTCTTGATGTAAGATGTTGAGGACTGATGCAGTTTATGTTCTGGGTTTCAATGTGCTGAGGATTTATTCATCAGTGGCACCAGTATCTTGTACTTTGATGGTGCCTTGGACATATGCATTAACGGCATAGTGGACTTTTGCTTTGATGGCACTGATGGGTCTTGTGCATCAATCGTGCTGATGGACCTTGTATGTCGATGCTGATGCACCATGTGTTAATAGTGCCACTGCACCTTGCATCAATGGCGCCAATGTTGCCAATTCACTGTGTGTCAACGGCGTTGCTGGTACAAATACACCGTGCGTTGATGGTGCCAATGGTGTCAATGCAGCATGCATTGATGGTGCTGATGCATTGTGCCTTGATGGCGCTGATAGTGCCAATGCACTTTGCATCAACAGCACCGATGGTGCTGATACACCATACATTGACAGATAGTGCCAGTGAACCATGTGTCAACAATACTTGGTGCTTTTTACATGCTGGCTGTTCTGGCAGCACCTCAGAATGGTGCCTCTTCTTTGATGCGTACTTTTGCTTAATCGACTCCAAGGATTTGGCCTATTTCACTGATAGGAAGATATTTTTGAGGAGCTCCTGCTTAAGTTCCAGAAAGGCAGATGAGACTGTACTCAGGGAGGAGGACTGATTGCAATTTCTGAGAGGCTTACACAGTTCCTCCACTTTCCAGACCCTTGTTTTCTGGGTACACGAGACATCCATCCACAATGGTGACAGCTGGCCTGGGCATTGTCCAGTACGAGCGAGCAGTAGTAGAATTTATGTCCATCAGTAATGGATATGCTTCTACCACAGATAAAGTCCTTGAACCCACTTACCATGAATTTTTTCGCACTTTATCGGACAAGGTGAGAAACAAAATGTTCTTAATCCCTTTTTTCTTTTCTTTGTAGCACTGAAAAGTGCAGTTTGGGGGCTGTTGAGGCAGCGAGGCAACTTTAAGAAAAAAGTTACTATTTTCATAGAAGAAGCAGAGAGATAGGTTTGTGTCCATGCTCAGATGAAAAAAAAAAAAGACAGGGAGCTCACGAGGCAACATCCAAACAAGAAGTCCTATACATGCTAGGTAGAAGCAAAGCTCTTCCAGCTAAGTGAGAAAGATCCATTTGGTGCCATCAGGTGATGTCACCCACATGTAATGGCTAATTCAGCCCTGTTTATCTATGGAAAATAAATATTCCATTCTCTCCAAAAGAGCGTGGAACCTCAAATCATAATCCGACACTTGTAAGCTATCCTGTATTTTTTATTTTAGCAAAGAGCTGCCCATTACAGTCACTGCAAAGTTATGTGACAAACAAGTAGCCCCTAGTAACAGCAGTATAACAATCACTACCAGATTTCAAAAAGCTAATAGAACAAACTATTTCACCCATAAAATATCCTATCCTGATCTGAAAACTGGAAATTTTTGTTAAAACTAAATGAAATGACTTAAAAGCGGAAATATAATATTTACATATATAACTTTTTTCCTGGAGAAAAATGCTTTCAAAACTAAAAATACCACCAAAAGGTATCTGTCGTTTTATGAGTCTCTGTTCCTACTGGCTCTAGAACCACTTACAAGGGTATGCTGTTGGATTAGCCCTGTATATACTATTCCAGTGTGAAAACAATGCTCAATTGTTTTATTTCTTAAACAGCAATGATTATTATATTGCCATTACTAAAAGAAGCTAAACCCTCAGTAAAGCAGAACCCTCATTCAACAAACAGTCAGAATATCTAACCTGGAAGATAAAATGATCATGTCTGCTGGAAGATGCTGCCCATTGGTGACCTTCACAATGTCTCCTACTGCCACCTAGTCATGTAGGGGCAGAAATGCAGCAGAATGGAAGAAGAGAAAATGAATAGTTTGTCTATACCTATTGAACAGTACTTTTTAACAACTTATTCCTTTCCCAGATAGTAATAAAGTACCATGTTTCACAGAAAATAAGTGGCCACCATGTTACCTTTGAGGATAATTATTCAAATGTTAGCTATATGCATTATTTTCTTAAACAGAAATATTCAGCAACAAGAGCTTGATTTTTATCAAAATAATGTATCAGTGCATCACAATTAAATATAAATCCATCTGTATTTTTGAATTTACATAAAACATTACACAAAGAAAACATAATTCAAAGATAGAGCGGTTAAATATGCTATTACTGGTGGTGACAAAGAACAATCTTATTATTTTACTGATTTTCAGTGTTTATTTTTTGAATTTCCAAAGTAAAACCAATTCTAAACCAAAGAATTTATAAATAAAAGTATTCTTGTATCTCAAAAAAAGGCAGTGTTCTTTCAAACCCCAAATCTATTTTAAGCAAGATACATCATGAAATCAGGGATCTGGGTCACAATACCAGCATGCGCTTTCAAAGAGCTATGTCTGAAAGAGATGTGCACACAATATAATTTTGGTTCTGTTTCTTTCGTTTTCAGTTAATTTTGCATTAGTTTTCTTTCTTTTTTTTCTTTTGGAATATTCGTATTATTCATTTTTGGAATGCACGCAATTTGCATGCACGAGTGGCCAACAACACAAAAAAATGAATCTTCACAACAAACTGAAATTGTTTTACCCATTCTTTTAAACAAATGCATGTTTCTAATAGCCAAGAACATGCAGAAAACAAAGGAGGGCAATTTTCAAATCATGTACCTGGAGAAATAGCAATTTACCAGGGTAAATTGGTCTGTCAGAGGAGGAAAATAGGCATACAGGGGATTTTCAAATGCATGTACAGTATTTTTCACCTTCAGCTGTTGCATAAATATGTGTAAAGTATTGGATGCTTTTAACACACATATTTTACACTAGCTAATTTTCAAAGAAAAACTATAGGAGTAGTTTTGTTGAGTAAACACAAAAATATTTACCCACATGCAAATGAGGAACCATAATATGCAAATCAGACTTTACTGGTCCCACAGGAAACAATATGGTATGCAGCTTCTTCCTTTACTTACTGTGTGTCCAGTAAATGCATAAATCTAACAGCTGCCCCAGACCAGGTGTCAAGTTTTGACTGTACATTCTGCAGCCTAAAATCCCCATTTCACTTTGGGCAGGTTAACATAAAGGATTTCCACTTCCTTTGAACCCTCACAAAAGAATGTGGACCCCCTCCCAAACCCTAATGGATACCATCATTCACCCCCAGCACATAGAAAGCGTATTACCTCCTCTTCCCATCTCTCCCCCTCACCAAGAGACATCCTTAAGGCATACAAGACATTCCCCTTGGAGAGATAATACCCCTCATAGAACAGGACCGCCCATTACCATCTAACCCTCCAGAACCAGGTCTTATCAGTTTGTAGGGGCAAGATTGTCAAAGGCAGGTTGGACATTATTTGCCATATGTGGTGAAGCACCTCTTAGCTGCATCAATCAGCAGAGGTTGCAATGTGGACAAGAGGGCTAGACATCCCTCCTTCCTCTGAAGATCCTGCCCCTCCAAAGTAGTTAGATCTGGTAGAAGATCCTGATATTGGGGGGGGGGGGGAGAGAGAGGGGATACCTCCCTTTGGTGGTGATCTTCTGGGAGAAAGAGGATGCCTCTAAGCGTCAATGAGAAGTAATGTTTCGTGTTTGCCAGGTGGGTCAGTATGGTGCTTGGTGGGATTCAGAAGGGTGCTACTTGATCTTTCTGGGATTCAAATGGAGAACATGATAAAACAGCTCCATGCGAGGGCTGTTTAACATGGAGGATTTCAGACCATAGTTATCATGGATGTTAACCTTTTTCTTCCTTAATGTCCACATTAGATAAGCTATGCTGTTGAGAAAATGTTTTACTATGCCTTCAGTAAATATTTCTGCATTACACATTAAGACCTGTATGCGGCTAAATAGTGCTGAACGCGTTTTAAATATTGACCTCAATGATGTTTAACACGCATGCTGAAAGTCACACTGTGCACTAATAATTTATAGTGGGTAAAAGCCTGTGCTAAATCACGTGAGCCTGATTGCATTACAATTTTAGCACAGCTGCATATTAAAGATATTTAAATAGAGGAGTAATGAGTTGGTTATTACCCATTAGTTCACTATGTAAAAAGGCCACAAACATTCCCACAGGAAATTTGGCTCCAGGAAGTAGGTTTGCATTGAATTTCCCTGCTTGCACCAAAACTCCTTGCTCTGGTTAATGGAGAGAAGTGAATGCTGCGTGCTTGAGGGGTTTCGTTCCCTTTTTTCCGATCCTTTCTCCATCACCCCCTTCTTGTTTCAATCCTCTCCCCAAAATCCCAACTCCAATCAACAATCCTCTTCGAACCAAATGAAGCTCCCTGGCCCTCCTTCTGATAATAAATTGCTGACAGCATCAGGGATGCACAGTTGCCTTCTACCACATCACTGCTCTATGAAGGTCTTTGAGATTTGAACTGATCAGTGCCCCAGACTAAAGCATGGGCTTAACCGCAAAGCCCTTCAGGTAGCAGTAGATACAGCAAAAGGCAGGTGCAAAGCTCTGTATTCCTCCTGTCAGTCAAAGGGTGGAGGAGGAAGGAAAGCCAAAGGGGCTCCGATGTGGAGAGAGGACATGGATGCTACCAGAGAGAGGATCAAAACCAAAAGAGGTTATCAGGAGAGTCCCTATGTGTGCACAGGACCCACTTCCCCAAACCAACCACCACTGCAGACCCTCCAGCCGCACAGGATTCTATCCATGCTAGCCAACCATTTCATTGTATGCTGTTAATGTCAAATTCAGCAAATTTCCATGGTAATATAATACAAAACATTTGTCAGGACCCTTAAGTTACAAAACTTATAAAATAAGAGAAAATGTTTGGCTAATAGCTTGTTCCATGTCTTAAAATACCACGGCCTCTCTTTCTTGGAAAAGTGGAAGCTGATACAGATCTCTATTATGATGTCATGCTCTTGCAGATAAATATATCAATAACAAAAAAACAAATAATTACAAGTATTTTTCATAAGCTCTAAATATATTTTTTTCTTTTTTGCTTCAGTTAGTCACATGATTTTTTTATGAATGTGGATTTTGATTTTTTTTTTTTTCAGTAACCTGATCATAAAACTTTGGTTTGGATTCCTCGCTCTTAGAAAAGCTACGTAGCAACAGCAAGACAAAATTATTTTCAATAAAAAAAGACAGATCAGATTTTAAAGGCAATTGAAAAATTTTCAGAAAATATTGGTCTTTAAAAGACACAGTTCCATGATGACAGTGTTTCCCCACAGCGTTTTCGGCTGTTGTGGTGTAATTATTTAAGGAACTGTGTTTGGTAAAAAAGAACGGTTTTGGGTTTTTTTTTTCAGCTGTTGTGTTTATTGTTTCATAAAAGTAGATAGCCAACAGGAGACATTTCTCATGCTGTCAAAGTCCTGAGTATCCTTAAACATAGAAAGGCTCATCTTTGTTTTTGTCATTATAAACATCCCTGAGTCTTCATGAAACACAACTTTGACTAAACAACAGACACCTTGTACTGAACATAAGACAATATAATGCCATTTAGAAAAAGGGGGACATTTTAAATATATCACATTGGATATACTGGAACAGTGGAGTTGTCATTGGAAATAAAGAATTAAATGCTCTTCAAACTGTGTATGGACCACTACTTGTTCCACACTCTGATTACTGTACTCATTGCCTGTTGAGCGAGGACCTCTCTCCTACTATTCCTTGTGGATTTAGAAAAAGCTGAAATTTGAACTGATACAATAATTTTAGGGGTTTTTTAAATAAGTTTTTCTCTTTTCTTCCATCTGCTGGTGGAACAATAAAGCACTTCCAGACTAAAATATGAGAAGAATGTTTGAGATGATATTCCTTCAAAAGAATAAAGGTACAGTATCAGAATGTTTCCTAATAATGTGTTTTAATCAATTGATTAGTTTATAATACAATTTACTGAGGTTTATTGTGCTTGCCTGCAATTGGCTGATAAGGCACTTTGTGAAGGGAACTGAAGGGTAAATCAAAGCTGAGCCACTCTATGCCAGATTAGAAGGGTGAACAAATTCTGGAATACTGGACATCTGACAAGTACGTTTCAGAGAGATTTAAAAAAATGTTTCATTTTTAACTTAAATTAAGAAACGGCCTTTGCACTGGCATTTGGAATGGAAAGGGTCTATTGTTTCGAGAGTATTCCATTGTTTGATGTGCCATTCAAAGAATTAAGAGGTCCATATTCAGCCACTGTGTGGCTCATCTAGTTAGCCAGATAAACTTATCAGCTTACTTGGCCTATATATTCAGCAGCATGGCCACAGGTCTACAAGTGAACCGGAATTAGCTGGATAAGTTATTCAGCTAACTCTTAACATCAGAGATAACCAGAAAACTTATCCAGCTAACTCAACTCCTCCCAGTTACGCCCCCATAGCACCCCTAACTTATCTGGCCAAATTTTACCAGGGCAAAAAGTTATCCAGCTACAATTTTGCCAAATAAGTGCTCCAATCTTCATTCATCAAAATAACTTCTGAGTTATCTGGCTAAATACTCCTGAATATGGACCTCTAAATGGAAAACTTATTCTTTCAAAAAAACTTGGTGTGACCCGTTTCCAGTTAGCCCTGCGTTTACCTGTAATTTTGTAATGCAAGGAGGTTTAGAGCACACCAAAAACCTGCGAGGGTAATTTTCAAAGGGACTTCTGAGCGTAAAGTACTGCGTACCGACGGAAATTGTCTTTTTAAACATTGCACAACCAATACAAGCATACATGATGAATGTGTTCCAGGGGGTGGAGACTGAGTAGGACTGGACTTAAGCTCAAGCTTTTTGATTTTACAAAATATGTGCATACATTTTCTCAGCCAGACTACGCATACCAAAAGGCGGGTGTAACTGTGTGTGTGTGTGTAATTTTACCAGGATAATTTTCAAGTGGACTTTCGTGCATAAGTCTGATATGAACATCGATGGAACTTAAGTGTGTATTTTCCTGCTAACTTATGTGTGATGTTACAAAATTACCTAATATAATTAATGCAGGTAGCAAGGCTTTTTAAGAGCAAGCCTTCAGTGATGCCAAGACAGATTGTCAACATTAACTGGTCAATTTTAAAAGGCTTGCATGTGCCAAAACTGGGAGACACGTGTCTTGGATGTGAGCATGCCATGCGGATTTTGAAAGGACCATGACAACGCACATATCTCCCGTTTCGTGTGCAAAACGTTTTTCGGGGAAAAAGGGCAGGGCATGGGCCTGCGCTGAGGCATGATTTCTGCGTGCACCGATTTTCACACACAAGAATGCGCCGGGATCTCCTACCGCATAACTTTATTTCTGCTATGGACGGCATGTAAGTCATAAAATAAAAAAATATAGGCTACATAGCATGGTTTAGGCCAAGTAACTGGAGGGGGGGGGGGGGGTTAGGAAGGCCGATTGATTAAATGGGCAAACTGGGAATGAACTGGCAATATGGGCTCTAGCATCGGTGCACATGTCTAGTAAAATCCCCCATCCCCCCCCTTACACGAACATGGCAGCATTTACACGCAGATGCGCATGTCAAAGTGAAATTGTGCGCACATGTCTGCGTGAATAGCCAATTTTAAAACGCGCACGAATACACACATATACGTGCGTATGTTTTAAAATTGACATGTCTATGTGCGTGTGCTGGCAAACGCGTACGCATATGTACCTGTGTGCAGCTCTTAAAATCTACCTCTAAGTAATTTCAGATACATTCAAATGAGATCAAATAAAATCTGGAGCTATCAGCTATGAAATAACTGGGTTAGGAAGATACAGGAGGAGAAAGGGAAAACAGTTAAAGGTGCTTTCCCTTCAGAGACCACTTTTAATCTGCCATGGTAACCGAGCAAGGGGAGTTTCCCTTTGAAAATCAGCTTGCTGCTCAGCGGGTACAAAAGTACCTCTGGATCTGCAAGCTGCTCTTAATGTCCACAACGTTTACTAGGTCCTGTCTGCTAACTAGATGAAAAAAAAAGAGTCAGTGCTTGACATTTCTCAGACTTCTCATTCTCCATTTTTAGGCAACATGAAACTGAGCAATTCTCTTCCCTCCCCAAAATGAGACCAGAAAATTCTGGCCCCCATTAATTATACTACGAGACCCCTCAATTTTTGTTTAGCTTAATGCTATTGAAAATATCTATGAAACAATCGAGTGACAGTCTCTCGTGGAACAGGCTGATTCCCATTCAGTTCACGTGGGTAAGCTCTTAAAAATCCCAATACAGTGGAAGCAGTTTATACAGATGGAGCCAAGAGGTAGGAGGATCGTAATCACTTCACAAACTCAAGGTCTATGCATATCAGGTTGAAAAAAGGGTGCTACGGTCTGCGGCCTACAGACTGAAAACTGAGGTCGCGATGGCTGGCCTCTACAGAGGGAGGAAGGTGAGGGCCGAAACAAGAGGAGGCTCAAAACCATGGGTCGGGGGACACCCAGGGAAATTAACAAAAAAAAAAGTTAAAAACTCTGCTCAGCAGCCACATACCTATAACTTCAAAAACTTATTTAAAATGAATTAAGTGACCTGCAGTGTGATTGGTGGGGGTTTTTTTTAACCTCCTAAGAAAAGACAGGCAAACTTATGAGATATCTAATCCCTTCAGAGATTCTAATGAACGCTCTCAGGCGCATGTCGTAATCACCTAAGGCTGCGTTAACACAAAACCAGTGACTGTATCAGATCATCTTATTTCACAAATCATGAATAATTCTGTTCAGAAATTTAAATCCTTTAAGGCAAATTTGCAATAGATTTTCATAAATATCCTTCTAATTCTAGTCAAGCAAGACTGATGTTTTTCAAAACAACTTAAAATTTATTTACCTCCCTCCATATCACGCTCAGCCAAGCGCCTTGTCTCAAAACTGAAAAAAAAAAGACATTTCATATTAATTGCATAATGAAGAGATTGCCATAAAGCGATATAGCAAAGTAAATATATTGTCTTTCACTTGAACTAGTAACTGCATACCAACAACACTAAAACGACACAGAACCTAAAGGAGCCTACTTCCTGGGATGCACATAGGCACGCGTCTATGATCCACACATGTGTTGATGCAAACAAAAAAAACCCTCTGTTAGAGTCCTCATGTCCCCAGACACATTCTGATCTCTTACGCTTTCTTTTCCTTTGGGGAAAAAAGTCAGCTTTTTTAGGGGCCTATAATTTACCTGTGATAACACAACAACCGGGGCGAATTGGCCTATTGAGGTTTTGGACATGCTTCAGCGGGCTGGTCAGACCAATCATTAAACTGGTGTTGATCGCGGGAGGAGGGGGGGGGGTGTTCCTTTACCCTGCAGCCAATGCTATATGGGGCTGCTCCCCCTCTCTCTCCCTCATCACGTTCCCACTGCTTCTGCCGGTGAGAGGCAGCCAGCAAACCTCCCACTGCTGCCGCACCACCGGCTACAGGCCTCTTTCTGATCTCTGCCACCAAGCCCCCCTTATGTTGTGGCCATAGTGAAAAAATAATAACCCTTTCCCCCTCCCCCCCCCCCAACTCTGCATAGGGGCCTTTCTGCCCACCTCTTCCTACACCAGAACCATCAGCAGATAATCCTACCAGGATTCTCCTTGACCACCAATGTAAATGAAAACATTATTTTAATATATTCAGAGGCGGCAGAGGAGAAGAGAGAGTGGGAGTGTGTCAGTGAATGTATGTGTGTGTGTGTGTGTGTGTGTGTGCGCGCATTGGCATATGAAAGGGAGCATAAGCATGTGTGTATGTTGGTATGTGTGAAGGAGCATGTGTGTGTGTGTGTGTGTGTGAGGGAGTATGCGTGTGTATCAGCGTCTATGAGGGAGCATGTGTGTGTTTATGTGTCAGCATGTTTGAGGCAGAATAAAGTTTGTGTACCCTCACCCCCTCTTATCCACAACAATCTGAGAGTGATTGGAAATTAAAAGTTCCCAAGTATAGAAAGCAGGAATGTTTTAAATTCTTATTGGATTTAATTATTGGGTGATGGCTTACTTTTCTAGTACTGCTTCCAGTGTGACTTCTGTGAGAAGCAGTACTGGAGCGGCCAGAAGCAGGTGAATTTTGACTGGCGTGGGTGTTGAGTTTCAGGGGATGGGGCAGATGGGACTGTGGGTGGATGGGAGGGGAGCTAGACTGGTAAATATTATTCTGAACGGGGAAGGGGGGATGGTGGTGGGAGGGGCCTGATCCTCAGAATGCAATGCTCTGAAGCAGGTCTAACGTTATCTGACTTAGTTAACTCAGCTAGATAACTGAACTCCTCCCGGAAATGCCCCCACAATGCCCCCTTTTTTTTTTATCCAGATAAGGGGCTGAATATCCCAAACTTTGTCATGTAGATAGATGCATCAAAATGGCGTTTGAATATTGACCTCATAATGTGCATGTTGTAAGTGATATCATTACTTCATAAGTCATACTTTGAATGTCCTTTTTGATGTGAAATCTATTGTGATAAATGCATAATCTTTAATTGTGTATGGGGAGGGAGGGGCTGGAGGTTACAAGGCTGTAAGGTTCACCTATGCTACCTAATACCCTTGCACCAGCCCTGGCTGATCTGGCTCCACATGGGAAAGCAGGATTCTGGAGGTGTGC
Organism: Rhinatrema bivittatum; assembly: GCF_901001135.1. Lineage (NCBI taxonomy): Eukaryota > Metazoa > Chordata > Amphibia > Gymnophiona > Rhinatrematidae > Rhinatrema > Rhinatrema bivittatum. The sequence continues at coordinate 90,302,833 of NC_042619.1, forward strand.
TGTAACTCTCTCCAGCCTCGGCCAGGGCTTAATTTTTCTTTTCTTTTTTTTAAGCCCTGGAGGAACAGCATGGATCACTTATGGTCTCCTCCCTAGAGTATGTAAGCAGTGCAGAGCCTGGGGAACTATAAAAGAATCAGACTCTGTAGCACATAGTCAATGGGAATGCGCTGGTGTGGTGGCAGGGACATGGAGAAGCTACCGCCACAGAAAGGGATGGGATGAGCCAAGAGGCACTCCATGAAGTTAGCATGTAGCACATTTAAAACTAAAACTAATCAGAGAAAATTCTTTTTCACTCAATGCACAATTAAACTCTGGAAAACATTAAATTTACGTTGGAGATCTTTTGGCTCAAATCTATCAAGCTCCAGGTTACACAATGTATCTGTGAAGGTTCAGTTTGCTATGCTTTTGGGAACTGTTGAAACACACACTGCAGGGAAGTCAGACAGATGCCCCGTGAGCCGGTTTTAAAAACAATCCCCCAGGCTAATATTCTCCTGCAATCTGCCTCTGATAGCAACTCACACATTAAACCATCAAATTCAATATTTAATGTGCATTATCAGTGATGCTTGTACAAGCGTTGCCAATAACACCAAACAAATTTGGCACAATGCAAGAAAAATATTAATGCCAAGCAGCTCATTAATATTAAAAGACCTAACGTAGATTGTGATAACTTTCCCTGGCTTATTGTGGACCATGAAGTTTAACTACCCTCTTTTCCCCAAGAGCATAAGCAGGCTAACAAACTTTTACGATCCTGCTCGTGGAGCCCATCCCACGAGCAAACCCTCCACTCACCACTCTGATACCGCCGGTTCCCCGTTGATGCGACCTGCCTTCCCAGGTTGTGCAGGGCGCACAGTAGGACAGGGTGGTCTGTGACCAGCCCATGGGGGGCTGTGTAGAGCACCCTGAGGGACAGTGCCCACCTGTACTTTCCAAGTTCCAAGTCCTCGTCTGAGTCCTTCCAAGTTCCAAGTCCTCAGCCTCTGTCTGGCCTCACGCACTTATCGTTCCCAACCGGTAGGTCCAGAAGGGCTTTTGAGTGGCCAGAGGGCTACTCCTGAGACCAGCATGGCATTGCTGGGTCTCATTGGTGCGTGTAGGCCCAGCAGAGGGCTGACTCTACCTTGTTCTTGTTCCGAAGTTCCTTGCCTTAGTTCTAGTCCTGCCTTGTTCCTGCTCCGCCTGTGCTTGCATGCTTTCACCTCCCACGGTGTGCCTTGGGGCTCCTCCCTGAGTCATGCCGTGGTTCAGGGGCTCATGCTCTCCCAAGAGCTAGTGACCGCGCCTCCATGCTCTCAACACCAGCCATAGGCCGCGCCCGCAACACAAACCAACCGATGCATTCAGCCCTGCCCCATCCCAAGATGTTTAAATGGGTAGGTAGCCCAGTTACACCAATCTACTCTCCAGGTGCACTCCTTCCAAAAACCAGCATACCCTTCTGCCCAGCTCATCTGCCCCTACTTAAAGATTCTCCAATCCCTCCCCCAACAGAAGTTCCCAGTAGCCACACACCCTCCCAACTATAAACTCTACCCCAACCTGAATAATGCAAAAATTCCCCCATGTGTGCCTCACGGGGCTCCCTCCTTCCAGGACCCCCCCCCCTCCCCGTTACCCACCATCAGTGGTCTTGAGTCCCTCCTCAAGGAGAAGCAATTCCTAGTCACTGCCACCCCACTGGCACCATAATTCAAATCGTACCAGCTGTCTTGAGGCTCTCTTTTGCTTGGCATGTGTACTTTGTAAGGAAAATTATACCTGCAGAAAAACCAGGTGAAAGCCATTGTGTTGTGATCCTGCTCGCAGAGCTCATCCCGCGAACAGGCCCCCACTTACTGCCCAAGCTACCGCCGACTGTCTCCATGGCAGGCTGCTGTGCCACTGCCTTTGTGCGGCCTAGGCCGCCTCCAGTCCATGCCGCTGCCATCCCTTCACTCCCATGGTGTGGTGCCGCTATTGGGACTCCGACTTTTCGCAGCTGTGTGCCGCCGACTTCTTTCTTCGTGGCCTGTGCCGCCACCAGAACTTTGTTTCTGCAATGGAGAATCCCTCGCTGGGATTCCCGTAAGTGGCCGGGAACCACCGCCAGTGCTGCTGCCTTCATCTTGCGCTCTAGTGCTGCCCCAGGACGCCCTCACCTTGTGGTCTGGGCGTCTGTCGCAGCCTCCACCTCCGTGGCCCAGTGACCGCTGCCAGAGACCCTTTTTGCGGCCTGTGCCGCCACCAGGAAGCCATTGCCAGGGCCTGCTCCTTCTGTCCATGTGGCAGGGATGCCGCTGTCCATGGTCCTGCTTCATCCCTGGGCCCTCCTCTAGATGCCGGCGCATGCCTCTTCAATCTATTTAAAGGGCCAGTGGTGGGAAAAGCCCGTGGCCCCACAGGAAGTCCTCTTCAGTCCACTTCCTGCTTCAGCCCTATAAAAGGGCTCAGTTCCTGTTCCTCGGGGCCTTCAGATCGGACTTCATGGTTTCCCATGCTCTTCTGTGCCGGTCCAGGTCCTCCGTGGTCTTCACTTGCTAGATGGCTTTGTTCTGTGTTCCTGGTCTCCTCATCCTGATGTTCCTGGTCTCGTTCTTCATTGGAGCTCCTTCATCACCTGTTCCATGTTCTGATGTTCCTTGGTCCTGATGTCTAGAAGTTCTGTGGTTCCGTTCTTGAGTCCTGATGTTCCAGATGTTCGATGGTCCTGATGCCTTCATCTTCGCCTCTGCAACCAATTCCCAGTTTCCTGTGTCCACCTTTCCTGGTGTGCCACCATTGTGGTCCATGAGCAGCCCATGGGGGCCTGTGTAGGGCGCTTCGTGGTACAAGGCCTTATTCTCGTCTGCAGCGCAAGTCTCCGGAAGACCCTTGTTTTTAATGTTCCGAGTTCCTGTTCCGAGTTCCAAGTTCTGAGTCTTGAATCCTGAATCTTGAATCCTGTCCCGGTCTTCGGAGTTCCTTGCCTGCTTCTGTCCATGCCCAAGACTCTGCCAGAACCTGCTCCACTCCAGTGTGGTCTGCGACCAGCCATGGACGGCTGTGTAGGGCACGCTGCAATGCAGTTCTCACCCAGTACTTTCGCCTGAATCCTGAAAACTTGCCTGAGACCTTCTGAGTAACTTGAATCCTTGTTCTGAGTCTTCTGATTAACCTGAATCCTTGTTCCGAGTCTTTTGAGTAACTGAATCCTTGTTAAAACATAGGAAACATAGAATTAATGGTTAGTTTTCTCAGTGGAGAAAGGTGGCTAGTTGAGTGCCCAGGGATCTGTGCTGGGACATGGTTGTTTAACATATTCATAAATGATCTAGAAAGGGAAGTAATGAGTGAGGAGATCAAATATGCAGAGACACAAAATTATATAAAGTTGTTAAAACATGAATGGATTGTGAGGAATTCTAGGAGGACCTATTGAGAATGGGGGACAGGATATCTAAATGCAGGGTTCCACATTAGCTGTCACCACTCAGCAAAATAATATTTCAGTCCTTGTTGAAAACACATTGCAATCCTCATCTCAGTGTGCAGCAGCAGCCAAAAAGGCAAAAGAGAATGTTAGGATTTATTTGTAAAGAAACAAAAAACAAAACTAGAAATATACAATGCAAGGTTTCACATTGGGAGTCACCACCCAAGAAAAGGATTGTTATGCCTGTCAGTCGCAGACGGCTGCGACCGCAAGTACTCACTGCTAGCACCACTCTCCTGCCCTCCCCAGGTCTGCTCGCTGCGCGGACCTGCCTACACCGCCGCGTTCCTCGGGACTCCTCACGGTGGCATGGACGCCGTATCTTCCTACTTCGATGTCGGGCCTTCCTAGGAGCGCATGTCATCGGCCTCGCCTTTGAAGCTTCTTCGGCGGAAACCTCGGGGGTGTCCCTGGTTGATGATGGCATTGGACTCCTGTACTTAAGCTCCACCTTCACCCCCAGCTAGCAGTCTTGGCAACAAGTTCCTTAAGAGTCCTCAACTCCTGCCTTGTGTTTCTGAGACTTTGCTATGAGCCTTGCTCCTGGACCCTGTCTGGCACCCGCTCCTTGGGGGTCAGTGTGCGCTCCTACGGGGACTCGCTCCCCTGACCTACCCCACTCCTCGGGCTGGCCCTGCGCCTCTTCAGTCCTACTCTGCAACAAGCTTCTGCTACTTAGATCTCCCTTGGAACACCACGGCAACCTGTGAGATCTTTGGCTAGCGTTCCCCACTCCTCGGGGTTGTGCTTGTGTTCTAGCAAGACTGTCTGCGCTTTCCCACTCCTCAAGCTGCGCTCTCTACTCCAGAGACTACCTCTAGCCACCCGCTCCACGGGGCTTGCTCCGGTGTATTCTACGACTATTGGCTGTCCCGCTCCTCGGGCCTACTTCTCTACTACGACTGCCGTCACTTCTTTGCTCTCCGGGCTCCTATCTACAGCTACAGCTGAGACCGGCTCCAGGCCTCTCTGCTTCGGGGGTGGGCCTGCGCCTCCAAGTCTATGCCCACTATGCTGCAGCTCCACCCCTCAGGGCTGTCCTCCTGGAGAACCTTCAGCGGGGATAATCCTGAGCCTACCGCCCCGCGGTCTGTCTGGTGCCTCTCCTCAGGGTCTCACTCCAGACACAACCTGCTGTTACTCACTCTACAGGGGTCACTCCCTGGTCCCTGGGGTCTCTCCACAACTGTGCCCAGAGCTCCCCGCTGTGCCTATACCTCGCCTCCTGACGGTGCGGACCTGTGGGGCTCCTCCCCACAGGCTGTAACAACTCACACCTTGAGCCAAGGGTCCACATACCCACAAACCATAACAAGGATCTAGATGTCTTTGTGGATAATATATTGAAATCCTCTTTTTTCAGTGTGAGGCAGCAGCAGCAGCCAAGAAAGCAAATGGAATGTTAAGAATTAATAGGAAAGGAATGAAGAATAAAACAGAGAATATCATAATGTCATTGTATCTCTCCATGGTGAGATCCCACTTTGAGTATTGTATGCAGTTCTGGTCATCGCATCTCAAAAAAGATTTAGCTGAATTAGAAAAGGTACAGCGAAGAACAACCAAAATGATAAAAAGGATGGAACGATTCCCTTTGAGGAAAAGCTAAAGAGATTAGGACTTCAGTTTGGAGAAGAGACTACTAAGGGAAGGTATGATAGAGGTCTATAAAATAATGAATGGAGTGGAGCAAGTAAACGCGAATCAGTTGTTTACTCTTTTAAAAGAACAAAGGCTAGGGGGACACTCAATGAAGTCAACAGGTAATGCACTTAGGACAAATAGGAGAAAATATTTTTTTACTCAATGCATAAGTAAACTCTGGAATGCATTGCAGGAGGATGTTAGTGTGTTTAAAAAAGATTTGTTCAAGATCCTGGAAGAGAAATTACATAGAAACATAGAAATGACGGCAGAAGAAGACCAAATGGCCCATCCAGTCTGCCCAGCAAGCCACGCAGTTCATCCATTTATTTATTTATTTATTTAATTTATTTTTTTTTTCCCCACCCTTTTTCTCCCTCCACCCTTTTTTTTTTCCCACCCTTTTTCTCCCTCCACCCTTTTTCTCCCTCCCACCCATCACTATTGGCTTCCAGCACCCTCCGGCCCCAACTCCCTTTCACCCCTCCACCATGCAGAGAGCTTCCAGCACCCTCCGGCCCCAACTCCCAATGGACTTGGAGAAATCCACTGCTTATCTCTGGGATAAGCAGCATGGAATCTATTGATCTTTTGGAATCCTGCCAGGTACCTGTGACTTGGATTGGCCTTTGTTGGAACCACAATACTGGGCTTGATTGATCTTTGATCTGACCTAATATGGCAAATTTTATGTTCTTATACTGTAGAATAATGCCTCTGTATTGATCCATGGTGTGAGAGCATCTAGAGTATTTGTGTGTAGTTCTGGTTTCCACATCTCAAAAAATAAATAGCAATACTAAAAAAAGTTCAGACAAGGGCAACAAAAATGGAAGAGGGGGCAGAACAGCTCCTTTAGCAGGTTAGGGCTCTTCAGCTTGGAGAAGAAACATCTGAGAGGGGATAAAATCAAGGTTTACCAAATCATGAGGAGAGTAGAACAAGTTAACAGGGAATGGTTGTTTGTTCTATCCAACAGTGCTAGGACTTGAGAACATTCCATGAAACTAACTAGAAGCAGATTTCAATAACAATTTGTAAGGAATGATTTCAGTCAATGAATAACTAAGCTATGGGACTGCTGCCAGAGAATGAGGTCAAGACTGTGTTTATCTATAATTCTATAATGCAAGGGGGTTTTGAGCACACCAAAACACTGTGAGGGTAATTTTCAAAGGAACTTCTAAGAGTCAAGTACTGCGTACCCACAGAAATGGTCTTTTTAAACATTGCACAATCAATATGTGCATACATGCTGTACACATTCTGGGGGGAGGGAAGACTGGGTAGGACTGGGACTTAAGCACATACTTTTTCATTATAGAAAATATGTGCGGAAATTTTCTCAGCCGATTGTCAAGTGGACTTATCTGCATAGCTGAGTTTAAAGGAGGACAGGTCCATAAACACATATTAGTAAGACAGAATTGGGTGTCTCCATTTCAAGGATGTTCCAGGTTCTTTTTTTTTTTTATATTGTTTTTATTAAAGTTTACAAGTTAACCAGCCAAAAAACAGTTTACAAAGACATGGTGGAACATAACAGCCACTGGCATACTAGCATGTTATACATCAGAGATTACAAAACATTTTTACATTCTAATACAAGTGATTTAAATATGGCAGTCGGAAGGCCCTAACATACTCATCGCCAATTACCCACCGTGGGTAAACCATCCGTAACCCTGCTGAATATTAGAGTTATATCATCAGACTGCTAGCCCAGCAGTGAGCGTATAGGGTTAACTTTTAACCACCCCCACTCTCTCCCTCCCCCCCTCCCCCCGGTCAATCAGGCGACTTTCCTGTGTTGATTGGCTCGTAGATACGGAGAGAGCACATGGCTAAAAAGACATTATGCAATAGACGGTTGAACCTTACATCATGAGGATTAAGAAGCTAGAAAACTGGTGTATGTGTGTGCCAGAACCCAGAGTAACAAGTAACATCACCACCACCAGGCCGTCACAACAGGCAATCCAGAATGGCAATAACCTCCAACCAAAGTTTACCAGCTTAAACCCCTCAGCATCCTAGTTAACTTAAGGATATCGTGGGTTGCAGATATGTTAGGAAAGGACCCCACACGGTCGCAAGGTCTATCTTCTGTGAAGATTTATGGCAGAATTTGCTATACATTTCATGCGACAGAGGCGTAACAATTGCTTAAACCAGAGATCCCAGGTTGGGGCCGAATCCCAGGTTCTTTTAACTGTTCCAATCTGGCCATTGTTAGAGGCAGGATGTTGGGCTTGATGGACCATTAGTCTTTCAGAACATTGACAATTCTTATGTTCATTAATTTACAGGCTTCTATATCAACTCCACACCAAATATCTCTGTGCATAAGAGTTTTGAGCACCCTAATTTTTTCAGAATTAAGATTTTATAAGTATTGCCAATTAAAAGTTATATCACTATTATATTAATAAAAATGTACACTTCTATATCATGTATTCAAACCTTATAGTTGCTCTTACCTATTGTTTTCTTTGAGTTTATTGTGTTATCTGCCATGTGTCTTTTCTGTTGAAAGACAAAGAACAAACATTAAAATGACGGAGGACAGAAAATTATGAATTATAATTCTATTCATGTCAACAAATAGGCTAAGACTATATTCTTATAAAAAATGATTAGGGCATTGTAAAATGAATTCATGTGACAAAGACAGAATGAATAAATCATTTTCAGGTTTTCTTCTGATTTCTGTCTTTTGATAGGAGATTTTAAACCAGAAAATCAAAATATTTAACCATAAAGAAGTCCATATTAAGCACCACTTAGCCATATAAGTAGAAACGTATCTGGCTAAATGGCGGCTTCTGAATATGTGTCCAGGAACAGCAGCTGCCATTAGCTGGATAATTAGTTTGCCAGCTAAGTGGAAGGCAGGGCAAGGGCGTAACTGGGAGAAGCTGAGTTAGCAGGATAAGTTATCCTGCTGACTCCAATATTCAAGTTAACTGTAATAACATATCTGGTCGTCCCATAGACCTGTCCTAAAGTTAGCTAGATAAATTTATTCTGATAACTTTAAGATAGACTGGTATATTCAGCAGTGCACTTGCACCATTACATATATAGACTAATTTAGCCAGATAGATTTATCCAGCTCACTAGCTGAGTCACACAGAGGCTGAATATGGACCTAAAAAATACCAAAATTTATTTACTATATTTATTTATTTATTTGTTGGGTTTTAAATACCGTCATTCGGTAGAGCCATCATATATATATACTGTATATAGCCCAACTTCCAAACCTATCTGCAGTACAGCATTTGCACACATAAGTGAACACAATGAGATTAATGCTGGTATCTATAAACTGTGCATCAGAAGTTACACAGTTTATAAAATACCCTTTATTTCTGCTCCACAAGTAGTCATATGTTTCAGTATGCACATATATTTCCAGTGTAAGAAAATGCATACTTTCTCAACCCATTTTATAAACATATGCATGCATATTTTACATGCAAAATAATTTTGAAACTGCACAAACACCCAGAACTAAATGCAGAGACAGCTATTTATAAAGCATACATTAGTTGGAATCATCAGTACGCTGATACCTCCAGCAGATCACCCAGCCCTTCTCCAGTTCATCTAGAAACTCTAGCACTTCACCCTGAAGCCCCACCCGTTCTCCCAAAGCTCCCATGCAAAATGGCAGACAACAGTCAAGTCTGATTTCACTTGCATAAGTCAATTAGCAAAAGCAGATGTAAAAATGTACGAACAAGTCTGGCAATGTACATTTATTTATTTATTTATTTAAATTCTTTTAATATACCGATGCTCCAGACAAGTCTTATCGTACCGGTTTACAATGGAACTAGGGGAAAAACCACATTAACAACTATGGAGAAGACAAAGTTACAATAAACAGGGAGTAAAAACTTGGGTGTTAGGAGAGATGAAGACGAAGTTCAAACGAATACAACTGGAGAGTAATATAGTAGAGCAGCGAACAGTAGATTGAGTAGCGGTACATATATAGATAAACAGAGTTGCTTGATTCTGTGGGTAATTTATCATAAGCAATTACTAGATAACATTTCCTGCGGGGTAAAGAAGCATAACATTTCCTGAGGGTAAAGGAGCAGGGGAGGAACCGGGTGGGTGAGGGGAGGGCAGGAACCGGGGCGAGGCGAGGTGGTGGGGAAAACTGGAAGGAAGGAGGGGGAAGGGTGAAAGAGTCAGTACTGGTTGATTTGAGGCTCGTTCAGCTGAATGCTTGCGCGAACAGCCAGGTTTTCAGTTTCTTTCTGAAGGAAAGATGGCATTGTTCCTGGCATAGATCCGGAGGTAGTGAATTCCAGTGGAGCGGTCCCCGCTGTCGATAGTGCTCGTTTATGAATGGAGTTGTGAACCGAAGATTTAATTGGGGGAGCCTGGAGAGAGCCTTTGTATGCGGATCTAATCGGCCTTGCGGAGACATGTAGTTCGAGAGGAATGGAGAGTTGGAGTGTGGATTGCTGGTAGACAGATTTGTGGATGATGGTTAGAGTCTTGAAGAGTATTCTGTACTGAATGGGTAGCCAGTGTAGGATTTTTAGGATTGGTGTGATATGGTCCTTATGACATGTGTTTGTAAGGATCCTGGCCGCTGCATTTTGCAGCATCTGTAGAGGTTTAGTAGATGAGGCGGGGAGACCGAGTAGTAGAGCGTTTCAGTAGTCTAACTTTGAAAACAGAATGGCTTGAAGAACTGAACGGAAATCATGGAAGTGTAAGAGCGGTCTTAGCTGCTTTAGGACCTGTAGCTTAAAGAAGCATTCTTTAGTTGTGGAGTTAATGAACTTTTTGAAGTTCAATCTAGAGTCAAGGGTGGCCCCCAAGGTCTCTAACCTGGCTTGCTAGAGGAATAATTGCATTGTTGGTGACGGGGTTATTATCGCTAGGGGAGATGACCAGGAGTTCTGTTTTGGACATATTAAGGACCAGGTTGAGGCTCGAGAGAAGGAGGTTGATTGCGTGTAGGCAACTGTCCCAAAATTTTATAGTAGTGGAGAAGGAGTCTGAGATGGGGATTAGAATCTGCACATTGTCTGCGTATATAAAGTGGGTGAGGTTGAGGCTATTAAATAATTGGCATAAAGGACGTAGATAGATATTAAACAGGGTAGGGGAGAGTGATGAGCCCTGTGGTACTCCTTGTTTAGAAAGTATGGGTTGGGATTCTTTGTCATTTATTTTAACTTTGTAGTGCCTGTTGTTCAGAAAGGATTTGAAACATGTATATCTCATACAAAATAGTAACTACTGCATGTACTTGTGAATCCCGCCCTGGAACACCCAAGACCATCCCTTTTTTCACTGTAGTAAAATGTACGAGTGAAACTGAAAATATGTACATACTCGCAAATGTTTAAAAAGCAGCATTTTCACGCGTGCATGCTACTTACCCACATATATGCTATTTTTACTTGTGGAACCCCTTTGAAAATTCATTCCATAAAACAGAAGTGTATTTATTGTAAAATAGAAATGTAGTTATTGTAAAAAGTATTTAATGTTGCGTTATGTTTTGTACGACTTTTCTTTTTAATTCTTTACTTATCTGAATTTTTTCAATTACAAATGTGTAAAAGTAACATTTATATTTATATAAATCTAATATAATTGCAAATCTCTATTTTCAAAAATTAAGTAAAAGAATAAATTCCACATATCATTTTTCATATCATAGAGTTAACTTCACATTTGTCTGTTGCGGTCTCGGTCGCCACGGTGGCGCCCGAGGCCTTACCTTCTCTTCGGGTCCCGGAGAGCTACCGCGTTCCGCGGCCTCGGGACCCCGGCCGCAGCTTCCTCCTGCCGCTCCGACCCCGCGCGGGCCTGCAGGGCCTTCAGGCGCCATGCGCCAGCTCCCTCTCTGCCGCCGGCGTCCTCTCGCGGCTAGCCCCGCCCCCAGGCGCGCGCGCGCGGCTGAGCCCCGTTTTTAAAGGGACCAGCGCGGAAAACACGGCTCCTCCCTTTCCTGACGTCAGACGCTGCAGGGCTATTTAAGCCCTGCAGTTCCTAGCCTTCCTTGCCTTGCAACGAGGTTCCTTCTTCTGAAGAGCTAGTTGCCGTCGTTCCTGACTCCTGCTTGACTACAGCCTGCCTTGACTCCGGTCCGTATCTTCGACTCCTGCTTGACTTCAGCCTGCCTTGACTCCGGTCCGTATCTTCGACTCCTGCTTGACTTCAGCCTGCCTTGACTCCGGTCCGTATCTTCGACTCCTGCTTGACTTCAGCCTGCCTTGACTCCGGTCCGTATCTTCGACTCCTGCTTGACTTCAGCCTGCCTTGACTCCGGTCCGTATCTTCGACTCCTGCTTGACTTCAGCCTGCCTTGACTCCGGTTCGTGACCCCGACTCCTGCTTGCTCGCCGCCTGCCAAGACTCCGGTCCGGATTCCACTCCTGGGTTTCTTCGTCGTCGCCTAAGTCCCAGCGGTCCGGGTCCCTACGGGCTCCTCCTGGGGGGACCTCGGACTTCCAGGGCGAAGACTCTAAGTCCTAGCGACCCGGGCTCCCACAGCTCCTCTGGAGGAGTCTCGGGTTTCCAGGTGAAGCTCCAATTGCCCAGTGGGAGTTCTGCCTACCGACTGTTCCCTCGGGTCGGTCGGCCTAAGGATCCACATCCGGATTTCCTCCATCACAACATTTGTCAATCAAAACATCTATAATTTGAAATTTTAAGGAAATATTAGAGCATACTGAGACAAAGAAAATACAAGGAGAAATCTTATGAAATCATATGGATTAGACATATACATAGCTAACAATTGGTATTTCTATATATGCCCTATTCATTTGAAAACATCGGGGGCGACGTAACAGGCACCTGAGCCTCCAAAAATTTCTGAAGTTGTTCTACTTGTAAAAAGACAAACATTTGATCCCCTCTTTTTATTTCACATCGGCATGGATAATGTAAGAAGAAAGTAAATCCCAGAGACAAGACTCTAGGCCTTGTCGCTAAGAATTCCTTCCTTCTTGTCCTTGTTATAGGAGCTAAATCTGGGTACATTTTTATTGATTGACCATAAAATTGTGTTGGAAATTTCTGAAAATATCTACGCATTAATTTATTTATGTCTTGTAACGTTATAAATGAGACTATCAAAGTAATCCTGTCTAGGACATCAGTACTCAAGCTTTCTAAAAAGCTAGTTAAATTGGCAGGTATTGATTGCAAACCAGAATTTATTCCTTATTGGATAATATGTATTAATTAAGGGAATATCTTCATCTGTAAAGGATAAAACTTCTTTAAGAAATCTTTATAAAGTAACAAAGAAGATTTCCCCTGCCACTTTAGGAAAATTTAATATTCTAACATTTAGATGCCTAATTCGATTCTCAATTGTTTCATTTCATTTTCAAAAAAGTTGATCTTTCACAATTACAGCATTTTACTTTTGACATGATTTAATACCTTTTTTTCATTTTCATTCACCCTTAGTACAACATCCGCCGTTTGTTGTTGTATATCATCTATCTTTGTCTAGAAATTTGAGGAAACCTGATCCATTTTATTCTCCAGCCTATTTATGGCTGAACTCAGTCTTTTAATCAGGGAAGCAATTAAAAAATGTTATTAAATAAATAACTATGTGTCATGAACCCTCCAGTTTCATTTCCAGAAGTGGCCTTAGTTTAATTTTCTTAGCTAGTGCAATTTAGGCCAGGGAGAAGCCCCTCCTTTTGAGGGAGCTGAAATGGCCATCCCCCTGAAAGGGTTTAAAAGCAGCTCTCTACCAAGAGGCTTTGGGCAGTGCTTTTAGATTTTTGGAGAGTTAGGTGGCAGTGAGGCGTGGTTATTTCATTGGATTTTCAAGCCTACTTGGAGGATCCAGGCACAGCCTGCCTGGTATCCTAAGCAAAGTCGAGAGGTGGTGTTTACAGTCCACTAACTGACTGAGGTTTCCCTCTGGGTTATTTTTCAGAATTTTCAGGAGCCTTGTGAGACCCTGGGTACCACCTGGATTAAGGGCACAGGGAATCCTGTGTCAGGGGCTACCCTGGGTAAGGAAGACCTGCCCCATCTACACTTTCAATGAGAAAGGAGGTATGGTGGTGACCCGAGGCAAGGAGCAACTCTGGTATTAACTTCACTTTTGGGGAAAAGAAACTTCTTGGTTAGCAGAATCAGGAGGATGATTTCTGCTGCCACTTCCTGCCTGAAGAGAAAAACTGAGAGCTGAGAGGATGCCTCCCCATAGGAAAATTGGTTCTTACCTGCTAATTTTCGTTCCTGTAGTACCATGGATCAGTTCAGACCCTGGGTTATGTCACCAATCCAGCAGAGGGAGGCAGAGAAAACATTCTAATGACTCTGACGTATACCCTGGAGCACCACCTGCAGTCAATCAGTATTGAGCAGTATCAAAGCAGAAATGTAACTATTAACATATTAACTAGCTATCTAAATAGGAGAACGAATTTCCAACTCACAAATCCTAAATGGAAGCAGAATCCCAAAAAAGAATCTTGGGAATAAACAAGTAAATATTAAAAAAAATAGACAGCATGAAAGGCAGTTTCATCACCCAAACAGTGAACGAGCGGACTCTCCGAAAAGACAAATATAATACACAGACATAAAGGGTGGGCGTCTGGACTGATCCATGGTACTACAGGAACGAAAATTAGCAGGTAAGAACCAATTTTCCTTTCCCTGTATGTACCTGGATCAGTCCAGACCCTGGGATGTACCAGAGCTGATTCAATTAGGGTGGGACCCAGAGAGTCCCGGTCGGAGAACACTGTCTCCGAAGGCTGCCGAACTTGGAGCGTGAATATCCAAGCGGTAATGACGAGCAAAAGTATGCAATGACTTCCAAGTCGCTGCTTTACAAATCTCCTGAGGAGAAACTAACTGACATTCTGCCCAAGAGGTAGCCTGTGACCTAGTAGAATGAGCTCTCAACCCTTCGGGAAGGTCACGACGAGCTAGAAGATAAGCTGAACGAATTGTCTCTTTTAACCAACAAGCAATCGTAGCCTTCGAAACCTTATGACCTTTGAGAGGGCCACTCCACAAAACAAACAAATGATCAGACAATCGAAAATTGTTTGTAACTTCAAGATAACGCAACAGAGCTCGTTGTACATCCAATTTTTTAAGATCCCTAGAGGAAGGATCCAAACGATCTAAAGACGGAAAAGCCGAAAGCTCTATGGACTGATTTAAATGGAAAGAAGATACTACCTTAGGTAAAAAAAGATGGTACAGTCCGTAATGAAATTCCTGTATCAGAAATTCTAAGAAAAGGCTCTCTGCAAGTCAAGGCCTGCAACTCTGAAGTTCTATGAGCTGAATAAATGGCCACAAGAAACACCACCTTCAATGTGAGATCCTTCAAAGTCGCATGATTAAGGGATTCAAAGGGAGCCGAACACAGAGCCCTAAGAACCAAATTCAAACTCCAAGCAGGACAAGGATTCCGAAATGGAGGATGTAGATGTTGCGCACATTTGAGAAAACGCGCTACATCCGGATACGCAGCCAAGGATAATCCCTGAACCTTACCACGAAAACATCCAAGCGCTGCTACTTGTACCCATAAGGAACTACAGGACAAACCCTTGGCTAAACCGTCTTGTAAAAAAGATAAAATATTGGATACCGAAGAGTGAACTGGATCTACTTGATGCTCATTACACCAAGATTCAAAAACCTTTCACACCCTTGCATAAGCCAAAGATGTAGAAGGTTTTCTAGAACGCAATAAAGTAGTCACTACAGCATCTGAATAACCTTTATTCTTTAACCGACGCCTCTCAAAAGCCATGCCGCTAGAGAGAAGCGTTCGACCTCTTCCAAACAAACCGGCCCCTGAGACAGAAGGCAGGGAAGATCTCGAAATCAAAGGGGACCGTCCAGTGCCAGTCTGACCAGGTCCACGAACCACGGACGGCGTGGCCACTCCAGCGCCATTAAGACAACGTTGACTTGTTGAATTTCTATGCGACGCAGAACCTTGCCAATTAGAGGCCAGGGAGGGAACACGTAGAGAAGAACATCCCTTGGCCAAGGAAATACCAGAGCATCTACTCCTTCCGCTCTTCTTTCCCTCCCGCGGCTGAAGAACCGAGGGGCTTTGGCATTCTGAAATGTGGCCATAAGATCCATTGCCGGAGTGGACCATCTGTTGCATATCATTTGATAGGCTTCCTTGCACAGTTCCCACTCGCCTGGGTCGAGATGATGCCGACTGAGAAAGTCGGCTTGAATGTTGTCCACCCCGGCAATGTGTGAGGCTGCAATGCTGAGCAGATGTTGCTCTGCCCAGGCGATCAGCTGTTGTGCTTCCTGAGTTACCAGGAAGCTTCGGGTTCCTCCCTGATGGTTGATGTACACTACCGTGGTCGCATTGTCGGAAAGAACCCGAATCGACTTCCCGCAAAGGAGAGGTTGAAGAGCGATTAAGGCTAAACGAACCGCTCTGGTCTCTAAAAGATTGATTGACTACTGCGCTTCCTCTTCGGACCACTGACCCTGAACAGATGTATTCTGACATACCACTCCCCAGCCTGAAAGACTGGCGTCAGTAGTGACCACAATCCATTCCGGAATCTCTAGTGGTACACCTCGTTGCAGATTCGCTGTCTGTAACCACCAATCTAGGCTGGAACGGGCCGTCTCTGTAAGAGGAAGGGGAAGGTGGTATAGTTCCGAAACCGGATTCCAGCATGAAAGCAATGCAGACTGAAGTGGTCTCATGTGCGCAAAGGCCCAGGGAACCAACTCCAGAGTAGAGGTCATTGAACCTAAAACTATCAAGTAATCCCGCACACAAGGAATAGGAATAGACTGTAAGTCTTGAATTTGTGATTGAATCTTGAGAAGGCGATGCTCTGGAAGGAACGCTATCCCTTGACGAGTGTCAAACCGTGCACCCAAAAACTCCAGAGATTGGGAAGGTAATAGGTGACTCTTGTCTTCGTTGATCACGTAGCCTAGAGACTGCAAAAGGCTAATTACCCTGTTGATTGTATAATAACAAAGAGATTCCGACTTCGCTCGAATCAACCAGTCATCCAGGAATGGATGTACCAACAGACCCTCCTTCCTGAGTTGAGCGGCCACCACAACCATTATTTTGGTAAATGTTCTGGGAGCTGTGGCTAATCCGAATGGGAGAGATCTGAATTGATAATGTTGCCCTAGAATGCAAAACCTGAGAAACTTCTGATGATTGAATCGAATGCCGATATGAAGATAAGCTTCGGTGAGGTCGAGAGATGATTTATTTATTTATTTATTTAACATTTTTATATACCGGGATTCATGTAAAAATTTACATATCGTCTCGGTTTACATTGTAACTGAAAAACAAGCATGAGAGAATGCTAATTACATAGAACAGGGCATAAAACATGGGAGAGAGTACATGGGGAAAAACTTGGAACATAATAGAAGGGGGAAAAACAAAAATTTATATTATTAGGCGCATGTGTTATATTATAAGAGACATGGAAGAGGACATGTTAGTGAACCATGTTTAGTCTTGCTGCGGATCTATGTACATGCTGAAATTAAGAAAACTTTGGAGTAAGCTGCTGTAGAGAAGGGTTACTTATTTTATTTGTATGGGTGGCGTGGTTGGAAAGTCTTAATTTAGCCTGTTGGCTAGTGTGGTGGTGTTGCGGTATGGTATTATCATAGTTGGAATGCTTGCTCGAATAGCCAGGTTTTTAGTCTCTTTTGAAGTTGATTGGGCATTGTTCTGTCCGGAGTTCTGGCAGTAGAGAGTTCCATTGTGCTGGACCTACTGCAGACATGGCACGTTTGCTTAGAGAGGTTTTGATGTATGTTGTTTGGAGAGTGTTTTTGTATGCTGTTCTCGTTGGTCTGGTTGGTAGATGAGGTTGAAGTGGAATGTTGAGTTCCAGTGGAATGAGCTTGTGGATGGTTTTGTGAACGATTGTTAGTGTTTTGTATAAGATTCTGTACTCTGTGAACCGAAGCTATGACAGACCGAAGAGTCTCCGTCTGGAACTTTGGAATCCTTAGACAACGGTTGACCCTCTTGAGATTGAGAATGGGACGAAAGGTTTGGGGTTTTTTGGAACGACGAAGACCCAGACATAGAGAGTCATCTGTGGAAAGTGTAGTGAGCTCAAAACACTCACACATAAGAGGAAACATGCGCGACAGGAAGTAAGACGAAGGTCACCAAGTCTTTCCTCCTCGCATCCAGATACTCCTACCCTCGCTCAGAGAACTAGACGAGGTAGCATTACATCACAGGGACCATGTGAGTTGTCCATGGAGGAGGAATTACCTATATCTTTAAGTTCCTCCTCTTCCTCACGGGACACATACTCGGACCAACCATCAGTTTCACATAAGCATGTAAAGAGAAGGAGGTTACAGCATGTAAGTACACCAGACATCCATATTCCACTTATTGATCCGCCACCGCCCCCGCACTTCGTCCCGGACGAAGGGGCAATGCCGCAAATGCCAGAGGAAGCCAAACAAACCCTATTACAAATTTCAAATCTACTGTCAAGATTTATGACATCCTTACAGGGAAATTTCAAGGTCCCTATACACCCACCGACTTCTCCGGAGGGCTCTTCGATACGTCCATTGGACATTTCTCCGACACTTCCTGCTCCTTCTTTACTGCTTTTACCGGAGCCACTGCTACCACTGCCAGAACTACCAAAGCAACCATGCCCAGTTGATTTGCCTCAACAACCACATTCAGATCCTTCATCTCCAACATCTTCAACAGGATATCCATCGGATCCGGAAGAGAAACACCAACAGCCGTACTCACTGCCAGAGGATCTGGCATATCCAAAATTTATTGAAAAAAGTGGGTACGGCTCTTCACCTGGAAATCCAGAAGACACCAGATCCCAGATCGGACACATTGGATCTTTTAAAAATATTTGACCTACCCAGCGAACCAACTAGTTTACCATCTCATAAGGTGCTGGATAGTGTCCTAGAAAAATCCTGGGAAACCCCTCATATCGTCCCAGTATCTAAGAAAATTGATCTAAAATATAAAATGAAACAATCCCCCTTTTATGCCACTCCGCAACTACCGCACCAATCCATAGTTGTGGAATCTGCACTACAGAGGGCAAAGAAAACAAGATTCCATTCCAATGCTCCACCGGGTAATGATCATAAGTGTATCGACAATTTCGCAAAGAAGGCCTTTCAATCCTCCATGCTCGCAGCCCGTATAGGTCAACATCAATTCAATATAGTACAATACCTTTATGATTGTCTGCAACAGGTACAAACTCTTCTGCCGACCTCGACAGACGATTTGGGCTTCCCTCAACCAATACTAAACATGGAAGAAGGCTTGCGTCATCTCGTAAGATCCATTTATGTATCCTTTGAAACGTCCTCCCATACCTCTGCTTCTGCAATAGCTGCATGCAGAATAGCATGGCTTAGAGCAAATGCCATACGAGAGGACGTTCACGACAAACTGGTGAACTTACCATGTCGTGGGGACAACTTATTTGGCAACCAACTCCATGAAACGGTTTCCAAATTAAAGGAACAATCGGTAGCAGTACAATCTTTGGTCAACCCTCCGGCTTATTCCTCCTCAAGTAGGAAGTTCTATTCTCAACCAAGAAGACAACCATTTCAGAGAAGACAGTATTGCCCATCTATACACTACAGGCCATCAACTTACCAGCAGCCACAAAGGCCACAAGTCTCTCAACAACAACCTAGGAGAGGTAAATCTAGAACCCAACGTACACAAGGACAAACAGTGGTATCTACATCAAAGACTCAGGCATCTTTTTGAACTTCAAAGGGCCACCTCCTTCTCTTACCATCAAAGCGGGGAGGATACAATTCTTTACCCAAGCCTGGTCACATATCACATCAGACCGCTGGGTATTGGACATCATACATCACAGATACCGTCTTCTTTTCTCCTCGTTTCCCCCCTCCCATGCCTACATCCTGCAAAGATTACCATAAGGGATCACCTTCAGCTATCACAGGAAATTACCCAACTACTCGATCAACTAGCAATACAACACATACCCCGTTCCTCATGGAACAAAAGGTTTTATTCCCCATATTTCCTCATTCCAAAGAAAACAGAAGGACTACGTCCAATCTTAGATCTACGAGAACTCAACTAATACCTAGTGAAGGAAAAGTTCAAGATGGTATCCTTAAAGTCCATTCTACCCCTCCTCCAACCCAATGACTGGATGTGCTCCTTAGACCTGAAGAATGCATACACCCATATTCCGATGCACCCAGCGTCCTGAAAAATAACTCTGTTTTCAGTGCAAGGGCCAACATTATCAATACAAGGTTTTACCCTTCGGTCTAGCGACTGCACCGAGAGTTTTCACAAAATGCATGACAGTGGTGGTGGTCCACCTTAGGAAACAGTGTATGCAAATTTTTCCATATCTGGACAATTGGCTCCTAGTAGCATCAAGCCCACAAATGCTACAATCTCAGGTCCAGCAAACAATTCACTGTCTTCAAACCTTGGGCCTGGTGGTCAATTTCCAGAAGTCCAATCTCACACTAACTCAATCCCTACAATTTATCAGTGCTCACCTGGTTACGCATCAGAGCAGAGCCTTCCTTCCAAAGGACAGGGCAAACACCCTAAAGAGAATACTTTGAAACATGAAGAATACAAAGAAGACATCAGCGTGCCAAATACTGACTCTTTTAGGTCACATGTCTGCGGCCATATACACGGTACAAAACACTCGCCTTCATATTCGAAGACTGCAGTGGGATTTAAAGTCAATGGTCTCAATACCGTCAACCCTTGTCTCAATCAATATCAGTAACACCAGGGATGCTGACAGATATAAACTGGTGGTTACGAAGGAAGACACTAACAAAGGGTGCACTTTTCAAAACACCTCCACACAACGCAGTACTGACAACAGATGCTTCCCACATGTGGGGAGCCCATCTAGACCATCTCGAAATACAAGGTCGCTGGTCTCAGAAGGAAAGCATGTTACAGATCAACCTCCTAGAACTTCGGGCAATACGGAATGCCTTTTGGACTTTCCGCACACAATTACAAGGCAAATGAGTAATGGTATATACCGACAATCAGATAGCCATGTTTTACATAAACAAACAAGGAGGGTCAGGTTCTTGGAGCCTTTGCAAAGAGGCGCTCACAATTCTGGAATGGGCAACACAACAGGCCATTCTTCTGCAAGCAACATACCTTCCAGGGATAGCCAATACCAGGGCAGATTGCCTAAGCAGAATCTTTCATCCACACGAATGGTCCTTACATCAGGAAGTAGCGGACATGATTTTCGCACATTGGGGTATTCCGACCATAGACCTATTCTCCACAGAACTCAACAGGAAAGTACGGAATTTCTGTTCATTGAGGAACAGCCAGCATCGAATAGCACAAGATGCTTTCCTAATATTGTGGACAAAGGGCCTGCTTTATGTGTTCCCACTGATTCCTCTTCTCACTCAGACAATTCAGAAATGCATACAAGACAAAGCAAATCTCATCTTAATAGCACCAGCATGGCCGAGGCAACCCTGCAGACAGTAGTGAAAACTTCTGATATCTTCTACACATCCGCAAATTTTCAAATTTGAAAATTCTGACTAAAGTCTGCAGGTAAAAAGTACCTATAAAATTTTAGCAAATATGGTTGATGGAAAATGTATCCTCCCCAAGCTCAATTCACTCACATTTATCTTGACATTTGGAAGGTGAATAAAGCTAAAAACCCTGAATATCAACTATTGTAAAAGCTGATATTCAGGAGATATTTAGCAAAACAAGTAGATATTCATCATAGCCTTGAAAAGATATTCAGAACTCAGAGGAGAAGATACCATTATAGATAATTCCCTACTTTGCCCACAGACACACCTTCCCTTCTTCCAAATACATACCTGCTTTTTATTCACCTCTGGCGCCCTCAGACATAAATATATTTATTCCTGCTTTAGGGTGGTTTAAGTGTGGTTCAGATCACGCTCCAATTTCTCGTAGAAGCAATATTGATCCTTTTAAAACTTTCATATGTTTGCAGAAAACTGAAAAGTCCATGCTGTTTAAGTCTAGGAGCAGGAAAATTACCTGGGTGAATTTATCCAGTTATTCAGTGGAATATACCTGACTCAGCTTGCCAATGAAACTTTCCTGATTGTGATGAAACAAGGGTTATACACAGGCAGAAGCAGCCTGAAGAGTCAGGACAGTTAGACTGTCCAGACGGCAGAGGGTGCTCTAAAGGCAGTCCCAGGTGGAATATTGCCTGAACATGAACAAGAGAGAGAGAACTTCTCCATCGCTTCCCCCAATCTTTGGAACACTCTACCTGAAGACCTGAGAACTCAACACAACTTAAAAACCTTCAAAAAAGACCTAAAAACTTTACTGTTTCGCAAATTTTTCACGGACCCCCAATAATCTACTCATACCAACTCTCAATTGATTGAAGAACTATAACTTACTATCTAACTCATTTCCCTCCTCCTCCATCCTTACATTACTTCCTAGAATTGTTATTCTATATTTTACTGTAATGTTCACTTTGTTATAATAATATTTCAAAATTTCCTTGGATATATTTGTTCACTATGTAAACCATTATGATGGCTTTTCCGAATAACGGTATATAAAACTCTTCAAATAAAAAAAACTCTTCAAATAAGAGTTTGCTAGGGGATTGTAAAGCCAGAAGGAACAGGAAGCACAGGGCTGCTGGGAAATGTAATTTGGAGATCCTTGACAGATAATTATTTTATTTACCGTAGTTATTTTATTCATATTCTGCTTTTTTAGACACTTCGAAGCAGATTACATTTGTGTACTGTAGGTATTTCCTTATCCCCAAGAGGGCTTACAGTCTAACCCTTAGATTTATCAAAATGCTATAAATGTAGTGGAAATAGCACCTGTGATTTTAGGTGGTTAGGCTAATTTACCTGCTCCTGCATTTGTAATTTCAACAAGGCACAATACATTTATCACACCCATGCTATTTTTTACTACATGTGCTGATTAATATACCACAGGCACATCACCAGGAAAAGGTTTTTATTATGAGAAAGAGAGAGCACCTTTACATAGGCATTAATATGTCACTCTCTATTTATACCACTGTAAGAGGGGGCACTTTTAATTCGGAGTGGGGTTTGGGGGGGTGGGGAAGTTTTGGAGGAGGTGGTTTTACATATACAGTAGGAGGTATGAACAGGAAAGTACACATCACTGAAGATTTTCTGTCATTTCAATTGATGAAAGGTATGAGAAGAGTTGATTTGTACAATACACTCTCTACCTAGCTTGTTGCACTCTCTACCTAGCTTGTTACTGTGTATGTAAAACTATCCCTATATGTAAAAACACCTCCCAAACCTCACTCCGAGTTAAAAGTGCCTCCTCTTACAGTGATATAAATAGAGAGTGACATATTGATGTCTATATAAAGGTGTTCTCTCTCGCTCCATCTCCACTGTATTATACTGGCTCTGAGCAATTACCTATGACACCTGGTACCTTTAAGACTGTGATTTTTGGGACCAGACTTACCTGATAAGTTTATTCAGCTAGTGCTACATATCGGCCCTACTCAGGTACATTTTAGTCATGCCCCTAGAACTCCCCATGCTCTGCTTTTTTTTTACTTGGATAAAATTTTGCCAGTGACAGAGGCAGGAAATTCAAATCTCAGGGTTTATCTGGGTAACTCCAAAAATTATCCAGATAAAACTTTGAATATCAATCTCTCAGCATTCTTTAAACTCTGCCTTCAACTAGCCCTCAAATAATTAAACAAGCTAAGTTAAATAGCACCTAACCTTTTCCATGTAAAAGGTGGTTTAAAGGGTAAATGCTACTTTTCATCTCCGAGACAACATTGCTTGCCTTCCTGCTGTGGCCTACTCTAAGCCTACACAACAATCACATAATTTCTCTTATTCTAAAATTAACTCATTTTCCTCTCACTTCAATGTTTTATCCTCACTGTTTTTTCTCTCTTACGCATTGTGTTACACCTCACTCACTCACATTTACACTCCAACACTTTCTACATGCATGCAAATCCTTTTTCACATATACAGCTGTCATCTAACACACGGCACACATTCTTGACTCCCTAAAACCACATGGAGAACAAAACACACATATAATACTAGCATAAAGCACAAATACTTTAGTTAGCAGAACTCATTCATCAAGAATACTTATAGAGCTAGACAATTCTAAGGTCGATGTCAGCACCACTTAGCCGGATATGTTCAGACTTATCCAGCTAATGGCTAAGTGGTGCTGTTTGAATTTTTGACTGTATAGCAATTTATCTGGCTCAGGGGTGGATTACAGGAAAATATCAGTCCAAGGAATTTTTTTCAAAACCAGCCCACGGGTATGTGTCTCACTCCCTTGTGTGCTTTCTCTGCAACATGTATTTCAACAGTTCCCAAAAGCATGCCAAACTGACCCTTCAGTGATACATCATGTGACCTGGAGCCTGTCAGAATTCAGCCCTAAAAATCATCATAAATTTCAAATTTTTCCTAAATCACTAAGTGAAGAGACCCCTCCTGGTCTCCACTAGGTGGCCTTCAATCCCTGCCCTGAGCTCCCCAGGAAAGACAAGCTGCGGCCGCTCCCTTGTGCTTTCATCCCCCACCCCCCCACCCCTCGGGCCCTACCCTGATGGAAAACAGCAAGCATGTACAGCAGGGTAGAGAAGGCAAGAGGCCTCCATAAAGAACATGAAGGGAGCAAAGTCAGGTCGCACAGCGGGAAGATTGGCCAGGGAAAACAGAGGTCACAAGTCCTTGCCACAAAAAACTGTTGAAAGAAGAGGCTGGTGAGTGGTCTGGCCTAGGCTTAAATTGAACCTATCTGTCCTCACACCAACCTCACCCCCTCACCCAGTCCCAGAGGCAGATCTCCTGCATAGCTGTGGCCTCCTCCCCTTACCTGGGGTTGGGGAGGGGGGGGGGGGGGGTCAGCTCTTCAGGTTGAACCAGGCAGATTTGCAGGTCCGACACTGGGAGCATGCAAATATTTCATAGGATTTGCTCTGGAGGTAATAATATTTCCCCACTGGAAATGTAGTTGTATGCGTTGCCTTCCTTCCTGCCTTGAACCTATTGCTTTCTGTGTGATCTGTGAAGCATCTTTGATGACTGTCCTTTTTTCTCTCTTTCTGCCTCCTACAGACATGTTGCTGCCCTGCCTCCTGAAGCAGCAGAAGGAGGAGAAGGCTGTCTGGTGGTGGTGGAAGGATGCTCAACCCCATCCCTAGCTACTTCTCCCATAAAATAGGGTAAAAATGAATAAAATGTATTTTGTTTGTAAGAAAATTAAAAGTCTCCGTTTTGTTCCTATCGGATGTCCTTTGTGGGTTTTTCTAGCTTTAGTGATATGTGTGTGTGTGTGTGTGTGTGTGTGTGTGTGTGTGTGTGTGTGTTTATATGTGTCTATATGTGTATGTGTGCACAAGAATGATGGGTGTGAGTGCATGTGTATAAAGTAAGTCCAGATAGTGAAAATGATTGTGAAAAAGGGGAAGGAATATGTGAGGGGTACCAGGTGACATGGGTGAATAGTGTTTGAAATGTTTGCTAGCAAAGTAGCTTTTCAACAGACAAGAGCTACAATGTGTTTGGCAATCATAGTTCTACTGCCTCTTGACAAGCAGCACAAAATAGCTTTGGAATTGAACTGTTGCCCAACTCTCTCCTGAAACTTCTTTCTAATTCTGTTCCTATAAAATCATGAAGAGGTAAAGAGCGCCATGGGACAGCTTCCAATATTTTCCGTGGAGGAAAAAGAAAATAAAAATTAATTTTTCCTCCCTTTGGCAAACTGAAGGCTGCCTGAATTACTGCTGCGTCGAGCAGAAGTAAAGGTATTTGGGGTAAAGGCTTCAAGGAGGCAAATAAAAGCCGCCTATCAAGGTGGGGCCAGAGAGGAATCTGATAATGAAAAGTATAGGAAAGAGCACGGCCTTTGGCTCTATGTTAGTGCCGCATATTGCCATGTGGAGCACCTGGGTTTTTGATTTGCATATCAGATCATTTGCTCCCTGGACCAGCAGGGCCTGGGAATGCTGAGAAGGCCACATTCACACCTCCTGGAAGAGAAGGAGTCCCAGTCGTTGTGCAATGGTGACACCTAGTGGTCACATGATTGTAGGGTTTCCGAAGAAGCCCTGGTGCATGGCCTCTGACTGAAGACTGTTGCTGCAATGATAAGGTTAAAGTGAATAACAAGAAATAAACGAGGGGAAAAAATATACCTAGGTAGTGGTGAACGAAAACTCATGGTACCAGATCCCAGTCCTAGTTCAAACTGATCTAGAAGACAAAAGGAACTGGAGGAAACTGGCAGGGCCAAAAAAAAAAAAGGAAAGGATAGGCAGGCTTTGCCTCTTTGGAACATTTCAAAATACATTGAGCAGTCATGGAATGTCATATTTTACAACAGTAGATATTTAGTAAGACCTGATAATCAATCACTATTTGCCTAGTGAAGCCTGATATCTGTCAGGGTGAACCAACCCTTCTGTTATTAAGGAGGCCAGAATTTTAAATAATACAGTGTTATAATAACATTTCATAGTAGTGACGGCAGAAAAAGACCACATGGTCCATCCAGTCTGCCCAGGGTAATAACTGCCATTCCATGAAGGTTATCCCCAAACCTTATATTAAGGATAATAATATTAACAATCAAAACCATAACTGTCAAACCCATAACAAAGGGGGTTATTTATCAAAGTGCTATATGGTGTTTCTCTCTACCTGAGTAACATCAAGCTAGGTTGAGAGAACATTGTACAAATCTCATCTTTGGGTGAGTTTCCTCACTCCGAACGTCATCAAATCTCTACAAGAGTGTACTGTTTAGAGATGTGAATCGGAACCGGAATCGGTTCCGGTTTCGGGGACAATCAGGAAATATTTTTTCCTGCAGTCCGATCGTTTTGTTTTTTTTATCGGCTGTGCCCAAGCCGATAAACAAAAAACCCATCCCGACCCTTTAAATCTGATTCTTTAGCATCTCCCACCCTCCCGACCCCCCCAAAACTTTCTTAAAGTACCTGGTGGTCCAGCAAGGGTCCCGGGAGCGATCTCCCGCTCTCGGGCCGTTGGCTGCCAGTAAACAAAATGGGGCCGATGGCCCTTTGCCCTTACCATGTGACAGGGGCTATCTGTGCCATTGGCCGGCCCCTGTCACATGGTAGGAGCAATGGATGGCCCATGCCATTTTTAAAGATGGCGCCGGCCGGTAGTTGGCCGTCAGAAAAATGATTCACATCCCTAGTACTGTTCTGTTTGTATGTCTCACTCTGAATGTCAAAGTGGCCCCTAACCCCTACACTCCTACCTAAACCTCACCTCAAGTAACTAGGTGACTACTATGAGGGCCTTAAAGCTAGGTGCTCTCTCTCTCTCTCGTTGTAGGTAGGAATTGCAACAAGTGTGGTACTTACTGCAAAGTGTGAAAAAGTTATTGCATTCTGCGCTAAGATAGTGCACTTTGCATTAAATAGGCTATTACCATAAAACACACCCCTTTTGCTATCACATGTGATATTTAGTGCATTTTGATAAATCCAGGCCAAAGTTAGTAAATGCTACAACATTATAAAGACAAGAACATGACCTATGCAGACATCTAAAGTTTGTTTATATGGGGCCAAGACTGAAAAAAAAAAAAAAAAGTGAAACAGAAGGTTACTTAAATTCAGTTTAGTGTGGCTTTCCTCCCATTCCGTGTCTATGGGTGAAAAAGTTCAGCAAATTAGGCCTTTGCTTTCTACTCCCCTTCATGGGCCCTGGTGGACTGGGTGATTTGACAACATTTTTTGTTGATTCTTTTAGAAGGTCAGTCTGGTTTGGGGGCTTGTTGTTATAGCAGCTAAAAATGTTTACCAACTATAGCATGTTTGAATTTTATTTATTAATATTTGAGTTATTTTTATACTTAGGGAACTCAACTTTAAAAACTGTCTGCAGTAAACAATTTATATATGTAAATCGACGCAAGGAGATTTATGCAGGTATTTCATAAACCATGTAGAAAATGCGGCACCGTTTATAAAATACTGTGTATTTGTGCATCAGAAATGCACACGTACGCTATAGTAAATGTGAATATTTCCAATGCTCTACGAAAACACATACTTTCTCTGTTCTATAAACATATGTGCGTATATTTTAGGTGTATAAAAATATATAGCAACCACCTAGTAACCCTGATTTAAACCCGGAGGCAGGAATTTTATAAAGTAAGCACATATAGGGCCAGATTTTAAAAGGATTACGCACGTAACCAGGTCTACGTGTGCCGGGCCTATTTTAAAAAGGCCCGGCGATGTGCGTAAGGCCCCGGGATGTGTATAATCCTGGGGCTTGCAAAAAGGGGTGGGGAGGAGGCAGGGCGTGAGCGGGGTGGGGCGGTCTGGCTCCCGACACAGCGGCCATATTTGCTGCTGTGCTAGGGATCGCGCACCGGTAGTTGGCCGGCGCCATTTTGTACGGCAAAACGATGTCAGGAGCGTAGGAGATTGCTCCCGGACCCCCGCTGGACCCCCAGGGACTTTTGGCCAGCTTGGGGGGGCCTCCTGACCCCCACAAGACTTGCCAAAAGTCCAGTGGGGGTCCGGGAACGACCTCCTGCAGTCGAATTGTTTTGCCGTACGGCCGGCACCATTTTGTGCAAAATGGCGCCGGCCGTACGGCAACACGATTCGACTGCAGGAGGTTGTTCCGGACCCCCGCTGGACTTTTGGCAAGTCTTGTGGGGGTCAGGAGGCCCCCCCAAGCTGGCCAAAAGTCCCTGGGGGTCCAGCGGGGGTCCGGGAACGACCTCCTGCAGTCGAATCGTGTTGCCGTATGGCCGGCGTCATTTTGCGCAAAATGGTGCCGGCCGTACGGCAAAACGATTCGAGTGCAGGAGGTCGCTCCCGGACCCCCGCTGGACTTTTGGCAAGTCTTGTGGGGAGCGATCTCCTAGGCTCCTGACGTCGGGGGACAAAAAACAAAATGGCGCCGGCGCTACCTTTGCCCTGTCATATGACAGGGCAAAGGTAGCGCCGGCGCCATTTCTACAACGCACCGCAGGCCCGAGAGTAAAAGATCACACCGGGACCCCCGCTCTGGACCCCAGGTAATTTAAGGCATTTTGGGGGGGTTCGGGAGGGTGGGGGATTTATTTTAAAGGGTCAGGTGGGTTTTAGGGATGTTTTAGTGTGCCGGTTTTCCCGCCCTCCCCCGATTTACGATTTACACGATATTTACAAAAACAAAACCGCGATGATCCGATTCCCTCCCCCGCCCCCAGCCGAAATCGATCGTTAAGACGATCGATCACACGATTCACATCTCTACTACTTAGTGTTTGGGTACTTGCCAGATACTTGTAGCCTAGATTGGCTACTGTTGGAAACAGGATGCTGAGCTTGATGGACCCTTGGTCTGACCCAGTATGGCAATTTCTTATGTTCTTATGTTCTTTCATGCTAATTGCATGCATATGCTATTTTTACAAGTGAAACGTCTTTGAAAATTCACTCCATGTTCTCTTTAGGACTCAGGTCTTTGGTGCTGAGTGGATTCCAGCACTCCTTGGTGGTACATAGAGCTGACATTGCTCTGTGAAGCACAAATCTCCCAAACCAGTTAGTTCTGATAGGGACCAGTGGTTTCTTTTCCATAGCTATGTTTGGGGTAGAATCCCTCTCCGTCCTTGCGCCCAGTTGCAAAGGGCAATGGACTGTCATGATAGCCTGTGTCAAGGCTTATCCCACAGCTCCTGGTGGCAAAAGTCCAGTTTTTTGCCTGCATGTAGTTCTTGCAATTCCAGCAGGAGCTACCCTAACTCCCTTGCAAAACTCATGCAAGTTTCAGATACAAATATAGTTTTTAGGCCTACAAAAATGTTTCTTTTAGGCCAGCAGTATCTCACCCACACCACTACTAAACCTATTCTGTTAAACTCTGTCTCTTCTCTGCCCTGAAACCATGGCTGTCAGAATCCCAGGAAGAGAACCCTTCTACTTGATTGCAAGGGAAATCTCTCCTCACTTCTGCCCAGTATTCACTTCCATGTTTTTTTCTGCAGGAAAGGGCCTGTGCATCACCACTTACATGGCTTCGTCTTTGGGTGTGAGTAGTGCTGTCTCCCTTGGATCTGGGCTTTCTGCATTATTCACCACCTCCACCCAGATGTTTCCACCTGTGTGAAAAGGGCTGGGAAGTCATCTGCCCTCCAAGCTCCCAGAGACCTCTCCCCCAGGTTACCACTAGTCTCGGTCTTTCCTGTGTCGTTGTATCCTGTATTTCTGCTGCTCCAACCTAGGTCAACCACAGTCTACAGCCGATGATCCTGTCACATACTGAAATTGTATTTTATATGCTTGTGTTGTTATTATGTATTGAATTGTGAATTGTATTTTTTGGATGTTTTATAAGCCACATTGGTTAGTTATTTAGTCTGGAAGGTGGAGTATAAGCCTAATAGATACGCTCAAGTTCATCATTACTGAGAAAGAAAGTATACATCTAAAAAAAAGTCTTGTAATTTAGTTACAAAGATTTGTAATTTGTAAAGTCTTGTAATTTAGTTACAAAGATTCAAAGAAGAGAGAAATTTTAGCATTTCATCAAAGGCTATTAATTCAATCTCAATACTTATTTTAGAAAATGTGTACATAGTAAGAGGCAAAGCAGGTAACATTTTGACAATGGTCCTCTGACAATTTACCACACACATTTTCAAGTTATATAATTTATAACACATATTCTCAAATTATACAACATTACTTACATAGTCTTCTATAATCTCTTTAATGCCTGCAACTGTAAGAATAAACAGCAATGGCACCATGGTAGTATATCGTCCTGTTGGAGACACATCTGGAATTTGCTTAAAATGCAGAAGATAAATATAATTATATAGAATAAATTGTAGATTGATATCATATTAACTTTACAATTTTGAATATTAATTGTTCCTTCTAAAATATCTTAGTGCACGGAATATATACTTTAGGGTAAATCACATTACCACTTATAATGTATTTTGGATGAGAATAAGAGATCAGTAGGTACAGAGCTGCAATCCAACATATCTCAAGAAATGACTAAACTGCTGCCATGAGAATCAAATCAGTTTGGACCAGAACTGCAACTTTAGTACAGACCTACATGGATGAAAAGCTAATGCATGATCTCACTGCCAAAGAAAACCGCCTTGCAAATTAGCTTCCTGCTCTTATACAATTTAACTTATAACAATTATGCAGGCAACACATTGACTAATGTCTTCTGATTAGGGTACAATAGTCAGTTTATATAATAGTCAGTTTATATAATATGTCCTTTTACAGCATGCACAATTTGCACAGTATTATCGCTGTAACAATCATGGCATTATTGTCTTAAAATAGTGGCATGACACTATATCAACATATTCATGAATATTCAACAATTTGGAAGAACCAAGACCAGAAAGTACCCTCAGAATATAATACTAAAATTCTTACACAAAAATATGAATGAACTTTCATAAAATCTTTACCTGTAATAGGGCAATAAAAAGGAAAAAGGCATTGGCAGCTCTTCGTATCTGCTCATACAGGAATCGAGGTAGGAATGTTAACACACTATACTTGGCTGTGCTATGGGTTAAGAAAAAGGGTTTTGGTTAATAACTACTACCAATGAAAAAAGAGATTCCAATATGCAAGACAGCAACAATATAAGTAGGTTCTGGAGATAGAAGTGAATTAGAATCTCAGAAACAACAATTCTCACAGGACAGCAGGATGTTAGTCCTCACAAATGGGTGACATCGAAGATGGAGCCCTGTACGGAAAACTTTTCTGTCAAAGTTTCAACAAGCTTTGACTGACACTGGCACACTGGGTGCACTGAGCATGCCCAGCCTGCAATTATCCCTGTGAGCCACAGGTGTCTCCCTCAGTCTTCTTTTTTCCGCTCTGCAGTCAGCATAGCGGTTGGAGCTCTGTGAGGATTTTTTAACTAATTACCTCATGGAAACACTTAACTTTTCACTTCAAAAAACACTTTTCCCTGCACAGGTCTCCCTCCGCGTACGTTTTTACGACGCTCGGTGAGTACTAATTCTTATTTTTCGGTCGGTTTCTGTCACTATCTTAAGGCTGTTAACTGACTGAAGCCTTCCCTTCCCCCATTTTTCAGTTAGCTTTAAACAGCTTGCGAGTATCTCTGTGACACTCTGCTTGCTTATGCTAGTGGGGTAGGGATTTTTTCCTTAACTTTAGGACCTCTGTAGCTTCAAGTCCTTCGTTCCCTGGTACCCTCACGCAGTCGATACCCTATCGCTACACCGGGACCCTCCTAAACCGCCCTGGGCTTTTATATGTCATCAGCGCCCCTCCCCCCACGGTGCCCTGATGCCTTTATCCATGTTTTTTGCTTTTCAGTGCTACCAGGCTTTTTCCTCCTACGCACTGTTTTTTTCCTTGGGCTTCCTCGGTGCCGTCCCTACCCGGATGCATGCCATTGACGCACACGCTGTTAGTCACTGCCATGCATACTCGGGTCGCCGCCACCGCTGCCCGAGACACTTTTTAACGATCCCAGGGTCACTTCATCGATGCCACCCCCCCTTTTGGGGATGCCATCGATGCCCCATCCTCCCCACCGATGTCCAGCCCTTTTCCATCTGTGGGCATCGGTGCCACATCGATTCGTCGGTGGGCATCGATGCCGGATGGTCCCCATCAGTGGACATCGGTGCCGGATGGTCCCCATCGATGGACATCGGTGCCGGATGGCTTGTCCGTCGATGGCATTGGTGCCGGATGGCCGTCCGTCGATGGCATTGGTGCCAGGTCCTTTTGCATCGATGAACACCGATGCCCAGGTGTTTCATCCATGGGCATCTATGTTAGAATGCATCCATCGAGGGCAGTCGATGCCAGGCTGCTCCCATCGGTGAAATTCGATGCCCAGGTGGGTCCCATCGGTGGGTATCCATGCCGGCTCGATTCCGTGGATGGGCGTTGATGGCAATGCCAGCCTTATGGCTGGCATCGATGCCCATGCCGATTCCAGGACTGGCGTTGATGCCGGGATGGAATTCATCGACTGGGAGATCCATGCCATCGATTCCATACGTGTCCATATCGATGCCACCGACACACGTGTCTGGGGCACCGATGCCATGTACACTTGGAAATCTGAGTCTGTCCAAATCGATACCGTCAACGTCTGTGGCCCTATAGTTGATGCCCGTGGCCATGCCACAAACGGCATAAATGCCCGCCTCCATGCATCGATGCCCTCGACACCTCCGTTTTCCTTCGGTGTCCTTGACGCCCTATTGATTCAACTTCGACTCAGTCGATGCCGGTATCTTTTTCAATAACGGCAATGTTTTTCGATTATTCGATTCCACATCGTTTCAAAGATACCTATGCCACTGCTGTCAGTGCCCGTCACTGTCATCATTCTCCTGGCCAGTCATCGACGATTTTTCATACCCATTTTGATGATATCCTCGAAGCCCCTTAGGTTGCCTTCAATATCGTCAATACCGACATAGCACCGCCACATAATACCCTCGCCTCCTCACATTGCTCCACGCTTTGGGTTCTTTTTTAAGCCCCGTATTAGCTTAAGACACTCCATTGTGTCAGGAGCAGAGCAGGCGTGCTGACAGTTCGTCATCGATCGCCTTCCAGGACGACGAGGGCTTCCATCTCGGCGCTGGGGAAAGACCGGGCCGAGCACCGTGGCACCCATCATCGCCGACATCGTGATCGTCCGCCGCTGACGCCATCCAGCACATCGGTGCCATCCTTCTCCAGGCTGGACAACGCTCGGGCAGAGCGACATCACCACTGCCATCAGCACTGTTCCTACAGTTTTGGCAGTCCTTGGTGATCCAGAACTTCCGGATCCAGGTCCGACAGCTTCTGCATTGGCGTCACGACACATCGAGCCGCTGGGACGAGGGAAGGGAACATGAGTTCCGTTAGGGCTCCTCTGTTCCTGGCGTGCCCCACCGTCAAGTGGTGTGGGACTATGGCCATCTGTTACACTTAGCAGTCTAAACGCCACTCACGCCTGGCCTGTCTCCTCTGTACCTGTGCCACCATACCGGGTTTCAGAGCGAGATGGACATTTACGTCCCCGGCCTTACCCTCGAGGACTCCGGAGACCGTCGGAGTCAACAATCTTCACCGGCTCGTCTTGCGGCGATCCACGTCGGATGGTAAGTACCCGCTTCGGCGGCATTCCCATAGAGTTGTGTTCTCCCATTCGGACCGTGGTTCGAAAAGTTCTGGGTCATGTGCATTTTAGAACTGTATTAGTGTCACATATCGCTATGTTAGCTATGTTAGCCACAATATCAGGAGAACCCCTCTATCTTCTTGGGATTGCAGCAGGGCTTCTTCTCTTGTCAGTAACAAGTCCCTGTGCCGACCAATGCTCTGACTCTTGGTTCCCTCCCAACCAGGGTCCAGCTGCATTGGCTGATCTGCTAAACATGAGATTCAGCAACCATTGCCCCATGTACAAGTCCACCTTGAGGCCTGGCCACAGGTCTCAGTGTCTCCTTGTACAGCATACAGAAATGCGGGTACCACTTACCGCTCACACACCTGCAGGAGCCTACATGATATCCTCCATTGGGACACCTCTTGGTCTCCCATCTGGTCAGATATCAGAGCGGCCACCCCACCTTGTACCAAAGTCCCGGTACACTCCCCCAGGCGCTACGAAGTGCAGAGGGGAGAAGGGAGGGGGGTTGGGGAGTTTTAATTGCACTATTCTTTCTTTTAACAGAAAATAGTTACTCTCCGCACATCCTGGACCTAAGAAAATCCAACTTTCTTTAGACGTCACAGGTACAATGGTATCTTTGGTTACCATCACTCCATACTGCAGTAAGTACATTATTTTAATGTTTCTATGTGCTTTATGGTGAGTCAACATTACAACCCCAAGCTCTGCCGCTGGCACCAGCTTCGGTAAGTGAACTGTCTCTTGCATCACTGTTGGTGAATGCTGTTTTCTCTGCGGAGTGTAACATCATTCACTTTCCTTGCATAGACTACTGCTAACCACTTTCAGTACATGCAAGGAGCTCTCACTTTTTTCAGGACTCACTATACATTTACTAACTGGGATTACTGTCACTGCCATAAATCCCTTCTGTAACACTTCTGGACACCACAGTCTTAAGACCCTCTTGTCCAGCATGCGCACAGACATTCTGATACATTGTTATATGTCCCTGCGCATATTTTCCATAACCTCAGCCTTTCAACTTTTCATGGTTGGGCTATGGGGTTTCTTCCCACTATGCATTTTTCTCATAATTCAAAACTGCTATGGGTTATATTCAGTGACATTCTATACTCAATGGACCTAAGTGGTTTCATTGCTTTCGTCCCTGATTCTTATCCCAGTTCGAACTAGGACCTAGTCTCCTTCGACTCATGCTCGCAATTCCTTAGGGTTATAAAGTTTCTCCTGAAAGCTGTCAACCCATTATGCATCTATTGCACTCCAGCATAGTTTCTCATAAACTTCTTGGACGTTGCACCCATGAGTTATGCCCTTATGCCTTCCAATACTGCTTTTGCAACAATTCTTTGTGCATACAGACAGACAGCATAGGGACAATGTGCTTTCCAACTCATAAGCACGCATTACCTCTTAGCTGCTCTGCTAGACAGCTGCGCAGCTCTACCCTTGGCCCTTGTTCACTTCATGCGTCCTTGGGCCACATATCTAAGAGATTTAATGAATGCTCTATCAGACCTTCTCCACGTAGGTTCTATCCTCTCGAATGGTCTCAATTACATGTGTACAGGGCAAATCTTTTAACGCTGAGTTTAACTAAACTTTCCTCGGCGTCTGCATCATTCCATACGATGCACAGGTTCTGCTCCCTGCACATGTTTCCTATGCGTTCCCTTAGATGCCTTTTCTTCCATCAAAGGCCTCTTCAATATATCTCTTCTGCTGCCTCTCGTAGCCAGCATTCTTCTAATGTTGAACTGGGATGGGGTTCAGTATTTTTTTCCCCACTCCCTGACTGAGATCAGTATGCTTTCCCATACTTCTCAATCCATCATATCAGTAACCTTTTATTCTCTCACCAGTCAGTCCCAAATCATAGACTTACTGATGTTCTTAGGTTCTGGTAGCGTCACAAAACCTTCTAAACATAAATCTTGCCGTTTAATATGGCAGGCTTTACCTCCTGACGCTAAAAAAAAAAAAAAAAAAAAAAAAAAAAAGAGGTATTACCCCTTTTACTTTTCCACCATTTTTTCTTACTCCCTCGGATTCTGTTCTCCAGACATCCTCCACATAGATACACCTTTCTCTTAGGAGGTGTATCGTTTTGGGAGTTGGGTTCCCGTTTTCGGTAATCCTCTCTGAGTCGGCTTACCATGGATTATCCACTGATCAAGCCGCCTCTATTTCTCTAATCACGGAATGAACATATATATTCTCCTTATAAGTCTCATACATTCTACGTTTGAGCCTTTCCATTCCTCTCTTCCACAGTTTGGCAAGGGAACTTCTTTCCCTCTTAATGTCATTCCTGCCAGCAGGGTCCGTGAGTTATGCACTCTTTCCATACTCACCTGACTCCGTTCCTCTGCCACTGAGTAGTTCTACGCATTCAACTTTCTATCCTTTTCAGGTAGATGTTGTATCTCCTTTCCTCAGGAAATACTCTATTAATTTTTCCTAACCTCTCTCTCTCGCCCTAGGGAGAGAGTGGGTTTTCCACATTCCTGGACAGTAATACTGCGCTTACATTCTATCTACATTGCACTGCATTCCATGTGAATTCCACTTGACTCTTTCCTTCATGCAAGGGTCAAGCTGCTACTTCCAGTGGCCACACAGACCTAATCCTTCTGATTAAGTGGTCTATATTTCCTTTCCTACCAACAAGCAGACATTTCACTACAACACTGTGGGTATCCACATACTGTTGTGTCCGTCTTAGCCTTAACAGCTTCCCTTTGGTTACTGCTGCTTGTACTTTTTTATCAGGTTGCAGCCTGGAGTCCTCTCCATACCTTCGCAGCCTATTATTGCTTACATTTGACTAGCCGGCATGCTCCATGTTTGGCCAGTCCGCCTACTCTTACTTTTTTCAATTCACTACCCAACATCCTTCCACGAACCCATTATGGTGTTGCGGATGCCCTCCGTTCCCATTTCCACCTCAGTCGTTACGCCTTTGCGCATCTGCGGTGTATCTGGTGCATTCCCGGGCATCCTCAGCTCGGTACTCACCCATTTGTGAGGACTACCATCCTGCTTGTCCTGTGAGAAAGCAAATGTTGCTTACCTGATGTAACAGGTGTTCTCACAGGACAGCAGGATGTTAGTCCTCACGAAACCCGCCCGCCACCCCGCGGAGTTGGGTCTGTATACTTTTATTTTAGTTTTGCTTGCGCTTTTTAGCTATAAGACGAGACTGAGGGAGGACACCTGTGGCTCACAGGGATAATTGCAGGCTGGGCATGCTCAGTGCACCCAGTGTGCCAGTGTCAGTCAAAGCTTGTTGAAACTTTGACAGAAAAGTTTTCCGTACAGGGCTCCATCCTCGATGTCACCCATTTGTGAGGACTAACATCCTGCTGTCCTGTGAGAACACCTGTTACATCAGGTAAGCAACATTTGCTATCCTTAATGATCAAATCTTCTGAAAGGAACTGCCAATTCTGCAAAATTCCTGAACCACATCAATGGCCAAATATCTGGAAATCCTTGGTCCACTGCATATCTTCTCATGATCCAAAAAAGAATATTAAATAGGATAGGGAAATATTTGGCTCTGCCCTACAGAAATATATTACTGTGTCAATGCTTTGAACATTTCTGAATTTTGCAAAATCAAGGCCTGCAGAAATATATAGATATACATACAGTTCATATTGCATTTCATACAATAATTTCATAGAAAAAAATGAGGTACAAGATACCCAGCAAATGGATGGATTTTGGTTTTAGCCATATTGGGGGACCTCCTGGGGAAATACAACCTGTTCCAGTTTGATGAATTTCATCTGAATATGACAGAAGGTCCATATAATAGGTAATGGACAATAGGGATGTGAATCGTTTTCTGACGATTTAAAATATCGTCCGATATATTTTAAATCGTCAAAAATCGTTAGGGCCACGATAAAATACCAATTCCCCCGATTTATCGTCAAAAAATCGTTAATCGGGGGAAGGGGGAGGGCAGGAAAACCGGCACACTAAAACCCCCTAAAACCCACCCCCGACCCTTTACATTAAATCCCCCACCCTCCCGAACCCCCCCCCCAAATGCCTTAAATTACCTGGGGGTCCAGCGGCGGTCCGGAACGGCAGCGGTCCGGAACGGCCTCCTGTAATTGAATCGTGTTGTCTTCAGCCGGCGCCATTTTTCAAAATGGCGGCGCAAAATGGCGGCAGCCATAGACCAACACGATTCGACTGCAGGAGGTCGTTCCGGACCTCCGCTGGACTTTTGGCAAGTCTTGTGGGGGTCAGGAGGCCCCCCCAAGCTGGCCAAAAGTCCCTGGGGGTCCAGCGGGGGTCCGGAAAACGATCTCCTGCCGCGAATCGTTTTCCGTACGGAAAATGGCGCCGGCAGGAGATCGACTGCAGGAGGTCGTTCAGGACACAGGAGAAAAATCAGTGGAAAAATCATTTTTTGCATGAATTGTTTTGTTTTAATATTGAAACTCCCAGGCAAAATTAAAAACAAAAACAAAACATTGAAAATGAAGGTCCCTACCTATCTTCAAAGGAAATGTGTATAGCACATTGGACTAATGTGTGATTGGAAAGGCAGAAAGCTGTCCATGGTACTGAAGTAGAGCAGGCCATGCCTTCCTATCTCATTCGCCCACATTCTGTGCACGAATCTCATGGCCAGGCAGGGAACCAAGTCTTGTCAGCATGCAGTAACTGTACAAGATTGTTCTATTTCTTTCTGATGATTATTTTCACCATATGGAAATTGCTCCAAACAGTTACCTTCAGTTTATATTTAAACTTGTTTATTAATAATTCAAAACAATACAACATAAAGCAAAGCACATTTAATGTCTGAAATGCAATTCACAAAGAAACAAGTTATTAGACATACACCCCCCTCTCCCCCTATAATTTTCCTTTCCCATTCAAGGCTACTTTGTGTATATCTGATTTTGGAATTTATGAGCTTTTGCACAGTAAAAAATTGTACAAGCAAAAGCTTGTCCAGAAAGCACCATCATGATTTGTACAATCCTTAAACTCATCCCTTTTCAGGTGAAAGTTCTATAGTACATTTTGCACAACCCTTTGCTGTATGATTTTTTTTTTTTTTTTTGCTGGTCAATTACATGCTGCGTAGAAAAAGTTAGTTCCTAAATTATACATGTGTACATTAATAAAATAGAATCTAAAAGTAGAGACAAACTATATATGAAAAATTAAACTTACCTAATAATTTTCTTTCCTTTATTTCTGCTAGCCCAGTTCAAAACAATTGGGTTTGTCCCTCTCCCAGCTGGTGGCGGCAGAGCGCTAACTTTTTTTTTTATGGTATCACTGCTACTATTTATCTTATGTGTGGACCCAGTTAAGCCACTATTCCTCTGTCAAAGCTTGGATTCATTGCCAGTAAGAACCTAGTAATTCTTTGAGCTAGGACAGGGAAGGTAGCAGTGGAGAACAGGTGAGGCACCATTCTGTACAGCCCCTCTCTTTCAGCATGCTGGAATGGCCATCCCCTTGTGTTATAAAAGCAGCTCTCTCCCTGAGAGACTGAAGTAGTGCAGCTTGAGGTTGGAGTTAGTAGGAGTGAGGAGTTTTTTGCCTCAGTTGATTTTTGGGCCTGTTCTGGGACTCAGACACCCTGCCTGTAGTTCCTGCAGATAAGGTTGGGAAGCTGACTTTGTAGTCCACTCCTTGGTTGATTGGGTTTGCCTTCTGGGTTGTTTTTTGTTTGTTTTTTTGTATTTTTCCAGTTTTATTGGTAGGAAACCTTGTAAGACCCCTGTTTTTTGGCCTAGAGAAAGATTATGGGGAAGTCTCTCCCTGGGGCGGGGGGGGAGGGGGGGTGACAGGATAGAGAAGACCTGCCCCTCTTCACCCTCCTTGAGGACAGAGTTTGGTGATGACCCACTGCAAGTGGATTCTGGTGTTTGAATTCAGTTTTTGGGGAAAGATACTTTTGTGTTAGAAGAACTGTGAGGAAGATTTTAATGCCCCCTCCTACCCTGAAAGAGGAACATAGAGAAAGCTGTGTGTTTCTGGTTGGTTCCTTGTTCCAGCGTGGGGTCCAGAGAGGATTTTGTACTCTGTGCAAACTTGGGAGCCTTACTTATCCAAGCCCTGGAGAGCAAGTGTTTCTCTTGCCCTAATAGAGAGAGAGAGAGAGAGAGACTCTTGCACAGATAAGAGAACAGATTGTTAACTATGAATGTCATCTGCTGAGTCTATAACAGATGTGAACTGTGTCATTTCCTCATCCAAGAACACTTTCAGTAAAGATTTAATTTGGACACTTACCCAGACTCTTCTATGTAATTATTGGCATTCACATCCTCAGAGGAGAAAGAGAACATATACCTCTCCCAGGGAGAAAGAGAAAGAAACAATTTCATCCCTGCTACCCAGGGCTTTGGAGGAGAATACACCCCCCCCCCCCCCCCACCACCACCAGTAAAAGAATCCAGCCCTGGGGTCAAAGAGACTGTGTGTGAGAGATTGGCATTTGTGTATTGACCCTAAGAACCCTGTGTGCCCCTGTACCTATGTAATCTGCAAGCAGGGGTTACGCTTTTATTAAAACTTTTGTGTAGGCCACAAACTTTAAAACTTAAAAATAAATTGATAAAGAAGAAGCTTTCTCTTGAATTTGCCTATGAACAAATTCTCTCAATTTTTCTTTTTTCATGCATTTTATTATTGGGAGGGTTTCTAGACTGGTGCAGCAGAAATAAAGGAAAGAAAATTATCAGGTAAGTTTAATTTTTTTCTTTACCTTTATTTAAAATTTATGTATCGCCAACACCTATACTCTAGGCCAGCGGTTCTCAACCAGTGTGTCGCCAAGAACACGCAGGTGTGTCGCCACACTTCCCGGTCCTCCGCTGACCCAGCTGCCCCCCCTACCCAAGCAAAATAGGACCTCCGTCCGGGCTTAAAATGCTGATAGGCCGGGCGGAACGTGGCAGGGCAGCTGGAGTCAGCATCACTGGCATTCTCTCTTCTTCCCACCCTCCGCAGCCCGGAAGCGGAAGTGGTGAGCAGCAGGTGTATGCGCGGGAAGAAGAGACCTTGCTAGTGTGCTTGGCATTGGCCCGAAGGAAAGAAGAGAGGCGCGGCCTGAAGAATGTGCAGCGCGGCTCGGAGTAAAATGAGGAAGAACATCAACCCCTGCGGCCGATGGGACTCCTTTCTCCATAAGAGCTGAAAATGAAGGAGGTTGCTGCTGCCTTTAGGTTGGGAGGAGGCTGCTGCTGCTGCCGCTAGTTCGGGGGGGGGGGGAGTGAGTGAATGAGCAAGCATGTGTGTTTGAGAACCTGTGTGTGTGTGTGTGTGTGTGTGTGTGTGTGTGTGAGATAGCATGTATGTGAATGATTGAGGCCTGTATATGTGAAAGAGAGTATGTGTGTGTTTGAGAGCCTGCGTGTGAGAGCATGAATGTAAGTTTGTGATTAAAAACCTGTTTGGGTGAAAAGGTATATGTGTGTGATTGAGCTCCTTTGTGTGTGAGAGAGATCATGTGTATGTAAGATTAAGAGCCTGTGTGTATAAATACGAGAGAGAGAGCATGTGTGTCTGTGTGGGATTGAGAGCTGGTTTAGGTGAGGGAACATGTGAGTATGTGATTGAGAGCATCTGTGAAAGTGAGAGAAAGAGACAGCATGTGTGTCTGTTTGTGATTGAGAGCTGGTTTAGGTGAGGGAACATGTGAGTATGTGATTGAGAGCATCTGTGAAAGTGAGAGAAAGAGACAGCATGTGTGTCTGTTTGTGATTGATAGCTGGTTTAGGTGAGAGAGCATGTGAGTATGTGATTGAGAGCCTGTGTGTAAATGAGAGAAAGAGAGAGCATGTGTGTCTGTGTGTGATTGAGAGCTGGTTTAAGTGAGGGAGCATGTATGTGATTGAGAGCCTGTGTGTATATGAGAGAAAGAGAGAGAACATGTTTGTAAGCATGTGAATGAGAGTCTGTGTGAGAGAGAAAAAGACAGCATGTATGTGTGTGATTGAAAGCCTGTGTGTGTAAGCATGAAAAGATAGACAGCATGTGTGTAAATGTGTAATTAAGAGCCTATATAAGAGAGAGAAAAAAGGCATGTGTATATGTGAGCGATTGAGAGCCAGTGTGAGAGAGAGAGAGAGAGAGAGAGAGGAGAAAGTTGCAAGCAAATCATCCCTCCTCCTGCTAATTCAAAACAGTCTCAGGGCACCTGGATATCAAACGTTCCCAGGTATGCAGAGCAAAAATTTTTTTGTATCCTTATTATTTTTCATTACTGGGTCTTTGTGTCTGCTATTTTGAAATATTTTATTGGTATCTAGAAATTTTTGATGAGTTTTTAATTATTGGATATTCCATTCATCAGCTATTTTAAAATAATCTTTTCTTTTTGTTAGTATGGATTTTACTGCTATTGCTTTTATATTTCTTGATTTGTTTTATAGGGACTGGTGATGTTTCTTTTCTTCCTTTATTACACTGCATACAGATACTCTGGCTTGTTGCGGTTTCCAATTCAGTTTTTGTCTGCATGCTTCTAGT
Organism: Rhinatrema bivittatum; assembly: GCF_901001135.1. Taxonomy (NCBI): domain Eukaryota; kingdom Metazoa; phylum Chordata; class Amphibia; order Gymnophiona; family Rhinatrematidae; genus Rhinatrema; species Rhinatrema bivittatum. The sequence goes on from NC_042619.1 coordinate 90,344,756, forward strand.
TATGCGTTTTGGTCTCTTTATTCTTTGTTAGGTGAGGGTCAGGCACATGTGATTCAGGTGAGGTTTTCTGCTGGCGTGTAGTTTCTGTGTAGGGCTCTACAGCAGCCTTACTTGGTCCATTTTCCTAATAGGAGATGTATTGGTGTCTTAAGGCCTGGTGTAATATTTTCAGTGTTGCCTTTTCTTAGGTAAGGTGGTTACTGTTTAATTGCTGAAAATTGGTGCTGTTTTGGTGTGGGCTGTTTACTATTTATGCAATTTCTGTTCAGACAGAACACGTATCTTTCCCTCGTGTCATTCTTAACAATAAAAATAATACTGGGCCTTTATTTTTTATTTCCGCAGTGAATTGTAATGAGCAGTGTGCCACACATGTGAGTGTGGTCTGTCAGGTGTGTCACGATGGGAAAAAGGTTGAGAACCATTGCCCTAGGCGATGTACAAAAGGATCCATAAGGAAACTAGGGGTGTGCATTTGTTTTCGACGTATTGTGAATCCGCAGTGTATATGCCATATTCGTTGTATTCACGGGGGTTCTGAAACATATGGCGAACCCCCACGAATACAACGGATCACCAACGAATAGGCCCCCCACCCTCCTGACCCCCCCAAGACTTGCCAAAAGTGCCTGGTGGTCCAGCGGGGTTCCTGGAGCGATCTCCTGCACTCGGGCTGTCGGTTGCCGGTATTCAAAATGGCGCCGATAGCCCCTGTGAAATAGAAATGGCAAAGGCTATCGGCGCCATTTTGAATATCGGCAGCCGACGACCCGCGTGCAGGAGATCGTTCCAGGACCCCCGCTGGACCACCAGGTACTTTTGGCAAGTCTTGGGGGGGGGGGGTCAGGAGGGTGGGGAACGAATGTATTTTTGACATATCAATGGATTGAGGGCCCCCGAGAATGGATGCAATGGATTTGGGGCCCTATGAATCCGAATCCTGAATGGGATGAATCCATCCCTGCTGCACATCCCTAAAGGAAACATACAAAAAAGCATATACATAAAATCAAATACACAATGTAAATATAGCTTAAAAACATTAAAACATCTATAAAACACAGCTTGAAAACATTCATAAAACTGAATTCACATGTAAACATGACTTAAAACAAAAAAAAATTTGATAAAACTGCATACACATGCAAAGACATATAAGGAGACAGAGTCCATTAACTCAGGAGGACTAGTAAAATGCCTGCCTGAACAGCCATGTTTTTAAAAGGCTCTTAAACGGCTTCATGCCATCAGCCTGCCTCAATTCAAAAGGAAAAGAATTCCAGAGAAAGGGGTAACTGAGAAGGCCCAGTCTCTGGTGGTATATAGTCTGGCTTGCAGAGACGATGGAATATCTAATAAGCCTCATTGAGAAGAACGTAACTGTCGAGGAGGACAGTAGAGATGTAGAAGTTCATTACCCCAAGGAGAAGTAGCTGATGTAATCAGTTTGAAGGTGATCAAAGCAGGGATCTGTATTGGGACCCTTACTTTTCAATATATTTATAAATGATCTGGAAAGAAATACGACAAGTGAGGTAATCAAATTTGCAGATGACACAAAATTGTTCAAAGTAGTTAAATCACAAGCAGATTGTGATAAATTGCAGGAAGACCTTGTGAGGCTGGAAAATTGGGCATCAAAATGGCAGATGAAATTTAATGTGGACAAGTGCAAGGTGATGCATATAGGGAAAACTAACCCATGCTATAATTACAGAATGTTGGGTTCCATATTAGGTGCTACAACCCAAGAAAGAGATCTAGGCGTCATAGTGGATAACACATTGAAATCGTCAGTTCAGTGTGCTGCGGCAGTCAAAAAAGCAAACAGAATGTTGGGAATTATTAGAAAGGGAATGGTGAATAAAACGGAAAATGTCATAATGCCTCTGTATCGCTCCATGGTGAGAACGCACCTTGAATACTGTGTACAGTTCTGGTCGCCGCATCTCAAAAAAGATATAATTGCGATGGAGAAGGTACAGAGAAGGGCGACCAAAATGATAAAGGGAATGGAACAGCTCCCCTATGAGTAAAGACTAAAGAGGTTAGAACTTTTCAGCTTGGAGAAGAGGCGGCTGAGGGGGGATATGATAGAGGTATTTAAAATCATGAGAGGTCTAGAACGGGAAGATGTGAATTGGTTATTTACTCTTTCGGATAATAGAAACACTAGGGGGCACTCCATGAAGTTAGCATGGGGCACATTTAAAACTAATCGGAGAAAGTTCTTTTTCACTCAACACACAATTAAACTCTGGAATTTGTTGCCAGAAGATGTGTTAAGTGCAGTTAGTATAGCTGTGTTTAAAAAAGGATTGGATAAGTTCTTGGAGGAGAAGTCCATTACCTGCTATTAATTAAGTAGACTTAGATAATAACCACCGCTATTACTAGCAACGGTAACATGGAATAGACTTAGTTTTGGGGTACTTACCAGGTTCTTATGGCCTGGATTGGCCACTGTTGGAAACAGGATGCTGGGCTTGATGAACCCTTGGTCTGACCCAGTATGGCATGTTCTTATGTTCTTAAAGCAATCTTATATTTAATGCGTTCAGCAATAGGTAGACAATGTAACTCAATAAGAATGGGGGGTAATGTGGACTCATTTCTTTGTGCCAGCAATGAGACGAAAGCAGCATTAATCAATAACTGTAAGGGTTTTAAGATGACTGTAGGTAAACCCAAGAGAACAGAATTGCAGTTATCCACCACGGGAAGAATCAAAGCCTGTACAACTGTCCTAAAGTCATAGGGATCTAGCAGATGTTTGAGGCTGCAAAGTACATGTAATTTTAAAAAACCTGATTTTATTCTGCTTTTAACATGCAGTCGAAAGGAAAGTGTGGGGTCAAAAGCAACACCTAAGTTACGGATACACGAGTCGAGTGGAAAAGAGATGTTTTCAATCAAAACTGAAGTGTGCATGATCTTAGAAATGGAACACTGAATTAAAAACATTGGGGTAGATTTTTAAAGTTACGCGTGGGCATAGATTTGTTCGCACAACCCGGCACAAACAAATCTACGCCCGATTTTATAACATGCGTGCGCTGCTGCGCACATGTTATAAAATCCAGGGTTGGCGCGAGCAGGGGGTGCACAATTGTGCAACCTGCGCGCGCCAAGCTGCCTGCCTCCATTCCCTCTGAGGCCGCTCTGAAATCGGAGTGGCCTCCGAGTTAACTTTTTTTCTTCCCTCCTTCTTCCCCTCCCTTCCCCTACCTAACCCACCCCCCAGCCCTAACTAAATTCCCCCTCCTACCTTTGTTAAGAAAGTTACGCCTGCCCGAGGCAGGAGTAACTTGCGCGCACCGGCGGGCTGCCAGCACGCCATTCCCCGGCCCGGGGACTGCTTCGGAGGCCTTGGCCACACCCCCGGAACGCCCCCGGGCCGGCACCATGCCCACGGCCCCGCCCCCAGAATTCCCCCGAATGCCACACCACCCCTGGCACGCCCCTGACACGCCCCCCAAGCAAAGCCCCGGGACTTACGCGCGTCCCGGGGCTTTGCGTGCGCCGGCGCGCAGGACTTTTAATATCTGCCCCATTGTGTTTTGTATACATTAAGGGACAGTTTATTGACCATGCACAAATTGACCAAGTCCAGTCTTTCAGACCCAGACAAAAAATTGTATGTCATCAGCATATATTTTGTAGCCCTCACATAATTCTGCTGGTACCTTATTCAAAGAGGCAAGGTATACATTAAACAGCATGGCTGAAAGAGCCGAACCTTGTGGTAGACCGGTGTTCATATTAGCCCAGTGAGAAAAACTGTTTATCAAACTCAATTCGTTGATGGCACTCTGAAAGGAAGGATGAAAACCATTGCAATGCTGTCCTGGAGATGCCTCATTCATGTAAATGGTGGATTAGGATACCATGATCAACTGTATCAAATGCTGCTATGATGTCTAGTGAGACAAGAATATAACTGTTCCCAGAGTCCAACCCTCTTCTGAAAAAATATAAAAGGAACAAAATTAATAATTCAGCGCTCATAGATTTTCTGAAACCATATTGATGGGGATCCAAAATCTGTATATTCTCAATATACTCTTACTTGTCTTTCTGCTAAACCAGTCTAAAATGATTGGGCAGTACCAAAGCCCAACTACACTGGGTGGAAGGATGTTGAACCCTCTTTCACCACAATTGCTCTATACGCAGCATCTACTTTTGCGAAAACATCCAACCTATAAAGGTGAATTTTAAAAGAGATGCACGTGCACAAATTAGCAGATGCATGCACTGGAACTGTAACTTTAAAATGAACACACACACCCATATCCGCTCATATGTGGGCATAGGCTCACAAGTGCTAGAATTTTATATTGCTCGCACAAGTACATGCACATTACATAAAATATGCCTAGTGCGCCCATGTGTGCTCCTAGTTTTAAGCAGTTACACGAAGAAATGTTATTCACATATTTTCCTTAAGGACTTGTCGGCTTTTACATGCGCAAGTGAGGACATTTTATAAAATGCACGCATAAAGGAACATCCCAGTTTTACCAATTAGTCTATCAGTTTGCCAGGTCTGTCTCTAGGTCATCCAGACCCCTTCGGTTCTTCAACCTGCATTCCCCCAAGTTTACCCAGACCCCTCAGTTTTTAGGTTATAAAGAGTTTTATTCTGATTATACCTTAAAAAGAGCAGAAGTAAACATGCGCAGGTAACAGCCCTATGCACGCTGTGTTTGCAGACAATAAAATTGGGATTTATGCACAGAAATATTGGCCCTGCCCCAGAACACCCATGACCCACCCCAAATCCACCCCTATTTTACACAAGCAAAGTTATTCGCGCACCAATACTTACCTGCATATGTGCAAGGTTTATAAAATAGCAATAGCACAAATAAGCGCTACTTGTGCACGCATCTCTTTTAAAATTTGCCTTAAACAGCACTTGTTCACGCTAGTGCTATTTTGTAAAGCTTGCACATATGTGTGCAAGTACTGGTGCACAAATAACTTTGCTCGTGTAAAAAGGGGCTTGCTTGGGAAGAACCAATATTTACACACATAAATTATGATTTTATAACCTGTGAATTCAGCGCACATGCGGCTGTTGCCTCTGCATATTTACTTCTGCTAATTATCAGGTGAAAGTCAGACTTGAACTCTTTATAGCCAAAAACTGACTGCATGAGGGTTCTGGGTAACTTGGGGGGTGTGTAGGCTGAAGAACCAAAGGGATCTTGATGTTAAGGGCCTTATTTTCTAAGGCTATCGCACGCTTGCGCTACCAGCACAAGAGTGCGATAGCTGGAAAGCTTAGCGCAGGCCTGCGCTAGCTACATCGGGGCGGAGTCGGCCCCCGGAAGAGGAGGAGTCGGGGCATCTCCGGGGCCGACTCCGTAAAGGCCGCGCTGACAGCGAAAAGGTAAGGAGCCTTTTCGCTGTCGGCAGTGCGATTGCTGCCAGCTAGCGCAGGAACGCCCCCCCACTTCGCCCCCCCTGCCCCCTGTTAGCGCCGGTATTCACTAAGCCTTGCGGCATTAGTGAATCCAGGCCTAAGAGAGAGTCTATTACAAGTCAACCAGCTTTTTAGCGAGCTCAAGTAAATGGAAAGTAAACCTAAAGTTGTATTAATATCCGTAGTGATGGGAAAGAAAAACTGGATATCATCCACATAAGTACAATAATGTAAACCTAAACCCAAGAGAAGCTTACACAAAGGGCGAAGGTATATGCTTAATAACATAGTTGAGAGGGAAGACCTCTGACGGACCCAAGTATTCAGAGGCTACCACGATAAGAGCTGCGAGCTGTATCTAACACGCTGGGTTCTGTTTGAGAGATATGAGCAGAACCACTTCAAAACAGTGCCATCAATACAACTGAGTCAAACATGTGCAGAGTATGTCATGGTCGAGGGTAACAAGGGAGGCAGTTAAATATAAAGGCACTAAGATTTTTATTTATTTTTATTTATTATTTTTTTTATATACCGACATTCAGTCTGAGATATCACTTCGGTTTACATTCAGGTACTGTAGGTATTTCCCTATCCCCAGAGGGTTTACAATCTAAGTTTTGTACGATGAAATTTTTGCTGCTATCAAAACCATGATAAATGACATCAAGACTGGATTTCATTTAAAAATTCAGTACTTTTAATGAGGGTATAATTAACAGAGGTATGGAAAGGCAGAGGGGAGAGGGACAGATAGAGAGAGAATCCTGAAACTTCAGCTGCACTCCTAATAATTGTAAGAAAAGTATTTGTACTATTGTCTTTGCTAATCTGTACATTTCCTTTGCTGCAGTGCTTTCTGTAGGGTAACATAGCATTAGTAATAAAACACTGCTTATCTTAACATCTACAGTTGTGCTGACTCAGAGTGTGAGTGTGGTGTGAAGTGCATTGTGTAGCAGATCCTTTCAGGAAGGGAGTCTGCAGGATACTGGCTTCATTTGTGTTTCAGAGCAGTGGAGGCAGAGAGTGATAGACAATAAGAAAGACAGACAGTGAGAAATAATTCAAAAATGAAATATCAGACTTATTACAAGTAAATTGTAATCTATTATTATAATCATCCATTGTACCTGAAGACTGGAAGGTGGCCAATTTAACCTCAATATATATATAAAGGGCTCTTAAGGTGATCCAGGAAACTATAGACCAGTGAGCCTGACTTCAAAGCCGGGAAACATTGTGGAAACTATTATAAAGTATAAAATCACAGAAAATATAGATAGAAATGATTTAATGGGACACAGCCAGCATGGATTTACCCAAGGGAAGTCTTGCCTCACAAATCTGCTACATTTATTTGAAGGGGTGAATAAACATGTGGATAAAGGTGAATCAGTAGATGTGGAGTATTTGGATTTTCAGAAGATGTTTGATGAAGCCCCTCATGAGAGGCTTCTAAGGAAACTAAAAGGTCATGGGATAGGAGGAGATGTCCTTTTGTGGATTGCAAACTGTTTAAAAGACAGGAAATAGTAGGATTAAATGGTCTGTTTTCACAGTGGAAAAAGGTAAACAGTGGAATGCCACAGGGATCTGTACTTGAATCAGTGCTTTTTAATATATTTATAAATGATCTGGAAAGGGGTACAATGAGTGAATGTTACGATCCTGCCTGTGGACCCCATCCCATGGACAGGCCTCCACCTGCTGCCATTCCATTGCCAGAGGTCCTTGCCGGCCCGATGCTGCAGGATCCTTCTTTGCAGCCTAGGTCACCCCCAGACTGCTCTGCCGCCTCAGTTTGCCACTGCCGTGAATTCACTATCCTTCACCACTCTCGCAGCGGGAGGGGCCTCCACTCTTGGATCTTCGCAGCATAGTGCTGCTGCTGGAATGTCCTCTTCTGCGGCCTGGAGGCCACTGCTGATGCCGCTGCCCGCTTCTTCATCCTCGCGGCAGGGATGTCGCCGATGAAGCCTTCCCCTGGACTCTCCTTAGGCGCGGGTGCGCGCCTCTTCTTCAGATTTAAAGGGTCAGTGGCGGGAAAAGGCCCAGTGCCCCAACGGATGACATCATCAGTCTTCGCCTGGCTCAGCCCTATAAAAGGGCTCTGCTTCTTTCCCTCAGGGCCTTAGGATCTGGTCTGCACAGTGGTCTGTGGTCTTCATTCCGATCCAGGTCCTCTGTGCTCTTCCTGTGCCTTGATGGATCTTCGTTCCATGTTCTTCGTGTTCCTGAACTTTTTCACCTTGATGTTCCTGGTCTCGTCCCTCGTCGGAGCTCCTTCGTCGCTTGTTCCTGATGTTCCAGATGTCCTGCTGTCCAGTCGTCTTGATATTCCATGTCCTGATGTCCAGATGTCCTGATGTTTCTGATGTCCGATGTTCCAGTCCTGAATCAGTTTTCCTTGTCTTCTTCCAGTTCCCAGATCCCTCGTCTAGCCACCTTTCCTGGCGTGCCACCATCGTGGTCCGTGACCAGCCCATGGGGGGCTGTGTAAGGCACCTCGTGGAACAAGGCCTACCTTCTCGTCTGCAGCACAAGCCTCCGGAAGATTCCTGTTTTTAATGCCTAGCTTCTGAATCCTGAGTCTTGAATCCTGTCCTGGTCATCGGAGTTCCTTGTGCCTGCTTTCGTCCATGCCTAAGACTCTGTCAGAACCTGCTCCGCTTCAGCGTGGTCCGCAACCAGCCTCCGATGGCTGTGTAGGGCGTGCCTCAGTGCAGGCCTCTCTTGAATCTTCATCATGTCCTGGTTTCAAGTTCCACTGTCTCGTCTGGAGTCTGCTTCACCTTCGGCGTGGTCTGCGACCAGCCATAGACGGCTGTGTAGGGCACACCACGATGCAGCACTCACCCAGTACTTTCTCCTGAATCCTGAACCCTTGCCTGAAACCTCTAAGCAACCTGAATCCTTGTTTGAGTCTTCTGAGCAACCTGAATCCTTGTCTGCGTCTTCTGAGTAACCTGAATCCTTGTCTGAGTCCTCCGAGCATCCTGAGTCTTGTCTGAGTCCTTTGAGTAACCTGAGTCTATGTCCAAGTCTTCTGAATATCCTGAGTCTTCGTCTGAGCCTGCCTTGCGCCTGTTCCAGTTGTTCCTTGCCTTGTCTTCAGTCCAGCCTTGTTCCTGCTCTGCCCGTGCTGGTAGTCTCTCACCTCCCATGGTGTATGTCTTGGTGCTCCTCCCTGAGCCGTCCAGTGGTCCAAGGGCTCACAATCCCCCTTGAGAAGCGACCGTGCCTCCGCGACTCTTAACAGTGAGATGATCAAATTTGCAGCTGACACAAAATTATTGAGAATAGTTGTCACAAGTGGATCGTGATAAATTGCAGGAGGACCTTGCGAGACTGGAAGATTGGGTGTCTATATGGCAGATGAAATTTAATGTGGACAAATGCAAGGTGATGCATATAGGGAAAAGTAACCCATGATGTAGTTACGCGATGTTAGGTTCCATATTAGGAGTTACCAACCAGGAAAAAGATTTGGGCATCATAGTTGATATTACATTGAAATCATCAGCTCAGTGTGCTGTGGTGGTCAAAAAAAGCAAACAGAATGTTAGGAATTATTAGGAAAGGAATGGCAAATAAAATGGAAGATGTCATAATGCCTCTGTATCGCTCCATATTTAGACCACACCTTGAATACTGTGTGCAATTCTGGTTGCCACATATCAAAAAAGGTATAATTGCACTGGAGGAAGTACAGAGAAAAGCGACCAAAATGATAAAGGGCATGGATCAGCTCTCCTGTGAGGAAAGGCTAAAGAGATTAGGGCTGTTCAGCTTGGAGAAGAGATGGATGAGGGGGGATATGACAGAGGTCTAAAAAATCATGAAAGGATTTGAATGGGTAAATGTGAAATGGTTATTTACTCTTTTAGATACTACAAGGACTAGGGGGCATTTCATGAAGCTAGCAAGTAACACATTTAAAAACAAATCAGAGAAAATTATTTTTCACTCACTGCACAATTAAGCTCTGAAATTTGTTGCCAGAGGATGTGGATAAAGCAGCTAGTGTAGCTGGGTTTAAAAAAGGTTTGGATAGATTCCTGGAGGAGAAGTTCATAAACTGCTATAAATCAACAGAGAATAACCTCTGCTTGTTGCCGGCATTAGTAGCATGGGATCTATTTAATGTTTGGGTACTTGCCAAGTACTTGTGACTTGGATTGGCTGCTGTTGGAGACAGGATACTGAGCTTGATGATCCCTTGGCCTGATCCAATATAGCATATCTTATGTTCTTATGAAAGAGAGTGTTTCAGGGGAAAGATACAGTGAATGAGTGAGAGACAGTGGGATACAGAGAGAGTGTTTCAGGGCAGTGAATATGAGTTAGTTGTAGCCAACTATCAGGAAAATCACATGGCTTATGATTTTTCAGGCAAGCCATGTTTTTTATTTCCATAAAACTGACTAGTAATGAGCTGCTTTGCATGCATTTGGCAAAGCAGTTTATTACAATTTTTGTGATAGTTGGTTAAAAAAAATGCATGGTATTATGCGTTATCATTACCATAAGGCTTTTACCATGCAGTAATCACTGACATGACTTAGTAAATATACCCCTTAGGGAGTTGGAGAGGATGAAGAATACAAACAAAATAAGAAATATGCATAGATTTTCTGAAAAAAGAAATCTTTGTGGGTAATTATGTTCCCAGATGGCAAGTAAGCATTTGCACTTCAGCTGATTTAAGAAAAGAAACCATGAAAAAATGTAGGTAGTACACCACTGCTTGTTCTATGAAGAACTGTCTTTAAGTTAGAAGTTTGTGAGCAAGTATTCAAATATTGACAAGTAAAATCTACCTCCTCATCATCTGTTATATTATTTAGTGATTCCTATGCATTTAGCACTAGTTGCAATTTTACATCTATCTGCAGTTCATTTTCATCTTGATTACCAAATAAAATAGGAATAAGACTTTCTAATAGTGACTTGTAAGAATTTAATAAATTTCCATTCTTAAGACAAGATACCATACATGTTCAATTATGTATCATTTTCTTTTTGTAAGTCTCCTCAGAAGTTCCTCTGAGAAATTTTAAGATGAATAAATTATACAGATACTGAAGCATCCATTACAGCCATTATGTAATGGCATATGAAGGTAGCCCTAGAGGACTCTGTACTATTTAAACCCAGTGTAACTGTGCTGTTTCTTCACTGACCTGATGAAAAGAGGATAAAAGTCACAAATGTATTGTTAGTCCAATTAAAAAGTATCAACTACAACTTATTTGTTGACCCTTAATTCTTCTACATATTAAAACTTTAAAGAACCCATGTGAGCTATCACTGCATTTGAACCTAAAGTATTATCAAGATTATTATTGTAACTATCTAGGGTTACTATGCCCAATAAAAAGTGATATCTTTCGATGACATGACCAAACTCTATCCAGCAACATATAGTCCAGGGAAAATGGATGACTAAATATTATAACACCTATATGCAAATGGTCAATCCAAAAGTATTCACAATAATTAGTCCAGCTTACTGTGTATGTAATTTAACTAGAGAAACCACATATCATTGTTTGATGAGCACTATTGTAACTGCAACCTTCATAACAGGAATGAAACTTTCCATTCAAAGGGTTAGTTCTTCTATTCATGTTATGAAGGTTCGCAGTTACAATAGTGTTCATCAAACAATGGTATCTGGTCTCTCTAGGTAAATTTACATACAAGTAAGGTGGACTAATTATTGTGAATACTTTTGGATTGACCGTTTGCATATAGAATTTATAGTCTATCCATATCATCCTCCTTGCGCATAGCAATCCTCTTGCTTTGAGTGTCCCTCTTATTCTCAGTGTATGTATTCAGTGCACTAACTATAAAATAGAGATATCTCATTTATTAACAACTATATACTACATATTAACATTTTTACATGGTCAGAATTTTCATCCGCTACCACACCTTGACATGCTCCCTCTCTTTTGCCTCACTTCATCACTGCATGACTAGCTCCTATCTTACACTACCTTCTGAAGGCTCCACAGAATCCCCATGCTTTCAAGGAACACTGTAGAGCCTTCAGATAAAACACCAGTATCTAGATTCCTGTCCCTCAGAGCTTAGACGTATCCCTGACAAGAACTTAAAGGCTTAGGAACTAGTAGGTCCTTCAGTTTTAAGGGATTCCCCTTACTCCCAACATCATAGCCAAGATTACTCACAATTCAAATTGATCCAAGAGGTTGCTCCTGAAAAAAGGAGAGAAGACTGCTGGGTTTTGCTGCATTCTCTCTCCTGAGGGCATGGCAAAGCCCAAGCCAGGAAATTGAAAAGACTCAATAAGCTACTATGATGGAAAAGAGGCCCTCTTGATAATTGAGGCTCTTTGGAAACACACAAGATCTAGTAGCTTTTGACTCACAGGATATGATGTTAAATCTATTGAGATTTCTCAGTCCAACACTAGAAGCATCCAACTCTACCAATAGGTTAAGCTTTAGAATAAACACACCCATGTGCAAATTTAGAATGCCGCTGAATAAACAAACCTTCTGGAGCAGCAGGTCACACAACAACCAATGCTACACTTACATTGACAATGCTATTTCTCACGTTAGACCCTTTGTGGGATCAGTGTCATGGCTGTCACATACCTGGAGCTGAGGCCCCATACTTTAGCAGGGGGTGACGGCATGTTCAGGCAGGTTGAGGTTGAGGCCCCATGGTCATGGGACCCTGTTTCAGCCAGAGTAGCTCTGAGGCTGAAGAAGATGCAGGCGGGCTTGTCAAAAACTCTCCTGAAATGGCTTTGAAACATCTGAAGATAGTAGAACATAGTCTTCTCTCTCCCATAAGGGGCATGCCCAGGCCAAGGCCTGACCGGAGAGTAACGATATCATGAAGGCCACTTCAGTTGATTCCAAGGTGTAAATGGTTGGCCGAAGGTCAAAATGAATTAAGCATTGGTTGATAAACCCCTTCAGGCCTTGGGGGTGGCCTTCATACCTGGGTGGAAGAGACATATGTAGTGATGATGCAGTTTGAGCTGAAGAGGGTTTTGCAGCCAGCTGTGGCAAGACTGATGGAGGTGATGCGAGGAGGACTGGAGCTTGTTTACCTGTAATGACAAGTTCTGTAGGACCGCCATGACATTAATTTGTTCAGTCTGGTGCTGCTGGACCTTTAAGGAGAAAATCCACAGGAACTCAGGTAGCAGGACATCCTGAGGATTCATGGCCTAAGTAAACTGTCACAGCCATCATATACTTGGAGCTGAGGCACATTGCTATAGCAGGTGGCAGAGGCATGGTCAGGCAGACTGAGGTCAGGGCAGGCAGCATTCGTACATAGGTGAGAGTCAGGCCAAGCAGCATTCATACACAGATGAGAGTCAGTCTGAGGTAGGCAGTGAGCAGTACAAGGTCGGAAACAAGGCTGGGTCACAACAAGAAGTCAGAGGCAGGAACAGCAATCAAACACATGAGCAGAAAATAAGACCTGTTGTTAAGATACCTGATGAATGGCATGGGCTTCTATATATATCGGCATAGTGTTAACATCAGCCAATGCCACAGGAAGTTCAGGGAGTCAGGCCTATAAAACCCAGAAGTAGTTGAGCGCCCCAGGAGGAGTAATGTAGAGCAGAAGCCAGATGCCAGGAGCCATGCTGTAGGACCTCAACAGACCACATGATACAGAAATGGACCCTGGATCATGAGGCAGGTGCACATGCTCAACAGTATGTTTCAATCAGTCCCAGCTCTATAGAACTATCTAGCACCCCACATCAAGCTTGTCCCAGACTTACTCTCCTTCAGAAAACTGGTGAAAACCTGGCTCTTTGAGGTAGCCTTTGGTACCAACCAACAACATGAACCATACTAAAACTTTGTAAAAACCTCCACCACCACCCTCAAGTACCATTGCACAATGTTAACCCCCCCAAAAAATCTGCATACTCAACCTAATTGAATCTTTCAATTTAACCTTACACTATGGTATATTGATTTATAAACAGTCTCTATATTGCACTCCAATAATTATGATGAACTACTCCTCTGTTCTAATTAGCTAGAACTACTGTGTAATACCTCAAATAACAGTACTACCTATATCTATATAGTACTCAACTGCCTAAGCTGCACTACTCCTACTGTGCCAGCCAGTGTGAACTACTGCATTGCACTGTACAAATCAGTTCTATCTTAACATGTTTTGAACTCCCCAACTAGAAAAGTGTGTTATTGATGATAATGATGATGATGGTAATTTAGCTACCCTGCAGGAGAGGAGGAGATAAACTAGATAGCATCTAAGAAGTCACAAAAACAGGAAACTTTTTAACAGAAGTGGATAAAAAGTTGGAAAACAACTGGATCACATGAGAATCGGCAAGGTGCTAGACCCTGGAGAAATTAGAAAAAATAGATCTTCATACAAAGGAGAAGGAGGGAAGCAGGAAACAGCCTTCTCGGTGGAGGTAGTAAAGGCAATAACAGAGTTGTGAGGGGTATGAGAGATACCCAGGGGAAGCTTACTCAAGATGAGGTGAAGGCAATGCTCTGTGGATCTGTGGCCTAGCCTAGCAAATAGAAATGAAGGCAGCTGATAATTCTAAGAATACCACAACAGAGTTTGAGCACAATACTTACCCTCTGCCTTTACAGGTGTGGAGGTGTCCAGTTCCTCATAGGTGTTGAAGATATTCTGCTCCTCGCTTGTGAGTGAACCTGATCTGATGCACCTTTCTGTACACTTTGCAGTCTGCTTTTGTTTGACCCACTTTCAAAAGTCATGCCATTTTAATTTTATTGTTACTTTCTACTTCCCTGTTATGGTAGTGTTTATGAACTATAAGTCATATATATATATATATATATATATATATATATATATATATATATATATATATATATATATATATTATAGACCAGTGGTTCTCAACCTTTTTCCCATCGTGACACACCGGACAGGCTATGCTCACATGTGTGACACACTGCTCATTACAATTCACAGCGAAAATAAAAAGTAAAGGTCCGGTAATTATTTTTGTTTAAAATGACACAAGGAAAAGATACATATTCTGTCTGAACAGAAATTGCATAAATAGTAAACATCCCATACCAAAACAGCACCAATTTCCAGCAATTAAACAGTAACCACCTTACCTAAGAAAAGGCAACACTGAAATATTACACCAGGCCTTAAGACACCAATACATCTCCTATTAGGAAAACAGACCAAGTCAGGCTGTTATAGAGCCCTACACAGAAACTACATGCCAGCAGAAAACCTCACCTGAGTCACATGTACTGACCCTCACCTGACAAAGAATAAAGAGACCAAAACGCATAACTAGAAGCTTGCAGACAAAAACTGAATTGGAAACTGCAACAAGCCAGAGTCTCTGTATGCAGTGTAATAAAGGAAAAAAGAAACATCACCCATCCTTACAAAACAAATCAAGAAATATAAAATTAGTAGCAGTAAAACCATATTAACAAAAAGAACAGATTATTTCAAAACAGCTGATGAGTGGAATATCCAACAATTAAAAACTCATATAAAAAATTTCTAGATATCAATAAAATATTTCAAAATAGCAGACACAAAGACCCAGTAATAAAAAATAATGATAAAAAAATGTTTTTGCTCTACATACCTGGAAACATTTGATATCAAGGTGTCCTGAGATTGTTTTGAATTAGCAGGAGGAAGGGTGGTTTGCTTGGAACTTTCTCCTCTCTCTCAGTCACTTACCAGCGCTCTCTCTCACACTGGCTCTCAATTACACACATGCTCTCAGTCACTCACATATACACATGCTTTTTCTCTCACTTATATAGGCTCTTAATTACACATTTACACACATGCTGTCTATCTATTCACGCTTACACACACAGGCTTTCAATCACACAAATACATGCTGTCTTTTTCTCTCACACACAGACTCTCATTCACATGCTTACAAACATGCTCTCTCTCTCTCATTTAAACACAGGCTCTCAATCACATACTCACGTGCTCCCTCACCTAAACCAGCTCTCAATCTCACACAGACACACATGCTCTCTCTCTTACTTATACACACAGGCTCTTAATTAGGGATGTGAATCGTTTTTTGACGATTTAAAATATCGTCCGATATATTTTAAATCGTCAAAAATCGTTAGGGCCACGATACAATACCAATTCCCCCGATTTATCGTCAAAAAATCGTAAATCGGGGGAAGGGGGAGGGCAGGAAAACAGGCACACTAAAACCCCCTAAAACCCACCCCCGACCCTTTAAATTAAATCCCCCACCCTCCCCAAATGCCTTAAATTACCTGGGGGTCCAGCGGCACACTAAAACCCCCTAAAACCCACCCCCGGCACACTAAAACCCACCCCGACCCTTTAAATTAAATCCCCCACCCCAAATGCCTTAAATTACCTGGGGGTCCGTAGCGGCGGTCCGTAGCTTAAATTACCCCCGGGTCCGTAGCTAAATCGGGGGAAGGGGGAGAGCAGGAAATCCGGCACTCTAAATCGTGGTGTCTTCAGCCGGCGCCATTTTGCAAAATGGCCGCCGCAAAATGGCGGCGGCCATAGACCAATACGATTCGACGCAGGAGGTCGTTCCGGACCCCCGCTGGACTTTTGGCAAGTCTTGTGGGGGTCAGGAGACCCCCCCAAGCTGGCCAAAAGTTCCTGGGGGTCCAGCGGGGGCCCTGGAGCGATCTCCTGCCGCGAATCGTTTCCGTACGGAAAATGGCGCCGGCAGGAGATCGACTGCAGGAGGTCGTTCGCTGCAAAATGGCGCCGGCTGAAGACACCACGATTTAGAGTGCCGGATTTCCTGCTCTCCCCCTTCCCCCGATTTAGCTACGGACCCGGGGGTAATTTAAGCTACGGACCGCCGCTACGGACCCCCAGGTAATTTAAGGCATTTGGGGTGGGGGATTTAATTTAAAGGTTCGGGGTGGGTTTTAGTGTGCCGGGGGTGGGTTTTAGGGGGTTTTAGTGTGCCGCTGGACCCCCAGGTAATTTAAGGCATTTGGGGAGGGTGGGGGATTTAATTTAAAGGGTCGGGGGTGGGTTTTAGGGGGTTTTAGTGTGCCGGTTCACGATTTTAACGATTTTAACGATACTCTAAACACCCAAACGGCGACGATACGATTCCCTCCCCCTCCCAGCCGAAATCGATCGTTAAGACGATCGAGGACACGATTCACATCTCTACTCTTAATCATACATACACATGATCTCTCACACACAAATGATCTCAATCATACACACATACTCTTTCACACAAACAGGTTTTCAATCACAAACTTACACATACAGGTTCCCAAATGCAAACTTACATTCAAGCTCTCTCTCTCACAGGCAGGCTCTCAATCACAGACATACTCTCTTTCACATATACAGGCTCTCAATCACACACATACATGCTATCTCACTCACACACATGCTTGCTTGCTCATTCACTCTCTCTCCTTCCCTCCCTCCCCGGAACTAGCAGCAGCCTCCTCCCAACCCTAACCTTCATTTTCAGCCCTCGCGGAGGAGGAGTCCCATCGGCCGCGGGAGTTGAAGTTCTTCTTCCTTTTTCTCTGAGCCGCGCTGCTCATTCCTCCGGCCGCGCCTCTCTTCTCTTCTTCGGGCTGACGCTGAGCACACTAGCTTGGTCTCTTCTTCCCGCGCACGCACCTGCTGCTCACCACTTCCGCTTCCGGGGCGGGAAGAAGAGACCATGCCGGTGCCTCTGACTCCAGCTGTCCTGCCGCGTTCCGCCCGGGCTGACAGCATTTTAAGCCTGGGCGGAGGAGGACCGGGGAGCAGCTGGGTCAGCGGGGGACCAGGAAGTGTGGCAACACACCTGCGTGTTCTTAGCAACACACTGGTGTGTCGCGACACACTGGTTGAGAACCACTGTTATAGACTATACATTTTATATGATTGTGAGCCACCCAGGATTATCTTTTTAAAATGTTGCAGCATATAAATGTAAATAAATACATTACTTTAATTTAACATTAGGCAGTCTTGGACACTGTTGCTGTCACAGAGACGTGATTCACGGAATCTCATGATTGGGATACAGCAATACAGGGCTATAACTTGTTAAGTAAGGACAAAGAGGACAGGAAAGGGGGAGGAGTGGCTCTTTATGTCAGAAACAATATCCAAGCATCTGAGCTGCAAGGAAGATGGGGCAAAGAAGAAGCACTATGGGCCGACCTAAAAAAAGATTTATTTAATTTTATTTAATAAATTTTTTATACCGGTATTCTTGGGTACATCATATCAGTTTATGATGATGGGGCATCCATTTTTATTGGAGTGGTTTACAGTCCTCCAAATCAATTGGAAGAGCTTGACAGAGATCTGGTTGAAGACATCCAAAAGATAGGAAAGAAGGGAGAAGTGGTGATTGTTGGAGATTTTAATCTGCCGGATGTAGACTGGAGAATCCCTTCTGCAGAATCTAACAGTAGCAGAGAGATAGTGGATGCCCTGCAAGGGGCTCTGTTCAAACAATTGGTAATGGAACCCACGAGAGAGGGAGCTATACTAGATTTAGTGCTCACTATTGGAGATAATGTCTCTAATGTCCATGTGGGTGCCCACCTCAGCACCAGTGATCATCAAATGGTATGGTTTAATATCACAACAGGATATGGAGAAGAACAAAGACCCGAGTTTTGCAGTTCAAAAACACAGACTTTGATGAAATGGGGAAGAACCTGGAGGAATAACTAGAAGGCTGGGAGAACACGAGAGATGTGGAACAACAGTGGGCCAAACTAAAAGGAGCAATAACCAAGGCAACTAATCTATATGTTAGAAAAGTAAAGAAAAGCAAGAAAAAAATGAAACCTATCTGGTACTCAAAGGAGGTAGCTGACAAAATAAAAGCTAAAAGAACAGCGTTCAAGAAATATAAAGGATCCCAAAGGGAGGAGCACAAGGAAGAATATCTAGTGGAACTGAGGGAGACAAAGAAAGTAATCAAGATGGAAAAAAGTCAAGCGGAAGAAAGGATTGCCAAAGAGGTAAAGCAAGGTGACAAAACATTTTTCAGATACCTCAGTGAAAGGAGAAAAGTCCAAAGTGGTATACTGAAATTGAAAGGTGAAAAGGATCAATGGGTGGAGACAGATGAAGATTTGGCAGAAATATTAAACGAATACTTCAGTTCGGTATTCACTAAAGACGACCCCGGAGATGGACCGACATAGTTAACAAGAAAGTGGAGGGAAGCAGAATGGATGAAACTTCGTTTTCAGAAGAGAATATATGGGAAGAGCTAGGAAAACTGAAGGTGGACAAAGCCATGGGGCCTGATGAGGTTTATCCCAGTATACTGAGGGAGCTCAGAGATGTGCTGGCAGCTCTGCTGTGTGACCTATTCAATAGCTCTCTGGAAACAGGAGTGGTGCCGAGTGATTGGAGAAGAGTGACGGTGGTCCCGCTTCACAAGAGTGGGAGCAGACAGGAGGCTGGAAACTACAGGCCTGTTAGCCTCACCTTGGTGGTGGGAAAGGTATTGGAGTCACTGCTGAAGGAAAGAATTGTGAACTATTTACAAGCAGCAGAATTGATGAACCACAGGCAGCATGGTTTCACCAAGGGAAGGTCCTGTCAGACATATCTGATCGACTTTTTTGATTGGGTGACTAAGGAATTGGATCGAGGAACAGCACTCGATGTCATCTACTTGGATATTAGCAAAGCTTTTGATACAGTCCCGCACAGGAGGCTGGTGAATAAAATGAGAAGCTTAGGAGTGAGCGCCGAGGTGGTTGCCTGGATTGCAAACTGGTTGACGGACAGAAGACAATGTGTGATGGTAAATGGAACTTACTCTAAAGAGAGAGCGGTGTTAAGCGGAGTGCCGCAAGTATCGTTGTTGGGACCGGTTCTGTTCACTATCTTTGTGAGCGACATTGCAGATGGCATAGAAGGTAAGGTTTGTCTTTTTGCAGATGACACTAAGATCTGCAACATAGTGGACATGCCGGAAGGAGTGGAGAGAATGAGACGGGATTTAAGGAAGCTGGAAGAGTGGTCGAAGATATGGCAGTTGAGATTCAATGCCAAGAAGTGCAGAGTCATGCATATGGGGTGTGGAAATTGGAAAGAACTGTATTTGATGGGGCTGCATAGAGAGAGGAGTATCGAGTAAGAAAAGGGAAGTGATTATCCCCTTATACAGGTCCTTGGTGAGGCCTCACCTGGAGTACTGGCTCAGTTCTGGAGACCGTATCTCCGAATGGACAGAGACAGGACAGAGACGGTACTCCAGGTGAGGTCCAGAGAAGGGTGACCAAAAAGGTGGAGGGTCTTCATCGAATGACTTATGAGGAGAGATTGAAGAATCTAAATATGTACACCGTGGAGGAAATGAGTAGCAGAGGTGATATGATACAGATTTTCAGATACTTGAAAGGTTTTAATGATCTAAAGACAATGACAAACCTTTTCCATTGGAAAAAAAATCAGCAGAACCAGGGGTCACGATTTGAAACTCCAGGGAGGAAGTCTCAGAACCAATGTCAGGAAGTATTTCTTCACGGAGAGGGTGGTGGATGCCTGGAACGCCCTTCCAGAGGAAGTGGAGAAGACCAAAACTGTGAAGGACTTCAAAGGGGCGTGGGTTAAATACTGTGGATCCATAAAGTCTAGAGGATGTGAATGAAGAGAAGAGGCATGGGGGTAGCTTGCGGGAATGACAGCTACTACCTGGAGATTAATACTGTTGGTCCATCGCTGCTTGACGCCCTCACTCCACCTTCTTTACCTCTGTGGCAAATCCCTCCGGGTCTGATGGACAGCTGGCTACCCAGACCGGCTCAACTCTGCAACTGCTAACTCCTTAGCAAATCGCTAACAGATCACTAACAAATACCTTATTCATTAAACAGACTCACTGTTAATGCGACTCCAGCATTGCTCTATGCTTCGACGGCAAGAGGAAATGTGGTAAAATGATTTGCATTCACAAAAAAGTGGGGGAGTAGCTTGATGTTGCGGCGGTTACTACCCCAAACCAAATAAGTCTGATACTTCATTTTCAATGCATATCTAGCATAGCTCTCTGCTTCAACGGCAGGGGGAAAAGACTGATACTTCACTTTCAATGCATATCCATCATAGCGTTTTGCTTCAACGGCAGGGGGGTAAGAGGAAAAGAGGATTTATATTCAGGCACAACCAACAAGGACTGAATTACATAGTCTGAGTAAACAAATAATTATGGGTGTAGCTTGCTTGTTACAGCGGTTACTATCCCAAATCAATTAAGCCTGATATTTCACTTGGAATACATATCCAGTGCAAGTCGCTGCTTCAACGGCAGGGGAGAATAAAGAAAAGAGGATTTATATTCAGACAACAACCAACAAGGACTGAATGGCACAAGCTGGGTAAACAACTAAGTGTGGGAGTAGCTTGCTTATTGCGGCAGTTACTATCCCTAACCAATTAAGCTAGATACTTTACTTAGATGCAGCTCCAGCACTGCTCTCTACATCAATGGCGGGGGTGGAAGGTAACTAGAACCAAAAAGTTACTAATAAGGCCAACAGAAACAGATAAGTATGAGAAAAAAAAAATGTGAAAGCTTGCTGGGCAGACTGGATGGGCCGTTTGGTCTTTTTCTGCCGTCATTTCTATGTTTCTATACTAGTGATGTATGTGCAGCTGTGCTGTGCCCAGATTTTAGGAGTAAAAATAACATGTAGTACTGTGTCAGGCTATTAACTGCACAGTAAATGCTGTTTACCATGCAGTAAAGCTCTAATGCAGCTTAGTAAACAACCCCTTTAGATTGAAAGTCCTCAGGGAACAGGGAAAATAAGCCATGGTACCTAAATGTAATCCGCTTTGAAGTGGCTGATCAGTCACAAAGAATGAATACAACTCAGAAATTAAATTAATAGTAAAATTAAATTTAAAATTGCCAGATATTAAGAAATTATCCACCTAAACTGGCTAGTCACTTTCAGCACAGCTCAGCTGGCCGTGGCCTATCATAGGCCAGAAGACCTTTTATTAGGGATTAAGAATGTGTTTTCATTTTTAACGACATTACCTGTTTTGTTTTGTATCCTTTCTAAACTGAAATGATGTAAAAAAAAATCCCTGAAATTTTGTGAATTTTTTAAATGTTTCATTTAGTGCACACTATTTTGATTTGGAGCACAATATTTTGATTTAGTGCACTCTAAACAAAAAATGTTAAAAAACAAAAGACAACCTAATGAAACACAAAAAAAAAGAAAAAGGGGGAAAATAAAATGAAACAAAAGTTGTATCAGTGCACTACTGGGGATCTGAACTAGTTTTTGGTAGGGATGATTCTTGAACATAACAGGAAAGTATTTGTTTGTAATGTAATGCTGGCAGATACAGACTGATTGGCCTTTCCAGTTTTCCTCTTCTTTTTCCCATTAAAGCTAGATGAAATTGATAAAAACTTGACTATCTGGAACAGATGACTATAAATAAATAGAGATTTGAGTTCTCTCATGAAAATAACACAACTGTTATATGATTGTCCCTTATGAACAAGCTACTTTCCTATGTGATTTAGATTTTGTGCATTACACCACTATGGTTGTGTTCTTTTTGTCTATTCTTTGTGACCTCAGAGCTGAAACCTCTCAATCCTCAAGTGTAACCCCCTTCTCGGGAGTTGTAGTTAATGATGTGGGTCCCTTTGAAGTAGGCAATGAATGATATAACCATCTTCCCTTTCCACTTCTAAGTTTAAGGATGTTTCCTATTCAAAAGTATGTGCAATAGTTGGAGAGTCCCAGAAGGAAGCAGGCTACATAATGCTTTCAGTGAAAGTTTACTGCCATATCCTGCAGCTGCACATTTTTCTCTAGAGAGAATTGCCAAGGGAGCCATTTCTAGACAGATGAATTGGGAACTGTTCTGATTCATGATGCTACATCTCAGTGCCTTCTAGTAAGTGGAGTCCAGCTTCTACTGTTGTAGATTCACACTGCAATTCCCTTCTTGTTTGTGAGGAGGTGGCCCAGCTCCTGGGCTGGCTGAAAAGAACTCCCAGGGGTTGGGTGACATGGAAGGTTTCCACTATGGAGAGCTGCTACACATGTCTGTATGTTGTACCACATTTTGGACACCTTTGCTGGCAAGGCATGAAAGAAAGAATTGTTATTATTAATATTATTTTCAAACCTTTGGTATGTTAATGATATATTAATGTTATTTTGATTTGTGTATGCAAGGAGTCCTGTTGGTTTTTTTGTTGTTTTTTGGGGGGGGGGGGGGGTCTCTGTTATGTGGGCTCCTCCAAGAGGTTGCTTGGGCCTAGGCTCACTCTGGAGGGGGGCTGTACCCTTCCCCCTCCTTTTCTTACCCTCCTTGCCTTTCCTCCCATTCCAACTCCATTTTTCCTACCATGCAACCTCCCTCTTTCTTCTCTGCCTGTTGCATCTAGAGCAAGTAACTGAAATGGCTGTAGCAGAGCTTCTGTGACCTCCATCTTGTAGCAGTACAGGGGCATCAGAGGGGTGGGAGCTGGGCAAGGTGGCACTTCACCATTTCCCATTCATCCATGACCTGTACTAGTTGTAACTGACTCTATTCTTGTTTACAAGGAATCACTCTGAATAATCTATGCTATTCAGATGAAGAACATTTTTTGGCTTCTATCTGACACTCTTCCTTAAGTTACTGATTGCAAATGTAACTCAACCTGAACTTCCTTCACAGTGGTAATGCCTCGTAATGTTTGTCAAGGTGCCAAGAAAAACAATAAGGAAAAGAAGAAAGCCGTGTTACTTCCAAGAACCTAAGTAATGTGATATCTTGCTACACATTACAATCCAAAAGTTAATGTTTTTTCCTCTTAGCAGACAATTTTATAGCAAGTAAGCTAATCTAACCTATTTTGAACTAACACTCGTAGGCTTAAGCTCATTTTTAAATCTTACAAAAGGTAACACATTTATTAAATATGAATACAAAGAAGTTAAATTGCTTTAAACACACTCTGGACAATTACTATATTATTCACAGAAATGTCATCTTCCTGTAAGATTTTTAAAACACATTCACATCTAAACTCATTTATTAAGCTGCAGTAAGGATTTATTTCATGGTGAATGCCTTACTGCAGAGAACATGCAGAATTACAAATCCTGCACATTATTCACTTCCAAGAAAACCTGGTGCACATATCAGGGCTCAATACAATCTGTTAGCCAATTAAACAAAATTATTTTGGCAACTGCCTGTCCCCAGTCTATTGGGATCAAAGGATATGAACAGCTGAGAAGCATGAAAATGAGGATAAGTCCTCCGCAAGGGCTCTCTTACAGTTCAAAGAGTGAAGACCCTGTTCACTGTGCACATGCAGACTCTGAAAGTACGTAGCATAATAGTTTGATTAACATCGAATGCAGATACCATTTTTTGAATTAACTTAGGGTGAATGCATAGAACCACCCTGTTGTGAAAGAATTGCAGGTACAGTGAATATGAAACCAGAGACTGTAATTCGCTTACTTTTCCTGCAGAAGTGATAGCAACAAAAAATAGTGCTTTCCAGGTGAGAAACTGCCAGTCCAGACTCAAGAGGTTCATATGGAGATTTCATGAGTTGAGCAAGTGTTACGATCCTGCCCGTGGACCCCATCCCACGGACAGGCCCTCCATCTACTCACCGCCATTGCCGACTCCGGCCCGACGCTGCAGGACTCCCTTGTGGAGGCATATGCCATCCTGGCTCGCCACTGCTGCCTCCATGCGGTCCAACGCCGCCGTGTGCGGCACGAGAGGCCACTGCCATTCTTCATTGCGGCAGGAGCCGCCGCCAGGATCCCCCCTTTTCACAGCCTGCAAGCTGCCGCTCACTTTCTCCTTCACGGCAAGAAGCTGCCTCCAGGTCCGCCTTCCTTCGCAGCCTAAGTGCCACCGTCGGGGCCTATTTCTTCGTCTTCATGGCAGGGACGGCGCTGTCCTTGGTCCTGCCTCCAAGCCCTCTAGGCATGCGGCCGCGCCTCCTTTCTTCATTTAAAGGGCCAGCGGTGGGAAAAGCCCGCCTCAGTCCATTTCCTGTTTCAGCCCTAAAAAAGGGCTCAGTTCCTGTTCCTCAGGGCCTTTGTATCAGATCCCATGGTTGTCCATGTTCTTCCATGCCGGTCAAGGACCTCCATGGTCTTCTCTTGTTCAGATGGCTCTTCATTCCATGTCTTTGATGTTCCTGGTCTCGTTTCTCATTGGAGCTCCTTTGTTGCCTTGTCTTTGTTCCAGATGTCCTGATGTTCCACAGGTTCCGTTCCCCGAAGTCCTGCTGTTCCTGAACTCCTGATATTTCGAGTATTCCAAGTTCTAAGTCTTCCAGCTCTTCGAGTCCTCCAGATGACCACCCCGAGGGTAAATCCCTATTGATCCGGTTCCTGTCTCCAGTCACTGGCGCTTCGTTTGGTTGGATTCCCTTTCTGATGTCCTGATGTGCCTGAAGTCTTCTAAGTTCCGAGAGTTCCAGCTCTTCGAGTCCTCCAGCTGATCACCCCGAAGGTAAATCCGTATTGATCTGGTTTCTGTTTCCGGTCATTGGAGCCTTGTTTGGTTGGATTCCCTTTCCGGTGCTTGTCTCGCTCCCGTGTGGTCCATGACCAGCCTTCCCAGGTTGTGTAGGGAGCACAGAGGACAGGGAGGTCCATGACCAGCCCATGGAGGGATGCGTAGGGCGCCCTGAGGGACAGTGCCCACCTGTACCTTCCAAGTTCCAAGTCCTTGTCTGAGTTTTCCAAGTTCCTAGTCCTTGTCTGAGTCTTCCAAGTTCCTGTCTTTGCTTGTTCTTGCCCTCAGCCTCCATCTGGCCTCACACATTCGTCGTTCCCAAGCGGCGGGTCCAGAAGGGCTTCCGAGTGGCTGGAGGGCTACTCCTGAGACCAGCATTGCGTTGCTGGATCTCATTGGTGCATGTAGGTCCAGCGGAGGGCTGACTCTGCCTTGTTCCTGTTTCGAGTTCCTTGCCTTGGTTCCAGTCCTGTCTTGTTCCTGTTCTGCCCATGCTTGCATGCTCTCAACTCCCACGGTGTGCCTTGGGACTCTTCCCTGAGTCATGCCGTGGTTCAGGGGTTCATGCTCTCCCATGAGCTAGCGATCGCGCCTCCATGCTCTCAACACCAGCCGTAGGCCGTGCTCGCAACAGCAAGGACTATGAGGTGACAACACATTGGAGTTTTACTGTGTGGAGGATTGGAAGGCAAAAATCTTTGAAACTAACAAGTGGAGGGAGATTGAAGCCCCTTCCACCTGCTGGTGATATAGTGCAGTGGCAATGAAATAAACTTTAACTGAAGAGGTACTAAGGCTTGAGGATGAGAGGAAGAACAGATATTGAAGTAGTATATGGGCCAGAAGAGAAAGGAACCTGCCTGCTATTCCCTCACGATGTCAAGAACCTCTTCCACTTGAAACTGTATGATCTTCTGGTAGAAGGCTTCCTAATCAAAGTTAGTACATCCTTCAGCTCCTTAGGAAGGAGTAAGAAGACTATTGTGCATTCAACATCCTGGCTGTGAGAACCAGCTTTGGCAGGTTTGGATGAAAAATATCTTGCTGCCCTCCTTTGTAATGAGAGTCAGAGCTCCCCAATGAAACCAGCGACTGAACTAATAGACAGACAAGATGTGGATACCACACTTGATGTGGACATACCAGTGCTATGAGATTGACCTGAACAGTCTTCTGGAGAAGCCTAACAATGAGAAGAATTGGTGGGTAGATGCATAGAGTAGACGGATGATCCCTACTAGCACAAAAGCATTGAGAGGTGAACTGTAATTGCTTGGTGTAACATTTGTCGGATGAGTGGACCCTTAGTGCCGAGATGAGGTTGGCACTGCCTACTGTGCAAGCCCACTAGGCCCACAATGTCAGCTGGCAGAGAGACCCTGTGGCAGGATTGGCTGGAGCTTTGACTATACCAGCTGGCTCCCCTACAGGTTGAGTCTTTGGGTTCTGGTGGCTGGCAGGTCTTAGGTGGGTCCCTAGGGTAGTCCAGAGGCCAGAGTCCAAGACAAAGTATAGTTTGGGGCAGGCGATAGATGTGAGACAGTAGACAGGCCAAGGAGTGAGGCAGGCGGCAAACAGCAGGAATGAATAGCAGGCCAGAGGTTGGGACAAGCAGCAGGCAGGGCGAGGTCAGGTCCAAAGCAAAGGGTTAGTTCCGGGAAGCTGTCAAGGGAATTCCAAATCCAAGCCAAATTCAATACCAGGAAGACAAGCTAAGGGAATGAGGAACAAGAAGCAAGAAAGACCAGACAAACAGGACCAGGTAACAAGGCACAGTAGAGAGAAAGGAAGGGCATGAACAAGGCAAGAGCAAGGCACAGAAAACAAAAAGGGAAAAGGCAGGGCAAGGCAAGAACAACAAGACAAGGTACAAGACAAGTCAAGAAACCCACAAGGAAGCAACTTGCACTGGAAACAAGCACCAGGGGACCTGTTGTTGAGGCAAGGAGGAAGTCTCCTAGGAGCCCTGTATACAGGGTGAAGGCTGCTGAGGTCATCATGGGTGCCGCGAGCATTTTCTGCCACGGACCCTTTAAATCATCTGGTGTCAGACACGCACACACCTAGGGGATGGAGCAGATATGTCAATGTAGGTGGTATCCTGCCACATGTCAGCAGTGAGGTGGCATCCCTCTGCAGAGAGGAGGCCTAGATGACGCTGGTGGTGAGGGTGAGTGTGGCAGCTCATGGGGCCTTTCCATAAGCCGCAAATCGTAACACTTGGAGGCATGGAGTAGAGCCATTAAATATTTGTGTTGTCCTCTGAGGTAAACAGGTTGATCACTGGCATTCCCTAAAGACTGAACAAATCATCGAAGATCCTTTGACCCAAAGACCACTCATGTGGTTGCAGCACTCTCCTGAGGTGGTCCGCCAACACATTTTGAACTCCTGGGAGATATGTCACCTAGAAATGAGTGTTGAAATAACCAACCCATGACCAGATTTGGAGGGCTTCTTTGAAGAAGGCATACAAACCCATGCCTCCCTGCTTGTTTAAGTAGAATATGGCCACCTTGTTGTCCATCCTGATCAATATTCTTTTGCCCAATAGCAAATGACAGAATTTGCCTAGTGCAGAATGGATGGTTCACAGCTGCAGCAGATAGCTCTCCTTTGTGGTCCACAACCCTTGGATCCACACAGCATCTGTGAGTGCTCCCAGCCCTTGGTGGAGGCATTGGTAGGCAGAATCACTTGATACACTCAGAAGCATAGCGAAAGACCCACATTGAGAACCTCCAGGTTCATCCACCACTGAAGGGATGCCCTCATCTAAGAGGTTACAAAGATTTGGTGAGATAATAATTGATAACGCTGATCCCACTAGCTTTGGAGGGCCCACTAAAGGCCCTGCATGTGCAGACAAGTCAAGGGAACTACAATCACTGCTGCAGCCATGTGTCCCAGAAGATGCAGAGCCAATCTCACTGGTACTCAGCCTCACTGTAGAAAAGAGCTTGCGAGACCCATTGTGGCTCTTTTGATGGGAAGAAAAGCCTTGAATGAACCTATCCAGGCTCCTACGAACTAGTTTCTTTGAGACAGCATGAAATTGGACTTGGGCAAGCTGACTAGAAATCCTAGAGACTGGAGAAGTCATATGGTTCAATCAAAGGACAAGAGAATTCCTGTTAGAGAAGGATCAGTCACCAAACAATGTCCAAGTAAGGAAATATCCAATTTCCCTGATGACAAAGATACACAGCCACTACTGCAAGGCATTCTGTGAACATTCTGAGGAACTTCCCCTGGGAGAGGTGAAAACAGAGTTGCTTACCTGTAACAGGTGTTCTATGACAGCAGGATGCCAGTCCTCACATGTTAGTGATATCATCCAATGGAGCCTGGCCCAGAACTTTTATGTCAAAGTTTCTAGAACTTTGACTGTGCCTCACTGGGCATGCCCAGTATGCCACCGTACTATGCATCTCTGCAGGGACCCCTTCAGTCTTGTTCCTTAGTGTTATAAGGAGAAGCCAACTCCAAGGGGAGGAGGGCAGGTTTTATGAGGATTTACAATACTGCTATCCTTGGAGAACACCTTTTACAGGTAAGAAACTCTGCTTTCTATCCACGAATAAGCAGAATGGCAGTCTCTCCCTTGAGACGCTGCTTCACCCGCACGATCGGCGTGGTCCCATCGGGAATAGGGTGCCCTTCGATGGCCTGCGCTGCGCCCGAGACCGAGGCCTACTTTGACGCCGGATCCCATCCCCCAAACGACATCATCAGCCACGGACGGAGCACAGACTAGGAAAATAGACGACTCACCTAGAGCTCAATCTCTTTGCCGCCTCTCCCTCGAGACGCCGCTTCACCCACGCGATTGGCACGGTCCCATCGGGGACAGGGTGCCCTTCGATGGCCTGCGCTACGCCCAAGACCACGGACTACCTTGATGCCAGATCCCACCCCCCGTACGACATCAGCCGCGGACGGAGCACCGACTAGAAAAGTAGGCGACTCACCTAGTGCTCTCTCTTTTCGCCGACTCTCCCTCGAGACACCGCTTCACCTGCACAATCGGCGCGGTCCCATCAGGGACAGGGTGCCCTTCGACGGCCTGCACTGCGCCTAAGACCGTGGCCTACCTCGACGCTGGATCCCACCCCCCCGAACGACGTCATCAGCCACGGACGGAGCACCGACTAGAAAAGTAGGTGACTCACCTAGCGCTCTCTCTTCGCCGCCTCTCCCTCGAGACGCTGCTTCACCTGCGCATTCAGTGTGGTCCCATCGGGGACAGGGTGCCCTTTGATGGCCTGCGCTGCACCCGAGACCGCGGCCTACCTCGACGCCGGATCCCACCCCCTGTACGACATCATCAGCCGTGGACGGAGCACAGACTACCGTGTTTCCCCGATAGTAAGACACCCCTGATAGTAAGACGTAGTGGGAATTTTAGGGGGGTCGGCTAATGTAAAACATCCCCCGAAAGTAAGACGTACCTGTCATTTAAAAAAAAAATTATTTTTAAATACCTGTCGGAGGGCCGCGTGGGTCCAGGCGGCTGGCGGCGGGAGCCGGGTGGTCGCGTGTTAAATCTAGGCCGCGGGCGGGTGGGCGCTTGTTCCAGGCGGCGGGGGGGGGGCGGGTGGACGCGCGTTAGTTCGAGACGGCCGGCGGGCGGCGGGTGGTCGCGTGTTAAATCTAGGCCGGGTCGCACAGGCGCGCATTCATTCACTGCCGGTGGGGGCTGCCTCGGCAGCCCCCACCGGCAGTGAATGAATGCGCGCACAGGCCCACAGCGCCTGTGCGACCCCTGCGATTCGGCGCTGGGGGCTGCCGGTGGGGGCTGCGGCAGTGAATGAATTCATTCATCCAGGCGGAGGAGCCGGCTGCTTTCGGCTGCCGCTGCCGGCTGCTTTCGGCGCTCAAGGCAGTCACATGCTGTGACGTCACGGCATGTGACTGCCTTGAGCGCCGAAAGCAGCCGGCAGCGGCAGCCGAAAGCAGCCGGCTCCTCCGCCTGGATGAATGAATTCATTCACTGCCGCAGCCCCCACCGGCAGCCCCCAGCGCCGAATCGCAGGGGTCGCACAGGCACTGTGGGCCTGTGCGCGCATTCATTCACTGCCGGTGGGGGCTGCCGAGGCAGCCCCCACCGGCAGTGAATGAATGCGCGCCTGTGCGACCCGGCCTAGATTTAACACGCGACCACCCGCCGCCCGCCGGCCGTCTCGAACTAACGCGCGTCCACCCGCCGCCGCCGCCGCCGCCTGGAACAATCGCCCACCCGCCCGCGGCCTAGATTTAACACGCGACCACCCGGCTCCCGCCGCCTGGACCCACGCGGCCCTCCGACAGGTATTTAAAAATATTTTTTTTTTGAACACTCAGGTTTTTTTTCCAATATAAGACATACCCTGAAAGTAAGACATAGTGGGACTTTTGGGGGTAAAAAGAAAGTAAGACGCTGTCTTATATTCGGGGAAACACGGTAGAAAAGTATGCGACTCACCTAGCGCTCTCTCTCTTCGCTGCCTCTCCCTTGAGACACTTCACCCGTGCGACCTGCGCAGTCCCATCGGGGACAGGGTGCCCTTCGATGGTCTGCGCTGCACCCGAGACCGCAACCTACCTCGACACCGGATCCCACCCCTTGAACGACATCATCAGCCGCGGATAGAGCACAGACTAGCTTGCTGATGCGGTCCATTTATATAAAAATTATATAAAAATTAAATAAAATAGAAAATAATATATAAAAAATACAAATAATTTAGTGACAATGTTCACAGTTTCATAAGTGGGCAATACTTTTGAGTAACTCATTGTTTTCCCTTTTTTTGTGATAAAATGGAATTGTGACACCACCTTAGGATGGATATGCAGAACCACCCTATCAAAATGAAACTTGGTATAAAGTGGATCAATTACTAGAGCCTGAAGCTCGCTGTCTCTGCACATTAAAGAAACTACCACCAAAAATATGACGTTCCAGGTAAGGTACTTCAGGTCACAGGAACACAATGGCGCAAAGGGAGCTTTCATCAGCTGGGCCAGAGCCATGTTGAGGTCCCAAGATACAACAGGAGGCCTGATGGAAGGCTTCAAATGAGGCAGCCCCATATGAACCAGATAACCAAAGGCTTTACAGAGATGGGTTTACCTTCTATTTGTCAGAGACAGGCACCAATTACACTGAGATGAACTCTTACTGAGTGGTGTAGGAATAAAAATTATACGTTTCTCCACTGTCCATACAGCAAAATGGATTCTTACTTCACATTTGGACCCTTGGCCTGTATTTTAGAGATATAGAGAGATGCTGAATTTCAGTCAAAGCTGCAATATGTGACTAACTTGTCTTCTGTGCCAAGCACATTGCTTGTTTAGGCTTCTGTTAAAGAATGAAATCTTCTCTCAGCAATTAATGAAGAGACAAGACAATGCAGGCCTACCTGGGTGGAGACAGGCCTGAAGTCAACTCCAGGTCAGCTGCCATGCGGCAGAAGGTGGGCCCTCCTGGGAGGGGGAGGGGGCAGGAAGCACAACTGAGGGGGTCAAGCAGTCAAAGTAAACCTAATGGTCAAGATCCAGGTCAGAAGTTCTGACTGCCCTTCCATCCTGCTGGAAGCCTTAAGAGTCTTGCTCCCGGGGTTCCTCCCACTGGGGATCCAAAAGAAAGAAAAGAACAAGAACAAGGACTACCACAGTAACCAAGGTTAATCCAACAAACTGAATAAAGGCAAAGGCACCCATCTGGTGCTTCCAAACCCTGGGGAGAGAGAGGAGTTTATCTCTCTGTGCCCAGACTGCAACAAAATATCCTTGCCAGTTGGAAGGGGGTGGATTTGGCCATCAAAAGGACACTTCCCACCTGGGGATCCTATTTTCCAAGCCCTGGAGGGTAGAAATTCCCTTGGCTGGTGTTTGAACTTCCTGCACAGATTGAGGAGGAAATTGTGACAGGAGAAATCATTGTGCTGCTGCAAAATTGCACCAGTTTCACCATTTTCATCAATAAATACTCATTTGGACACTAATCCAGTGACTCCAGTCTTTCTTTGGCACACCTAGCATGCTGTGGGACAGATATACATTGCTTGCCCCAGGGAAATAACAAAAGGAAACAAGGAAGCTACCCTTAGCACTCGGGGCCTGGGAATCACCTCCCCTCCCTCCACTCGATCAAGGATACAGGCCCTGGAATGAAGAGTTAGTGTTCGAGCTAGCCTGGGAGGGTTCCTGTCCCCATGAGAACAAATATTTTTATGGCCTCACTCGTGCTGGATCTGCACACCAGGTTGGGGGTTATACTTGTAATAGGTCTGAAATTTCATTTTTTAGTTCAAGAACCCTGGGATGTATACCATCTGGTCCAGGTTATTTGATACTCTTCAGTTTGTCAGTCTTGCCTAATACATCTTCCAGGTTCACCGTGATTTAGGTCAATTCACCTGAATCGTTATCCTTGAAAACCGACTCTGGAACGGGTATCTCCCCACAATCCCCCTCAATAAACACCAAAGCAAAATAGTCATTTACAGATAAATTTTAAAAGGAGTGCACATGCGCCCATAAACATGCATATTGGGCACGTGAGCAAAGATATGCTTAATTTTATATTATGTGTGCAAGTACACATATATCATTTAAAATGTTGCTGCCACATGTATGTGTACTGCCTTTACATGCATTCTCGGGGGGGGGGGGGGGGAGAGAGAGAGAGAGAATCTGGGACTCTATCTCCCAATGTAAAAGGGGCACTTTCAACTCAGGGAGGGTTTTTTTTTTGGGGGGGGGCAGTATTATTACAGACCCTTGCAGCCTAGGCATGACCCCCCTGAAAAACACCCTCTCTCTCTCTCTCTCCCCCCCCCCCCCCCATCACCACCTGTGTTCAGGACCCCTCTGGCTCAAAATCTCTAGACTTGTACTCATCAGGACTAGTAGTAAAGTTATGCAGGTAACATGGTGTGTGTTGCCATGTTCAGCCTTTGCAAAATTTGGGGTTACAGGTGTAAGTCTTGGCCTACCCCGGAACTAAAATTTGTGTTGCTCATGCATGGCCCACATATGCAGGTATGGGGCCATGTTAAAATCTACCTGTTTGTGTTTCCACAATGGCCTTATCTTCCCTAAGTGCCCCGTTAACCCCTCAATCATCTAACAGTCCAACTCATTCCCTCACAGGCTTGCTGCTTTGGATATATTTTTTAAAGTTTTTATTATGAGTTTTTGCCTCTACACCCAACTTCTTTTCAAATTCTCTCTTAGCCTGTCTTATCAATGTCTTACATTTAACTTGCCAACGCTTATGCTTTATCCTGTTTTCTTCTGTTGGATCTTTCTTCCAATTTTTGAAGGAAGATCTTTTGGCTACAATAGCCTCTTTCATTTCACCTTTTAACCATAGCAGAAATCATTTGGCCTTCCTTCGACCTTCCTTAATGTATGGAATACATCTGGACTGCATTTCTAAGAAAGTATTTTTTAACAAAGTCCACGCCTGTTGTACACTCAACCTTTGTAGCTGCAACTTTCAGTTTTCTCTAACTATTTTTCTCATTTTATCAAAAGTTTCCCTTTTGAAAATTTAGCACTAGAGCTGTAGATTTACTTACTATTCCTCTTCCAGTCATAAATTCAAATTTGATCATATTATGATCACGATTGCCAGCAGCCTCGCCACCATTACCTCTCTCACCAAATCCTGCACTCCACTAAGAATTAGATCTAAAAAAGCTCCCTCTCTGTTAGGGAATGTCAGTTTAGTGGACCCTTGGGCCGAGCTGCAGGAGACTGGGAAAGATATTCAAAAGTCTCTAGTATACCAAAGGCTGGGAGGCAGATGTTCAGGCTGGACGCAGAGGTGCTCTTCACCCTGGAAGCTGGTACTCCCCCAAGAGGAGCCCGTAGGAGCCCAACCACTGGGACTTAGGTGGCTTCACCCTTGGAAGTCGAAGCCCCCCCGGGAGGAGCCCATAGGGGCCCGGCCGCTGGGACTTAGGCGGTAGTGGATCAGGACTGGGAATTGGATCCAGACTAGGACAGTAGGTCAGTACTGTAACGGGGCTCGCGTTCTGAAACCAGGCAGGAACTGTAGCAAGACTCGGGTACTGGAACCAGGCAGAAGCTGTAGCAAGACTCGGGTACTGGAACCAGACAGGAACTGTAGGTTCCAGTACCTACAGGAACCAGTCAGGTACTATAACAGGCAGGCAGGAACCAAGCAGGTACTGTAGCAGGCAAGCAGGAACCAAGCAGGCACTGTAACTGGCAAGTAGGAACCACGCAGATACTGTAGCTGGCAAGCAGGAACTAAGCAGGCACTGTAGCAGGCAAGCAGGAACGGAGCGATTAGCAAAGCAGGACGCTCCGGGGCACAGCGCAACAGGGATCCGGTAGGTAAGCCCGTTGCAAGGCAAAGACTGGGTGGCCGTGGTGTCTGATGTCAGGAATTGGGCGGAGTCACCACTGGTGGGAAACGGCCTAGAAAAGCGGCACACGCGCGCACCTAGAGACAGGGCGTCCATGGAAGGCTTCCTGGCGGCGCAGCCCTCACCGGTACGCCGCTGAACAGGACAGGAACTAGGCCAGTGAAAGCGAGAACAGGTCCAGAAACACAGAAGTAAGGGTCTGGTCGTGGCACTCGCGGCCAGAACCACAACACTCTCTTGTCGGTTCCGAACCAATTGCTCCATAAAACTGTCATTTATTCCATCCAGGAACTTTATCTTACTAGCCTGTCCTGATGTTACATTTACCCAGTCAATAATGGAGTAATTGAAATCTCCCATTATTGCTACACTACCTATTTGGTTAGCTTCTCTAATTTCTCTTACCATTTTATTGCCTGTCTCATCATTTTGGCCAGGTGGATGGTAGTATATTGTTATCGCTATACTCTTACTCAACACACATTGGATTTCTACCCATAAAGATTCTACTGCGCATTTAGTCTCTTGCAGGATCCTTATCCTATTGCACTCTATGTCATCCCAGACATAAAACACCACCCCCTCA
Source organism: Rhinatrema bivittatum (assembly GCF_901001135.1). NCBI lineage: Eukaryota > Metazoa > Chordata > Amphibia > Gymnophiona > Rhinatrematidae > Rhinatrema > Rhinatrema bivittatum. Next base: position 90,379,692 of record NC_042619.1, read on the forward strand.
CCAATTTGCTCCTCCCTATCATTGCAATATAATTTATACCCTGTACCACATGTACCATGACAGCCAGTGCCTCCCCAGCACTGTCTAAAATCTTATCTAAGTGATGCGTGAGATTCACCACCTTCATACCAAGCAGGTATGTTACCAGATGATCCTTGTGCCAACCAGCCACTCAGCTGTGTACATTCCTAATAATCGAATCACCAATTGCTCAGTCTACAATTCCTTCCACTCCCTCAGAGATCCCCTATAGTTGTTCCATGCTTTCTTGAATTCACAACCCATCCTTGTCTTCTTCACCTCTGTTGGAAGGCTGTTCATGTATCTACCACCCTTTTTGTAAAGAAATTCTTCCTTATTTTGCTCCTCAGTCTAGCCCTTTCACTCTCATCCCACCTCTGCTGATTCATGGGGGTAAATCAGAATGCATTGATGCCACTAATTCCCCTTCTGACCATGAAGGGACTCCTCTGGAGGAGACAAATCTACAAATTCAAGGAGGGGGCCTTACTTTCATTGTTACATTAATAAAGTTATCTGGATAACTTTAGGAGAGTCTTCTGGCATGACCAGACTTACCTGGATAATTTTATCTGGACAGCAATGAATGTCAGTGCTAACTGGATGAAGAGAGGCCCTGGTCCCAGAACACCCCAACATCACCTCTTTTTCCTCTAGCTTAACTTTGAGTGGGCAACTCATTGCCCAAACAAAACTTAAATGGAGAGTAGGGGTACATTTTTCAAACCAAAGATTTGTCCAGGTAACTCCTGAAGTTACCCAGCCAAATCTTTTGAATATGAACCTCACATTATTTTCCAATGTATAACCTTGAAGAGTGATTCTAGTACTTTTTTACTTTTCAGTATGCATACTTCGTGTTTAACACCATTATACAAAAAAAAATCCCAAGTTTCAAACATCCTCAACAGTAGGTACATGTCCAGCAATGCTATGAGAATAATACAAAACCCCCCCCCCAAAAAAACTATGACTGAGCCCACAATCAATCCAAACTACTAAAAGAAGGTTATTCAGCATTTTACTTCACAAGCTTAGATATTCTGGAAATTATTTGGTAAACATGGGGAGGACAATGTTAAAAGCCATTTATCCGGGTAAACAGTGATTTAACAGGGTAAAATTGGCTTACTCAATCTGGATAAAATTACATATGGGGTTCAATATCACATGAACCTTTAGTTGGATTGAGGGGAAGTGTTCCTGGAGGGCATGTTTTGGGCAGGAATGGAAAACAACGTACATATATTGTATTTTCAAATCTGCATGCATTATTTTCATAAAAGCATTACCTGCACATAAAGCAAATGCAAAGGTCCACGAGTATTTTGAATTCACAGCAATTTTCAAAAGGAAAGTAAACTTGTACTTTACCATTGAAAATTAGCTAGTTCAACTCTGCACCTAAGTAGCCAGTTTGAAAACAAACCTCACTATGGCCCGGATTTTCAAAGCCCTATGCCCATAAATCCTCTGTATTGACGCACGTAGGTGGGGTTACTTGCGCCGGGCCGATTTTAAAAAGGCCCGGCGACGCACGTAAAGCCCCGGGACGCGTCTAAGTCCTGGGGCTTCGGGAAAGGGGCGGGGCAGAGGCCTCTGGCACAGTGGCCATTTGCCACTGTGTCGGAGGATCGCGTGCAGGTAAAATAAAGGTCAGGAGGGATTTAGCATAGGGCTAGGGGGGCGGGAGGGTTACGGGAAGGGAGGTTAGGTTAGGGGGGGTTAGGAAGTTCCCTCCGAGGCCTCTCCGAAATCGGAGCAGCCTGGTAGGGAACGGGGAAAGGCCGCGGGCGTCGGCGCACGCAAGAAGCACTAGTGTTCACCCTATGCAGGCGCCGACCCCCAATTTCATAACATGTATACACCTGCGCGCGCATGTTATAAAATAGGGCGTCCATGCATAGGTTTTAAATTCTACCCCTATGGCTTTAACAGTGAGTGAGTCTCTTTTGTGTTTTCCCTTTATTAACATAATCCCACAAAAAGAAACATGACTTAGGAATTTACTCAGGCCCGGCGTGACTGGGTGTGCATACCGTGCATTTGCACAGGGTGGCACGCCTGTGGGGACGGCGGGCTGGCAGCAGCAGGAAATGCCGGGGGCCACTGGTGGAGCTTAACCCACCAGCAACTGAAGAAGGAGAGGCCTGTGTTTTTATTTGCGTGCGCATGCGCCCGTGCACAGCTTCCACTTCTCCCCCCAAGCAGGAAGGCTGGTGGGCCATGGTGGAGCTCATCCCACCACAGCCCAATGACAACAGGAGGCCCACGGGGCTGTGCAGAGGCCCTGTGTGTATGTGAGTGTGAGAGCCAGTGTGTGTCTGTAAGAGCATGTGTGTGTGTGTCTGTATGAGAACCTATGTGTTTGTGTCTGTGTTAGAGCCTATATATGAGTTTGTGGGTATCTGTGTGAGCACATTTGTGTGTGTGTGAGAGAGAGCCTATAAGTGTACTTGTGTGTCTGTATGACAGCCTATGTGTCTGTGTGAGACTCTATGTGCCTGTGAATGTGTCTGTGAGAGAGTGTCACATATAGGCTCACAGGCACACACACACACACATATAATGTTTCTGTGAGGGAGAAGGAGCATGTGTATGTGAGAGAGAGAGAGTGTGTGTGAGAGAATGAATGTGTTATTGTGCTTGTGTGTGAGAGGGAAGATAAATTTGTATAGCCATACCTCTCCCAATCCACGATGATCTCAGAGTGACTAGAAATCAAAAGATCCCAGGTAGGGAGAGAGCAGGAGATTTTTAAATCCTTATTGGTTTTAATTATTGGGTGTAATTTGATGTTTCTGCTGTTTTTAAATATTTTATTTTGGGGGGAAATAGAACATTTTTAATTATTGGATTTTTTATTCAACAGATGATTTGAAATATTTTATTTGTGTTTGGGAAATTTTTGATATTCTATTCATTAACCGGTTTGAAATACTTAGTCTTTTATGAATATTATTTTACTATTATGACTGATGTTTTATATTTCTTGATGTTGTTTAATGTTTTATGAAGAATGGTAATGTTTATGTTTTTCCATTGTTGCTCTGCATGTAGCGGCTTGGCTTGTTGTGGGTTCCAATTCAGTTCTTCTCAGCACGTTTCTGTTTATACTTTCTGATCTTTTCATTCTGTATTTGGTGAGGGTCTGTCTGTGTTCTGCCTATGTGACAGAGGTGAGGCGGTAGGGGCTTGACTTTATTTGATGGGCATGACAGAGACTGAATGAATCTTGGGGGGGGGGGGCAGCACAGCAATTGTTCGCACAGGGTAGCAAAAAACCTAGCACTGGCCCTGTATTTACTGATGACTAAAACTATTTATGATCAAGAAAAGCCATGAAAAGCTTTATATATGAAAGTGGAGCAACAGTTGAGTCACTGTTTAGCAGAACCATATGTTATACATTTTTCTTATTTCTTATAAATGCTTCACGTTGCTTCAGTTTTCTCAATAATAGCATCTCACTTCTCCCTCAATGATATCATTCTGACTACTCTCAAATGTGAAAGCAAATTTGAAATTGATAAATATAAAACAAAACCTGTAGTTGTTTTGCAGCACACGTTAAAATCCTTCCATCACAGAGGAATTCTAGCATTACAGAATAATCTGGAAAACAGCCATGGGTGATCAGATCAACTATCCATGCCTTAGTCATGCTGTGCCAGATCAGGCACAGTAAAATTCTTTCATGAACAGGCTATCATGAGATGCATTTCAAGATTATATTACAAAGCTGTAAATAAATAAAATTGCGCCAGACAAAAGCCTGGTAAAACAAAACCATAAAGTCAAAATCCAATTCTCAAACACATCAACCAAATCAGAATGAGTTAAGTAGGTGATTAGGGAGTCCATGCACTAAAATTCAAAGGCTTAAGCTGCACGTCAGTAGAAATAGGGAAAGTAATTTTGTAACATTGCGGATAACTTAAGTGGCAGCTACACGCATAAATTACACCAGTTTTCAAAGGGGAATTATGCACACAAGTTCGCTTTGAAAAATTTCGCAATATAATGTGCTCAAATTCACCAACACAAAGTTACACCTTGGAACATCCTCAAAATGCCCTCTTTGTACGTACATACTTTTCCGTGTGGCAGCATATGTGCATACTTCAACCCCACTGAAAGTTTTCTTAGAGTACACAAAAGTTGCTTACACACGTATATCCCAATCTCATGCACACAATCCCCACCAAAGTCTTCAAAAATTACCCAAAAGATTAATGAATATATGGTAGTAGCATGCATATTAATAGAAAAAAAAAAGTATAGCATGTGAAATTTGCTGACTGAGTGCTAAATAGCATGTGGGACAACACAAAATAGTGTGCAAAATATTTTTCCTTCTTCAGTACAGTTTTTCTGTTTTTCTCATTTGTACTCCAACATCTTAGGCACACACAAAATCTGCCACTTACTTTATACCTAGCACTCTACCCTTCCCATGTTTATTCTCAAAACTTTGCAATAGTTACCCAGATCAGCAAGCATGGCCGTCGATCGAGCATCCAATCTCCTAGCTTCCAAATGCACCAAGCTAGACAAACCTGGCTGAAGGCCTGATTGTCTATAGGGCTTCTAGTTATTACTGCATGTGCAGTCTGCCAGAGATACTTGGGCACCTAGCTGTCTGTTTCATCTAGGACTTCCCTTGTTCCCCTCCCATTCAGCACAATTATCCCTTCTCTTCTTCCTCCTTCTCCTAACAGGATTATCTTCCCTCGTTCCCAGGTGAAGAGCAGTACTTCTCCCCTGCAGCTGCTGCCTCCTCCTCTAGTGACTCCATCTGAAGTTTTATCCACCCGAGGCCAGCGGGTCCCATGACACTACAGGGCCCTGCATGATTCAAACTTCAGATGGAGCTGGCAGAGGCGGAGGCAGCCGCAGCAAAGAAGTGGGTTTAAAAAAGGTTTGGATAGGTTCTTGGAGGAGAAGTCCATTAACTGCTATTAATTAAGTTGACTTAGGGAATGGCCTCTGCTATTACTGACATCACTAGCATGGGATCTTCTTAGTGTTTGGGTACTTGCCAGGTCCTTGTGACCTGGTTTGGCCTCTGCTGGAAAGAGGATGCTGGGCTTGATGAACCCTTGGTCTGACCTAGCATGGCAATTTCTTATGTTCTTATGTTCTTATTAAAGCATCCCAAACCGTCTCTAAAGTAATTTTGCAAAGTTTAAGAACAAACTTTGTAGCTGTGACATTCACCATGCCACTTCTACTACCACCACTCTCTTCACTAAGGGGTAGATTTTATAAATGTACACGCGGGCGTACTTTTGTTCGTGCACCAGGCGCGAACAAAAGTACGCTGGATTTTATAAGATACGCGCGTAGCCGCGCATATCTTATAAAATCCGGGGTCGGCGCGCACAAGGGGGTGCACATTTGTGCAACCTGCGCGCGCCGAGCCCAGCGCGCGCTGCCTGTTCCCTCCGAGGCCACTCCGAAATCGAAGCGGCCTCGGAGGGAACTTTTCTTCCACCTCCCCTCACCTTCCCCTCCTTTCCCCTACCTAACCCACCCCCCCGGCCCTATTTAAACCCCCCCCTACCTTTGTTGGCAGATTTACGCCTGTGGAAAGCAGGCGTAAATCTGCGCGCACCAGCGGGCTGCTGGTGCACCATCACCCGACCCGGGGGCTGATCCGGAGGCCTCGACCACGCCCCCGGGCTGGTGCCACGCCCCCGGGCCCGCTCCCGAAACGCCGCGTCACTCGCGGCCCGCCCCCGAAACGCCGCGTCACTCGCAGCATGCCCCCGACACGCCCCTCCATGCAAGCCCCGGGACTTGCGCGCGCCGCCGAGCCTATGCAAAATAGGCTCGGCGTGCACAGGGGGGGGTTTGGGGTAGGTTTTCGGGGGGTACGCGCGTACCCCTTTGAAAATCTATCCCTAACAGTGTTGGCCCTAGTGATGGTAAAAGGGCAAGGCAGTAGATAGGGTCAGTGCATGTTGGCCCCATTGTTGTTTTTGGAGACATGGCAGGAGGAAGGTGGATGTATGTGCCTCAAATGAGGGTGTTGAGGATACAGCAGGACTCAGCACTGGGTGCTTTTTAGCTCTCAGACTGTCTTCATAAGCCTGGCAGGCAGCAGCAGTGTGTTTGCAGTAGTGTGGCCCAACTGACAGTTTGGAGACACAGCAGGACTCAGCGTTGGGTGTGTTCTGGCCCTCGGGCTAGCTTCTCAGGCCTGGAAAATAGCAGCAGTGTATTTGTGGGAGTGTAGCCCAACTGATGGTGTGGGGACATAGCAGGCAGATGATGCTGGATATAGGCCTCATTGCAGGTT